>NW_028227268.1:78323098-78695598 GCF_978045245.1 Mus caroli
GTATCTACTGTACTATTTTAATATGTGCAAGAAAGAGGCTGTTAGAGGAGCCTGCCTCCCAGGATGCTCAGAACCAGATCATGCCTCTGGTCTCCAAATGATCTCCAAGCTGACTGATTCTCTGCTCATATGCCATGCCTTTCTTTCCTTTGCTTTTCTTCCTAGAACATGGGTAGCCTGAGAACAAGAGTCTTACCCTGCAGAGGACTTACAAGCTTCTAAGAGACTCTAAGAGAAGCACTCAGAAGTGTCTTATTGAGTTGGAATTTGCATATTATTACACACTTTCCCTCCAAAACAACAATCAAGAATGGGAGACCCAGACATTCCCATTTCCTCAGCACTACATGTCAGGTAATTCTATAATTTAGAAAGAACTTAGAACTCTTGAGTGACAGAATGTAGTTTGCCTCTGAAGGCTTTCTGTCAAGACTGTACACCACCAAGTTGATTTGTCTCTCAAGGCCTCAACAACTAATGATAAATTTAGAAACGTATGGTTACTGCAGACCACAAATTCACAATGGATGAACACAAACACATATGCAAAGACTTTCTGAGAAGTAATGCTCCTAGCTCGTTCAAAAGGATGTGTCTTCAAACATTAGACAGTAACTCATTGAATCAAAAGGCAGTACTTCCCATGGCCCAGAGCAGCAGAAATGTACTGTTTTCAGTTTAGTAACATAACAAGAAATACATTAGATTCGGAATCCCTCAGCAAGACAGGAATTCCTTCCAAACACAGGACCCCATTATATAAGATGAAGATCTCCTTGGGCCCTAAATGAACTACGTAGCATAGGAGCTGTCATTAGCTGCTCCAAGGCAAGGAAGAGTTTATAAACCCCAGGATCCCATGTGTTAAGACCAGGCACAGTGGCTTTAAGGCAATATAGATTTCTGAGCTATTTATTTATTTATTTATTTATTTATTTATTTATTATTACTGCGGGTCCCATTCTCCCAGCTGCAACAATTCTGGCTCTGCAGGACCCATGTAACAAGGCGATGGTATCTGAGAACTAATGAGCGAAGGAATGCTCTTCTTTCTTTCAGTGCAATCTCAGGTACGATCCGATGCCGTAAAGGGCTGGATCAATACTGCCAGCAGCAAGCCGCTCGATACCCCCTGAATTATTGCTTCATTTTTCTTCTTATTATAGATGAGTTGTGTTATTATTTTCCCCAAATCGATATTTTACAACCTTTTTTATCCGTTTCTCCATAAATTTTGTCATTACTTTAAACTGGGAATTCCGGTACACTAAATAAGATGCAATATCTGAGAGGAACAGAATGTACTGACATTGTTTTTTTGTTTTTGTTTTTGTGTTACTCTTTTAGACACAAGGCTTCGTTTAAAGGCACCATCACAATCAATAGCCAAAGGGGGAGAAATTTTCACAGAGAATAGTTTAGCATAACCTTCAGCTTGCAAAATAGAAGTGCACATCCATCCCATAAAACAGCAGCCACCCAAACAGTGCAAAGCTAAAAAAAATAAAATAAAATAAAAAATAAAAAAACAAAAAAGGGAGGTAGGGTGCTCAGTGCTCTGCATCTGAAATTTCATCCCTAGTGCCTTTGCTCCCCTCCAGTTCCAGGGCCAATGCAATTCCCTTAAATCATTTTTCACAAAAGAGATCCTTCTGTGCACCTTGGAGAGGTTTAATTGGCTTCTATAGCTGTCTGCTCTTAAGTGTTTAACCATCAGCAAATCAGATCCGATAAACTCATATCCTAGGCTGCTGTTGGCTTTGCCCCAAGCTTGATTATTTAGATGTGAACATCGGCAGTGTCTCCATTCCACTGAAGAGATGGGGAATATGTTCCCCTCCATGAGTTCCAGGATGATGAGTGAATTCTATGTCTCCTATGAAATAATGTATGTTATTTGGCAGAGAATTCTTAGTGGTGACTAAATAATCATTACAGTGCAGTCAGTGGCAATTACATGGTAATTCACATTAACTTTATAATAAGCACTGTACTCTTCACTATATCCATTGGAAGATGAGGCAGAATTGTAGGCTTTCATTTCTTTTTAATGCCACCCAAAATAAGAATAAAGTAAGATCATTGTAAAGGCAGAAGGCTCCGGAACATAATACTGGTGAGTTAAGCTGTAGATCCCATTAAAGAGATGCTTAAATCCATTAAGTATAATTAGACATGACACTCCAGAATTCACAAACAGCCATTCTAATAAAATCATTAAAAATTTTTGGTAGGTTCTTTAAAAATGGGAGACTCTTATAATATAGGCTGTTATATTATATTAAAGCTTTATAATTTTATATGAGCTCTTCTCTTTTATGTAAAAGCCTATGGAACTTTATAAGAACAGTTCTGTTTAAATCAATGAGTCTTAAACAACAATGTACTTCTTGTTACATGTATTTAATAATGTAATAAACTATTCTGAGTAGTATAGAATAAAATGACAAGGACTTCATTCTGATTGGCTGAGAAATCTTGGGATATAGGGCCTCATTTTCTTACAGCATCGCAGGGAGCACATTTACACTCAAATCCCCATTTACATGCATATTATTTAATTTGGGCAATTATGAAGTCTTGAGAGCACTTTCATTACCACTTGAACCCTTAGAAGACTCCATACTATGAATGCATCATATGTAAGACTAGGCAGAGGCATTCTGAGAAGAAAGCAGTGGGAACAACTTTAATTGAACACTTATATTAGTGAATTAAATTAGGTCTGTTTTTAAATGAGCTATCCTTAATTAGCTGCTGTTGGGAAATTGGAAGGAATATATTTTACATTTTACCCATTACACTGAGCATCCGTGGACAACTGGTCATTGTTTTTGCTTTTTTACTAACAACTGAACACAATTTCCTTAAATAATATTTTCTTTTATTTGAATTCTAATAGAAGCCTCTAATAAAATTTAAAGCAGAAATCAAAAATCTCTTGTACAATCTTGGTTATTGGTTTGGGTTTTTTCTTTGTTTGTTTGTATTAATGCATTTGGGATATGCAACTGATAAAGTAATGCCATCCTTAGCACTAACTGAAGCAAAGCCAGCCAAAGAGCCATAGCCTGACTCATAATCAGCCTCCCACTGGCTGCCTGGACATTCAGAAATAACAGGAACAACCCACTGAGCTCACACATATGGGAATCTCTTCCAAGGATGCTTTATGTCTTAGGTCTTCTGATCATCATCATATTCAAATATTTTTCTCATCAGCCCCATGATTCTGACTCAGGGTCCATGAAAACCACTATACACAGCAAAGGCTATGGCTTCTTACCTCCTTGGTGTCAACTGAACAACAGAGGCTTAATGGTAAGATGGACAGTTCACAGAGGTCCTGGCCCAGTAGGAATACCACTGGTCTTTGTGAGCCTTTGATTAGGAGAACACAGCTGGGATGGGAAGCTCAGGAAGGCTCCCTCAAAACCCTCCCTGAATAAGGTTTGAGAAAGTGGCCCTTTTGTCCCAACACTATGCATAGGGCATACATCTATGATGTCAGGGGGAAAGAAGCACTCTTGGCCTGAGTGACTGGACCACAGTGAAAATGGCACTTGGTTCTTCCATAGAACTTTGAAGAAAAGTTCCCCTTTTATTTGTCAGTTGAAAAAGAAGGATGGAAACAGATTAGAAAAGGACAGTCTATAACAGCCTTTCCTCAAATATCACACATTAAAAGGCATCCAAATCAAGTATTCACAGGTCTCCAACCAAGCTTTCCCTGAGAATCTGCTCAAAGACTGGTATACTTAAAATATTAAAGAGCAGCTGTTCAATAGCCACGGTGGTGGTGTTTGAATGAGTCTAATATTCATTCAGCAAACTGATGACGTGAGCTATTTGAATATTTAAGAATCCATTGACAAAACAGCAATACAATTTGTATACGATTTGCTTTGCTCCTGTACGAAGATCAATCCTGTATGAGTTTGGGAGGGGTTTTCCCTCCTCTGAGTCTCAGATGCTTTCTATTGCAAAGTACCAGGATTGGTCCAGGTGATCTCTGGGGAGTTTTCCATCTCTAGAACTCAGATTTATTGAAGTATGTTCTTGTAGATTCTTTCTCTTTAAAAATATATTGTTTTATTGTTTCACACTGTCATATGCTTGTGTTATGAATTTTTTTGCCATTTTCACCTAGAGATCCATTCCATCCTCCACACCTCCTCTCATACTGACCTCCTCTGCGGCATGTTTTTCTCCTGTGTTCACGTCTCCCTTTTGTGCATGGTCCATTCAGGATAATTAGCTACTTGCCCAGGTGTGAGTGGTGAGGTGATTCAACAGAGCGAGAATAACGCTTCGATGATTGCATTATTAATAAGAAATGGATAAGATGTCTTTACCTCTCCCAAATGACAATAGTCTCTTGGGAAGGAGTAGGTTTCACTGACCCCTCCTTCACCATGATGAAATGTTGATGGACCTAACCTAAGACAAGTCTTGTGAAGCTAACCACAAGCCACAGCAAGATCATGGGTCTAACAGCTTTGTTACGCCCTTGTTTTGAAGATGAGGAAACAGGTGTCTCAGATTAATTAGAAAAGTTTCAGGAGTTTTCAGGCCAGTTTCTCAATAACCAAATATGTCTACTCTACCGGGTATGCATAATGTCAGGATATGATCACAGCTGGTAGGCAAGAGACAGGGAATGGGAGAGCAAAACCATCAAGCTGAGTGACTTTACCTAAGTCTATGATGTCTGGAAGCCTAGTTCACATCCTCTCTCAAGTACTCAGCCAGTTGGCTAAATGGGTCATCCTGCAGGCTTCTATTCCGTACATCTATGACTACATTTTTGCTTTCCCTTCACGCCTTCATCCATTCACTGATTTGCTTAGTGCTCACTATGCCCTGTTCTGTGCTAGGCATTGAGATCATGGCAGTGAGTAAGAGAGATGAGAACCTCATTCCTAGAGTTTATATGCCATTGAGAGACAGGAGCCGCACCTACACAGATCATCAAGGTCATATTAGTTGGCATAAGTGCTAAAAATAAAATCAAAACACAAGCTGTAGACAAAGTGCCCATACTTGGGGAAGCTGCCTGAGAGTCTAGAAGCTTCTTTCTAATTAGTGTATTATATCCAAAGTAAAGGGTAGCGCTGAACTAGTGTAAAGCAGTTGTGGATATAAATCTGAGCCAGTGAACAGCAATCAACTTGGGAGAATAGAGATCCGATACCAAATCCATCATCGGGTGACTTAAAGCCCAATGAAGGAACCACTTCACTATGGCTCTGTGTTTAAATTTGTTTATATCTCTTTACCATATAAGACGAAGAGAGCTGCGACACACAGGGCTTCAGTGGCTAGGCTTGTTCTGTGGCCACTGACAAGTCCTGACAAGTCCAGGGACATTTGTTTATAATTTTATTATGTGAAAATTCTAAGTGTTTCAATGATCCCCTTAGACCTTCTGAGCAAAGCTGGGCAAGACACAGTGTGTTTTTTAATCATCTTCAAGAAGCCCTAAGGTACAAGACCTACAAGCATCCCTGAGACAGCTGACAGCCACCCACGCAGAACTCCCAGACCTTGTAGAAGTCAACCTGGCCTTGGAAGCTCTTCTAAAAGTCAGTCAGAAGTTTAGGAAGTGTGTGTGTATGTGTGTGTGTGTGTGTGTGTGTGTGTGTCTGTCTGTCTGTCTGTCTGTCTGTGTCTGTGTATGTGTGTGTGTGTCTGTGTATGTGTGTGTGTGTCTGTGTGTGTCTGTGTTTGTGTGTGCCTGTGTGTGTCTGTGTGTGTGCGTGTAACAATGGTAGAGGTCATTCTCTGTGTTGATATTTAAATCTGAAAATCTTTCTGACCTTAAACAAAGCTCTAAATCCATTCTGACTGGGAGTCAGTGCAGCTCAGTCCAGCAGGCCGGCCCTTCCTCCATGATGTGAGGTTAACCGTGGTTGATGCAAACAGAAAGAAGATGCTTGGTTACATATGTGAGGTCAAAGAGCAGAAGGCAGAAAGGGAAATGGACTCTTCTCTTGGTGTTTCTGCTCAGGATTTAGGCAGCCCCTGTGCTGCCTCTCACCATCAAGAGATGGTATAGAAAGTCTCGGGCTTTATATTAGTACATGGTAACCACCCGCATTTTCAGTGTCCTGAAAAATTGGGCCCACAGAAGAGGGAGTACAGATGTCATCTGAGTTGAAAATCCTGGAAATATGGTGTGGTTTAGAGCACTCAGCTCATAACCAGAATTGCATATAGCAGATGATTCAACAAAGGTAAACAATACCAATGAGCTGACGTTAATAAAAAGAGATAGATCCTCCTCCAAAAATACCTTCATTATATACTTGAAGTATGTTCCTCAAATGCATTATCTCTAAGCAAGGGCATGAAATGCCTCACGGGTAAGAAAGTCAGTCATGAGAAGAACCTGGACTAGGAAATTAATATACCTTTAATAGCTATTTCTATGAAACTGACCTCTTGCTACTTTAGTTCCTTACAAACTTTCTTTTTTCTCATTTTATTTTGTTGGCTGGATGATCTATCTGTCTGATGGTGTGGGTAATTGAACCTGGGTCCTTCTGAATGCTAGTCATGCTCTCTACCACTGAGCTACAGCCATAGCCAAATAAAGCCTTTGGAAGGCCATCTAAAAACACTGGCGAGAGGGATTATGTTTGGAAATTCAAAAAATAGCAAATGGCTGCATGTTCAGTTGCAAAGCTTCCAGTGATAATACAGTACACAGACTCAGAGAGAACCCTGTCCTCAAAGACAATGATGGAAGACAGCATAAAGACTGATAATCCCATGGACTTACACACCCTCTTCACAATTTCCTCACTCTTCTCTTCTCTTCTCTTCTCTTCTCTTCTCTTCTCTTCTCTTCTCTTCTCTTCTCTTCTCTTCTCTTCTCTTCTCTTCTCTTCTCCTCTCCTCTCCTCTCCTCTCCTCTCCTCTCCTCTCCTCTTCTCTCTCTCTCTCTCTCTCTCTCTCTCTCTCTCTCTCTCTCTCTCTCAATTTCTTTCTTTCTTTTTAAGATACAAAAGTAGAAGTGGAACCATCAGGGAAGATGAAGAGGACCAGTATGGAGGGGAACAAATGGAGACAGTGTAAAAAAGATGGCATATTCTTTTTTTTCTTCTTCTTCTTTCTTTTTAGATAGGGTGTGCTATGTAGCCCAGGCTGGCCTTGTGCTTTGATCTTATTGCTTAAGTCTTCTGAGTCCAGCAATTATGGGCCTGGGCTAATGTATCTGTTTCTGAAACCTGTTATTTTGAACAACAAATGACTTTGACTTTTATATTAAAAATAATAATGGCAAAGGTCACATAGATAACATGAACAACAGTAGAAATCCTAAAACGAGAAAAGGTTATGCCCATAAACACTGTACAGTGTTTGATTTGTAAAATGTACCATAACTAAATATGTGAAGTAATGTAAGTAGACACTTCATCATAGTGACTGTAATTAGTAAATCTCACACATCTAAATTTTCACTAGGAAAGTATTTGTATTCAGTATCATACTCTCATCAAGAAAATATTATTTAAATGTTCTATTAAAAACAACAAGTGTGCTCCCCAATGATAGGGGAATGATTAAGTAAATTATGGATCAGCCATAAAATAGACTACAATATATCCACTAAAATATATTCAAGGAATAGGAGAACTTACAGAAGACCTCTTTGTTTTGGGACTTAAACTATAAAATGGGATATAAAATTACAAAAAAAAATTCTTATTCTCTCTGACAAAACACTTATGAGTATATATAGAAAATAATAGCACTCAAAAAAATACTAACAGTGATTATCTCACAGGGGAGGGATAAAGGGTGATAGCATTTTTTTCTGTAATTCCAACTCATCTATATGACTTTGCAATGTGTTCACCATGATATAAGTCACTTAAAATATTGAAGGCACATATTTTCTAAAAACAGCAGTGTTCTTCCCTCTTCAGCAGCCCGGTTTCAGGGAATTGGGAGATTGCACACACTGACAAGGGAAATCCTCAGGGATTTCCTCAGTTCCCAGCCGGGTGTCCCTCAATGGCATCTGAATCCTCCTCCACTACAAGCCTGAATAAGCCTCCAGGGAATTACCTCGCCTCCACCTGTCTCCTTGTCTTATAAGTGGGCTAAAAATGGAACCTGACTAATGCAGACTTTAGAGGGTGGACTAGGCAGGTGTGTTGTATGTACATTTAGTGTCACAGAGAGAAGGAAGATTTAGCTAATACGGAAAAGTTATTGGTGAAATATGGAATAGGAAAGAACAATAAGATGAAAGCAAACAACCCTAGGAGTGTGGGAAATGAGTGGAGGAAAGAAGAGGTCTCCATTCTGCCCACAGATGCTGCAGGTTCCTGGGAGACGGTAGGAGGGACTTCCTCAACCTGTCTAGGGCTTAGTTCTGGACAGATATTGCCAGCATGGTTGAAGGGTTCAGGTGGCTTCCATTTATTCTTCAAAAAGTACAGTCCTACTTGACACAGCCAAGGGCAATGGCCAGAATTTCCTGATCCTGGGGTCATCCAGGTTTTACCCAGAATGCTTCATGTTGTAATTGCATGCTTTGGGGAGCTGGTCCGGACCTCCAAGGACAGTGGGCCCTTGAAGCTTATACTCTTATTGATGAATCCCAGCCAATATGTCAATCTCTGCATCTTGACATCTCCTACTCATGCCCCCCATCAAAGTATAGGACTATTGATTTTGTTCTGTAGGTTTTTCAAAAAAAAAAAAAAGCTAGAACACAAATTCAAGCTGTCTGACTTTAACAGGAAGATCAGGATGTTTCTAATAGAGACTCGGGTGCATCTTAGGAAGTTCCAGTGAAGCGTGAAATGATTGTCAAAGATTAGAAATTGTTTTAAATTCATAATGCCGTGGTCTTTCCGATACATCGCTAAATGGCAAAACAAAACAAATCTCACTTACTAGTATCTAAGATATTTTTTGGAATGAGGTAGACATTCTCAGAGAAAAAAAGACAATAAGATCTATGTCATTAAAATAATATTACTGGCTCACTTTTATAGAGAGGGTTTATGCTTAAAGGGCTGGGAGAAATGTGGTCAATTTTAATATTAGTTTACTTACGTTTAATTGGTGCTTCCTAAATTATCTAACATAAGCATGTAGTGTTTGGCAATAAAGAAAGAAAAACAAGGTCTAGTGCTCTAGTGGGCGCCCCTCTCGTCTTTAGCTTGAACAATGAACACGGGATCAGCACTGCAAATATGGAAAAGCAGAACAGAAAATAGGGCTCTGTGAGCAGTGGGAATAAATCTTATGAGAAGACAAACAGAAATAAAGTTGCCCTTTCCCCCACCCATCCCAATATCTCAGGAGAGATTTCCAGATACGTACTTTAAAAGCTGAAGGGTTAATTTATCACTGTTCTGAGTTTGAAAAAATAATTAAAATTAAAATAAGAAAGCAACCTTGAATACTTCCAACCAAATGCTTTATTGGCTTTGAAAACCAAATCATGTTATATCACACTAAAAAGATTAGCTTCCAAGACCTTCTCATATTGCATCATAGCACTGAGAACCCATAGGAAACACAGTTCCTGCATTCGCTGTTAATAGCTCTCTAATCCTTTACCAGCAATTTATAGTTTAGAAATGGCAACACGTCTTAAAGATTAAAGCCATGTGACAAATAGTTCATGTCCTTTAATAACCAAATCACATGCCTCAGATCCGGGCACTGGCCTGTCTGCCTTTTCTTTCTATACGGTTTTGTGGGTAGGAAATACTTCATGTCCCTATTACATGAATGATGAATGGGACCGTTGGTTATGGTCTGTTATTTGCTTGGCTATAGTCAATATGTTTTCTTTGGACAGGGATTTCTGTGATTTATCTCTCTACTGGCCTTATCACTTATTAACTCTGAGGAGACAGGAAAAAGCCAAGGTTGTATATGAGGCCTTGTGGCCATTTAGACCTCTAATGTCAGGGAAAATATTCCTTTTAATGATCCAGTTACAGTAGCTCCTCATGTCCTGATTACACTCCACTCCAAAGAGGAAATACGGGTCATATTTCTTGGAGAATATATACATAAAATATGCAAAATAATGTGCTTCCTTCGGACTGGCTTTATTCTTTGAAGAAACAGCTTTCATTTCATAGATGTCACTGAAGCACAATGGTTACTTTTACAGATGGTGCTTGCCGTGCCCATTATGGTACCCACAGGGTTTAACTGTACAGATGCCAGCAGATTCGGAATTACCAACACATATAAGATCAGAGAGGGGGGAAAATCACATTTTATGAAAATAATCTTCCCTTTGGTGGCGAAGAGGGTTGGGGTTTACTCTTCGCACCAAAACAAAGGGAATAAACATTCTTTCCACACTGAATGCCTTCTTTTTATATGAATAGCTCTCTCAGAATCATTTTTTTTTTAAGGCATGGGGGCAAGCAACCACCTCCAAACTTTTCTTTCATATTGAGTCATTTCTAATCAGGACGGCACTGGTGGAGAAGCACAGGGAGGGTTCCATTACACTCTCTTGCAGCTGAATCCAAAGTGAAAACCAGCTGATGTAGAGAAGATAGGGGAGGGGGAAGAAGAAGAGGAGGTGGATGCAAGCAAGCAAGCAAGCCTGTTCTTGCCTCCTATTCTCCACTCTTTGTGAATGGCTGCTTAGGCCTGTGTTTTTCCACAATGAGTAAGTGTGTAGGCTATCACCGTGCACAAAGCATCTTTGGACTCACCCTTTCACTGAATCTTACAAAGACCCCTGGGAAACACAGCAAAGTCAGAGCCCCGCCATCATCATGCATGGAGAAAAGAAGAAAATCTGCTCAGTTTAAGTCCTCTGGTCCCCCACACTCCGTACCTACCCTCCCTTTCTACTCCTCAGCTCTCAAACTCTCTGGTGCACCCTATCTCCTCTGGTAATCACCGAAACCCAAGCCGCCAGAGAGCTTTCCTTGGTGACTTCAAAAACCTTTGAGAAAGACTTCCAACTCCCATCCTGGTCTGTAGTCCCTCCTTCTAGCTGGTCTCAAAAATTATAAATGTCACAGCCAACTGCCATTTCAGGAACTCTGGAAACTGTCTTTGGTTCTAAAGATAAGTATTAACTATTCTTTGTGGCTTGCATTCAGTGTCTTCTTAAACACTCCATCTCTGAATCATTCTCTGTTCAGAAGCCTACCGCCCTGCACCGATCCCTGAGCTGATGCTTCGTTATGCTTAAAATCTCAGCTCATATATCTTTCCTAAGAGGAAACTATCTCTGACTTATTAGGGTTCCTTTTCTTATGTGCTTATCTGAAACCCTGTTCTTATTTTTCTGGGTATTCCCAAGGTTTAACATAACAGACATAGGAACATCCATATTAGCTCTGGGACATAAGATCAATGAAAACAGAGACCCTGTCTGCTTTGGCTCAACTATGTTTCAGGGCATTGCCTAGAAGTAGTTTAGCACACCTAGACTAGAACAGGAATCTACAAACATGCTTGTAATATATAAATAGATGACATGGGGAAATCATAACTAAACCCAGATATTCTTAGTCCAACTCCATAGTTTAGGAAGAAAGAGTGTCTGCATGCCAGAGAAAGCTGAAATGCATATACTGTTAATCAAAGAAAGCTCCAATGACCAGTTGTTTGAATTTTTCTTTTAAACAGAAACAACATTCTTACTCTCTGCTCTTTACATTCTGAGTTTATTTTTAGACAACACTCCCACCAGAGCAGGCACCATCAGAACTACATTACCTGCCTGACCTATTTACTCTTTAAACACAAATACCATTAAAATGTCTTCATTTTACAGGTGAGGAAATGAAAACTATTTATTCCACAGATCTAAGCCCATTTTTCCCTTATCAGAAACCCCAACTATTGTATTCTACGCATGAAAACGTCAAGTGCAGAGGGATAGATTCTTAATTAACAGATTCTATTTACAGCCCATGTCATCCAGATTACAGCAATCAATGAGGACCCATTGATTCTGGGCAATATGTTAATCAATTATCAGGGAGCAACTATCAAAACCTCATGAGATACTAAGTCAAGTTGCTTCAGCACAGCTTACAAAGTCACTAAGACGGAGGAAGGCTATCTCCTCCTTTATCAAGTTAGTGGGTCTATATCCATTTCTGTCTTATCCACAAACAATAGAAGAAAAGAGCCATGAGCATAAGGAAGTTATGATGAGGGAGTGGTTTAATTGCATGGCACAAGAGAGATGGAATGTCAGAAAGTCTCCTGTCAACCTAAGATCAGCTGTGGGGAATATCAAACTTACCTACTCCAACTAGTCCATTTTACCATGAAAAAAGATGAGGCATAGTGCATGTAAGAATCTATCCTAGGTATCTCGGTAAGGTAAGTGCAGAACCTGAGCTATACTACAGGCCTCTGTCTCAGCCATCACTGTCCACTCCCCTGCCATGGTAAGAATACCATCAGAGGAACTCTTGCATGTGCTTGTACTTAAGGCAAGTATGGATCCCCAGGTAAAAGCAGAGTTTGAGGCATAGTAAGTAGCTGAGAAAACTGTGGCAAAGCTGAGTGGACCATGAACGTCCAGGCAAAGAGGTTACGTGGCAGCTTATATCGAGTGAGCCAATGGGGATGCTTCCTACAGGGTAATGATAAGATGGTGGCTTTTCAGGAGACTCGGGAAGCCATGAATCCACATTTGAAAAGGCTTAAAGAACAGGAGATTCTTCCCCTTCTAACACTCTGCCTCCTGCTTAGAGAAAATTATTTTGTTGGCCCCAAAGGAGCAGCTCTCTTTTTGTAGGGGAAGCTCTGTAAGGGAAGAAGGAAAGCCCAGAGGTTTGTGGGCTGAATGGTCTTGAGCCTGGAGTTGAAGGTAATTCTAGCCTGTGCCCCCTGAGGAAGGTTGGTGATGGGCTATGCCCATGGTACACTGTCCTGAGGGAGGTTAGTGATGGGCTATGCCCATGGTACACTGTCCTGAGGGAGGTTGGTGATGGGTTATGCCCATGTTACACTGTCCTGAAGAAGAGAGGGGGAAATTGCAGGGGAGAAGAAGAGCAAACCCATGTATTTTTCTTGGGGGGACAAATCAGACCAAAGACTGATAATCAAAATATTTCTTATCCAAACCATGGTTTGGCCTCCAAGAGTCCATGCTCTAGATACTGGGTGCCCAGTGTGGCAGCATTAAGAGGAAGAGCCTAAAGGAATGTGATTAATGTGACTAGGCTATTGGATGTGCTGACCTTGGGAAGAACGACTGTACTCCTTGTAGGCTCCTGCTCGGAGAGTAGGTGGCTATGGGGAGTACACATCTGAATTCCCCAGTCTTTGGTCTCCCCACTCGTGACCACTCTGACCCATGCCTACTCCACAACACCATCCACCATGTGTGAGGCAGCTCATGAGGTCCTTTCCAGAGGCCAAAAAGATGGGACCATTTGGTCTTAGACTTTCAACCTCCAAAACTGTGAATTAAATAACCCTATTTTCTTTATAAGCACTCAGTCTAGGCTTTGTTGTGACAACAGAAAGTGGAATAATTATTTAAAACTCAGTTTCTTGTTACCATAATTATCCACACATTGCCTTTTCCATTTGTTGCTGCTTCAATGTCCTGGTGCCTATGATTCTGTTACTAAAAACCCTTAAAGGCAAATCTTAGATTGCTGGGAAGATGAGGATGATGGTAAACAAGATGTGAAATGTTTGCTCTCAAAAGGGGACCCAAAAATCAATGGGTGGGGCATCGGCAACTGCTCAGCAGTTCAGAGATTTGTGCTCTTGCTGAGGACCCAGGTTCAGCTTCCAGCACCCACATTGCAGCGTGCAACTATCTGTAAGTCCAGTTCCAGACGATCCAGTACAGTCCTTGACTGTAGTCCTTTGGCACTGAGAGTGCACACGATGCACATACACACATGGAGACAAAATCCTCACACACAGAAAATAGTGATTTTTTTTTAAGAATGGATGACTAAAGATAATAGCCACAGTTTAATGCCAATGCTAAAACCTGGCTTCTTTCTAGATGTTACACATTTCTCTGATTCTAAAAACAACCCTAGCAAGTTATCCTTTTCTTCTTATAAAAATGAGGGAGCTCAGAGCCATGATATGAAGATCTCAGGAATAGCTTCTGCAGTAAATGGCAAAGCTGAGAGCTCAATCTATATCTATTGCCTTAAATGGAAGCACCCAATCCTTACGCGGCTCTGTATTACTGGCAATTAAAAAAGGAAACAGACGGAGAGAAACGAGGAGGGGGAAAGGTGGGGGGAAGGAAGGGAGGATTAAAACAAATATGATCAGGAGAGAAAAATAAAAAGGAAATTAACAGTCATCAAGAGCCGCAGAACTTATTTTCCCCACAAGGCCCATCCTGCGGGCAGAACTACAAGCTCTGCAGCGCCAGGGAGAACAAACAGGAAGTAGTTCAGGAAGCAGCTTCATTCCCCAGTTAATAAGCTATTTGGATTGGCTCTTACAGGGGCCACCGTCAGGTGAACACTGTTAGAATGAGACCGCAGTTGGTAGAAAGGTTCTGATAGGTTGCTTAGCCAGCCAATCATCAGGGCTCTCCCCAGCCTGTAGGGAAGGGATATGACTTTTAAGTACAGCCCTAATCCACGGGTTGAAGTTGGTCATATGTCATCCCGTGGTCCTTCTTTATTTAAATTTTTGTTTGCTTACTTGTTGATTTTCCCTGGGCATGAAGAAATTACCACAATGAAAGCAAAGTGTTATTAGAAAACCCAGTTGTAAGAATTGTAACGAAACAGCTAAACAGCTCCTAAGGAACTCTTAGCACCCACGCTCACGGACGCTTTAGCAGGACCAATCATGCTCCGAAAGGAAGCAGCTCATTTAGAGAATGAACGGCTGTAAAAACAAAACATACAAAATAAGGGGGTGCATGAAGATATTGGGGGGAGGCCCTATAGTCAGCGAGATCTGGTGAGTCCTGTGGTCTTGTACTTCATCTACCTGGACTGACTGACCAGATACAAGATCGTAGGACTCTGAAAACAACCCTAGGATGAGATGAGGTTTTAGTTTCTTTCATTTAGAAACCTGTAAAACGTAAAATCAGCCCTGCCGTCACATTTGCTGAAGACTGAGGAAACACAATAAAGTCTGATCTGGCCGGTGCTGTCGGCGCTTCTATGTTCTGTTTAAGTCAGGACTCATTCTTCTCCAGGACTCTGATTGGGCAAAGGCAAGAACATCATACATCTAGTGAATAGGAACACTCGAGTCTGAGGACCAGTGACAGAGAGTTGCAGCCAGCATCCTTAAGAGATTGGGGTCAGCCTTCAGTCCGTGTTTAGTCGGACTACTTCCTCTAAAAAGTGGGTTTTTAATTGCATCAACTAGACCAGGATTTATGTTCCTTTATGGTTTTATTTTTGTGGTTTTGGCTTAAAATAGATTTTTAGAGCCTTTCACATTCCTATATCCAAAGTCTGTCCTAAACCCTCTGAAAGCAGTGGGAGTGTCTTAATTGGGGTGTTATTCTTCAGTTCTGTGATACTCTCTAGTTTCTTTTTAAGGGAAAAATTCCAGTGACATTCCATTAAGAAACAAGATTTGTTTGCCACTCCAGAAAGGCAAACCTCACATCTTGAAGTAGTATGGATGTTAAAGATGAGGTGTGAACTTCTGGGAGTGGGCTGGAGAGGGACCTGCATGAGCACAATGCCCTAAGCAGTTGTTTGGATACAAAGAAGTACAGGCACTGAGGCCTCTTCTCTACACCTTCACTTGTGAAGAGTGAGGAGCCCAGAGGTGAACTGTGTAAGGCCCAGGAGCTGGGACACTAGCCATGACTGAGGGCCCA
Source organism: Mus caroli (assembly GCF_978045245.1). Classification (NCBI taxonomy): domain Eukaryota; kingdom Metazoa; phylum Chordata; class Mammalia; order Rodentia; family Muridae; genus Mus; species Mus caroli. Next base: position 78,338,901 of record NW_028227268.1, read on the forward strand.
CCACAAGGACAAGCCACGTGTCAGTGACCAGGAGGCTCAGAAGTTTCCTAATTAAACCCACGTGATGTCACTGTAACGATGGATAGACAAGGAGTCTCTGTCTTCATTTCTCTCGATTTCTATGTTTCTCACATAAGAAGAGGCTAGATTTCTTCCTATGATACATTACGAGTGGCATCTTCTTGTCAGTAGCCCACAGTTGAAGACATGAATTCTTCCCGCTCTTATTTAGATTCCCACAAATGAACACATCAACACACATTTCTCCAGAATTCCTTCCCTTCGCTTGCAGATCTGCTGTTTTTAATCTTTGATCTTAATTCCAGTCTGATACAGCTTTCCCAAGATGTAATTTCTTAAATTGGTAGCAATTTTTGAATGGTTTAGAAAATCTTAAATAATGGTGGATCAGTCGATCCCTTGGGGTGTTTGTTTGTTTGTTTGTTTGGGGTTGTTTGTTTGGTTTGGGTTGTTTGTTTGTTTGTTTGTTTGGAGGGGAGGAAGAGCTTTGTTTCGTTTTGTTTGAGAATTTATGTAATGGCAGTGATTTTTTAAAAAAATTTTATGGCCATGTGGCTCTAGGGTATATTTTACTAAACACTGATTAACAATAATTTCTTCTAAATGAGACTTGACCACAAAAGGGAGCAGTACTGAGCAAGGACATTGTCACCAAAGCGGAAGCCACGGCTGACTGCTTCTGATGCCTCCCGCCCCACCAACGTTTTCCTTTTCTTCTTCTCTTCTTCTTTTCTCTTTCTTGTTCTTAATAGCAAAGTAAATAAGCAACCAGTGAGGCCTAAATATTTTCGGCCAAAAACAGAGTCCAAACTCCTCAGAGAAAACATTTGGCCTCTGTGGTTTTGTAATGTATTCCAGAACCGCGAGTCCAGCAAGGAACGCTGTGCAAAGCTCCCATCCCCTTGGAATGACGGTGGGGAATGTTACAGTATCAGAAATTTCAATTGGTCCTTTTCCTGCGAGCCTATAATGAGGCTCCTTTAAAAAAAATAGAAAGAAAAGAGAATTAAAAAAAAAAAACAAAAACCTTACAGTGCTATCTGCAAGTTCTCATGGGAAAAATGAATGGCAAGAAACCCTAGATTTAAAAGAAACAGCTAATCCGCTATTTTGATTGTTCTTCAAAACTTATGCTGAACCAATGAGCCTAATTAAAAACACTTGGCCCACTTCTATAGAGCATCATAGCTTTCTCTATGCTTCGTTTGTGTACACCACAAAACTCCAGATCGACTTTTTTTTTTCAAGCGCTCACTAACAAAGTGCTGACTTTGTTGGGATGGCTGAGCTAATTTCGTGAACTCAGTGTGAAACCTGAGCTAAACAAAATTGTGGTAATTTTCCTTAATTTGTAAAAGTGATTGGAGTGCAAACAAAATTTTCCTCTTGGGTCAATCCTATAATTTTCAATTAACTAAAACTAATCGGCAGGCAGGCACCAACCCTGTATTTTGTTTAAAGGGCTGGGAGGCATTTCCGAGGGTCAAAATATATTAACTTGGTTTGTTTGTTTGTTTGTTTGTTTGTTTGTTTGTCATTCTGTTTGTCTGTCTCTGTCTGTTGGTGGTGAGCTCTCATTGTGTGAGAGAGACAGGGTGACTATCAAGCATGCCTGGTTTGCTTCATAGTATAAAATTATAGGGGAAGATGCTTTGAGGTAGAATGTTAGAGCAAAAATGAAACCTGCTCATTGGATTATGTGGTTTAATTAGGATGTGCTAACAGAACCACTTCTTCTGTGCTCCAGACCCCTCTGTGTGAATTCAACTTCCCATCTATATGGAGAGGCCTAGCAGACCCTTAATAATAAACAGAGAAGAAAAGCAGTGGCTAGCTCCTGAGCTAGCCAGGTCATGTGAAGCCAAGGGCTCTCAAATCTACCACACCTCCCACCCGTGATCAGCCTACACCTCACCTTTGAGCATGTAAGAAACAAAGAGTCTGCCCACCCCTTCCATAGCAGATGCTGAATTCGATGATGAGATCCCTGGGTGTTTGCTTAGCCCATTGCATATATTTCTACATCCTGCCAGCCCAGGTCCCTGCCTGATTGGCTGGGCCTGGTAGAAGGGATTTCAGATGCACCCTGTAACCCTAGCTGCTTACCACAAGGCATGTCCCTGTGCCAGTGCTGTTGGGGGTGGGGCAGACCAAATGCAGCTTACTGGGGCAGAGAGCACGACCCAGCATAACTATGAAAACTTCCAAATGTGTTTAATTCAAGTGCTGCGGCAGGCTAGAAGAAAGCAGCACTGTTCGTCAAAGTTCAACCCTGCTCCATAAGCAAACTCCAACAACAAGCTGGCCAATCTACTAGAGAGAGACCTTGGTCCTGTCTAATATAGTCCCGCTCTCTGTTTCTCTAAGTAGGCAACCAATTCTTTCAACATGCAAAGCTATTACACCTCCATCAGCTTTAAGTATTACATCTCCATAAACTTTTAGTAATAATAATCAAAGCAATTTCTTCGGTCCTGTACTTGTTGAAATGGGAAAAAAAATCTGTCTTAACAGAAACAACGTTAAACACACTTGCACACGCACACGATCAAGGAAAACATCTCATGAAGTCAACAGAGCTCTGTGGTTCCCATTTGCAGGCATGCTTACCTGTGTAGATGAATCTGCCTGGTGTCCCTTTGCAGAACTGCTTGGACTTGTACGACAGTGTGACTTCCACCACACCAGGGATGTGCCGAGGAGGTGTCTGAACACGGATGGCGTGAGGAGTTATCAACTGCAGGAGACATGGAAGGAGGAAGGGTCACTGGAATATGTAAAGGACTCATGTCCCAGCTGCCCTACCGTAGCTCTCTATAAACAGAGCTCTAAAACACGTCATTAACCTGTCAGTGGATACCGTCTGGATGGAACCTGTGGAAAAGATGCCGACAACAACATTTACAAGTGCTCTGCTTATAGCCACAATAGCATTATCTGGGTTTTCCTTCACAGCAGGCCCTGTACTTTCCCGGTTTGGAAAGGGAACCTGGCCTAATGAAATGGTTTATCTCCTACAGGATATCCTTTGGAAAACCTGTTTGCAACAGATGCCCAAATCAGAGTAGAGCTTTGCCATGCCTTTCCAGAGGGTATGGGCCTGGTGTTTGAACTGAGCTCTTAAACACGTGGAGAGCACAGAGGTAGGAAACAGTAGGCCTGGGCATTCTAATTAGCTGCAGAACACACGTATGAAAGTCCAGAAGACCATTTGGCACATTAACTACCAGAGGCGCAATCAAAGCATTTTAAAGGGGAGAGCAAAGGATCTGCCTCCCTGGAATAGCTTAGGGCTCTGGATGAACTAAAGACTCTCCATAAAAGAGAAATGAAGGTTGGGGAGGGGGCTGCTGGAGGCTTAGCCTGCCTCTATGCAGTGGCACATGCACGGTGAGGAAGTTCATTTCTGAACACTATTGGCAATCAAATTATACTATAAAGCAGAATTTATTTTTTATTACTCTTACCTCATTTTATATAAAGAAAATATTATTAATGGTCATAAAATGAGCATTATCTAGATATTTGAGAAAAAAGAAGAAGAGCATCCCTGGCATTTGACTGCTTGACCTGTGACAGAACTGCATTCTAAGTGATCTCTCTGAGAAGTCAGCAATGGCCTAAACAGCTCAACACGGAAGCATGGACCGAACATACAGAAGCTAGAATATCCTCTATGGGCAGTCTCCAGTGAGTCAATGCTAGCTTATATTTATACTGTTGGATGGCAACAGTGTGGAAGGAGGTTTTATTTAAGTGTGAAAGCCACCCAGCTGAAGTGTTTTGCCCGAGAGTCGTGGGTGAGGTGATAAAAAACCATATCCAGCCCCTGGTTGCCACCAAGGGAAACTGTCTTAGCACCTTGTGACAGGCAGAAGGATGAGAAAGTTATTCATGCTAAAATCCACAACTAATGCTGCAAAATGTTCCTGGAAACATAAGAGAAACCACTGAGCTCAAGTCATCTTAGGGCTCAGAGATGCCTCATCCTCTTCTCTCGAATACACAGGAAGTCTGAGCTTACTGGCTAGAAACTGAGAGTCACAAAGAAATATTGCACTAAGACCATGCCATAAGGGAACTCTGGAAACCAAGTCTATTGCCATGGCTCGTGTTTTCTGGAAAGCTAAGGGTTTACTCACAAAAAGGACCAATGATATTGAAAATCTACATTAGACTGAGGAGCTCCTGGACTCTAGTGGACAACCTACTAAATGGACTGAATATCACGCTACCTTCTAAATATGTGCCTCGATTTACCCATTGGTGAGCACAGTTCTCAGCTCTCATTAAAAATGCATCTTTGTGAAGGGGACTGCGATTCATATGGAAACTTAACACTGGTCAAAGTGCAGAGCACAAATCTATGGAGGGATCAGCCTTAAATGGTACATCTGGATCCCACTGCCCCCTGCCAAGGCTCAGGAAGCCACATCAACCCCTAGCTGGGGAGCTAATGGTTCCTAGTAGAGGAAGAATCGATATTCTTTATAGATGTGTCCCCTGGTAGGAGGACCATGCTCCAGCCAATGGCCCCACCCATGTATACAGGGTCAGCATTAATTAGACTCAGAAAGAAAAAAAAAAAAGAAAGAGAGAGAGAGACAAAAAGAAGGATATGAAGTTGGGAGAGGAAGCTCTAGGTGCAAGTTGCGGAGTTTCTGAATATAATCAAAATACATTGTATACAGGTGTGAAGTTCTCAACCAATACATAAGAATGGAAACAAGTATTCTATCCACATTGAAATCCTTCCCAAAACGTTTTGAATGCTGTCTGAAACATGGAGAACATGCAAGGTCACTTAACTTTGATAAACCAAGATCATATTTGAAGTCACCTGTCTTACATCTTGCTGTAATACATTAAAACACTGAGTGATGGCCGAAGTATGAAGTGCTGTCCCCCAACCCTAAAATGCTTCCACACAGTTAAGCACTTGAAATGACTTCTGTTTTAGTCTGTGCTTTTGTCCTCTGCATCTTCTAATCAGCACTTATAATCTACAGGCATAGAAACAAGGAGATCAGGTTTAATACTGTATAGAGAACAAGAGCCAAACCAGGTCCAGATCCTTCTTTGCCTACCCATGCTTGGCTACCCTCTGACTTCCTGACCACACGTTCTCTATGCAGTCAACCAAAGTCAGAGTGGTCGGCCTGTTTGTAGGAATTCAGATGATTACAACATTCACAATATGACTCCTAGAAAACTATTGACTGTGTGCCATCAAGAATTTCCTGTTTATCGTTCTTCTACTGAACAGTTTGTGAGACCAGGAGAAACTCTTGAATCCTCATGTCTCTTCTTAAAAGTTACGAAGGAGAGTCAGGAGAGATGGCTCAGGCGTTAACAGTACATTAGGTATTCTTACAGAGGTCTTGGGTTAAGTTTTCAGTATCCAACATCCATATGGAGGCCATATGTAATTCCAGTTCTAGGGGATTCTGTGTCTTTTTCTGACCTCCATAGGTACCAGGTGTACCCATGGTATACATACATACATGTAGGTAATACACTCATGCACAAAAAATAAAAATAAACAAATCTAAAAATATGTTACGAAATGAATGTCTTCCATACATAGTATTCTAAAGATTCCTGAAATAAATTCATGTATAAATATACTCATAACTCTACTAAATGTTTGACTCCAGTAGGCACAATTATCCTTTCAGGAATCCATTCTTCTTAACCCAGTTATATTAAAACACTCACCAAATAACTTACTATCAAAGTGACAACTCGACTAGCTTTGTACTTATATCCCAACAGGAGCATGGGCTGCTGTCTATATTCTTTCTATATGGTAAGGAAAAGGAACACTGCTCAACATCTGTGGCTTCAATAAGAAATGAAGTAAATATTTTTAAGGTATTAAAGAGTTTGAGAAATGGCTTAGTTGTTAAAACTACTTGCTGTTCTTCTAGAGAACAAAGTCCTTGGGTAGCCTACAACTGCTTTTAAATCAATCCAGCTACAGAGGATCTTATGCCCTCTTTCTGTCTCTTGGGGTACTGCACACACATGTACACACATGCATACACAAACACACACACATGCATAATATGCACACACACACAAGCACACAAGTCAAAATAAAAATAAATCTAAAATGAAAAGAAGTTAAGACAGTAATAATAAAATGTCTACACTAAAAGAGTGTTTATTCCTAAACTTACACAACTTTCAATGTGATTTATTTATCTTCCTTGTGTATATGTGTGCTCATCCCTTCTGCTTTCACAGGAAGTGATACTATAAATAAACTACTGTGGGAAACTATTATCAAAATGAAAAGTAGAAGAATGCCAGTTTGGAGCACTATGTATTAGATGTGTAACTGCACAGAGGAAAGCTCCAAAGGTTAACAGAAGTAGCCTCTTTGGTTAAGTGTTCTTTGGTGAAGTTCAGTTTCCTCTGACTCCCTCTCCATTTTCTCTGACCCCTCAACAGCAAATACACATGCACATTAGACTCAAGGGAAACCATCAGGGACTGTATGAAGATGGGAGACTCATGGACTGACTCTTCATGGCCTGAAGAGACTACCCAGCCACCAGGACGCAAAAATATGGTCCTTTCCAGCTGCCTATACGAGTGTTTGTTTACCCCAGACTCAGACAGGAGAGCCAGAAGAGCCCTGTGGTGTGGGCCCAAAAGACACAGGCTCATCACAAACTATGGGTAGCAAAGATGCCAGAGAGAAAGAGAGAGAGAGAGAGAGAGAGAGAGAGAGAGAGAGAGAGAGAGAGAGAGAGAGAGAGAGAGAGATCCAGATGTGGAGGTGGAGAAATAGGGCTCCACGTGACAGAAGCAGGGGAAAGAACAGAGAGGACCGGAGCAGACAGAGCAGCTGCATGTGGAGGCAGCAGTCTGAAGAAACCACCTGCAAAGTCAGGAAGGCCAGAGAGGAAGCATGGGTCTGTGTGTGGTCTCTTGTGGCATCCAAAGGATACTAGGAGCAGGGAAGCATGATCCATGAACAGTTGGAGTGTTAAGAAAAACATGTGGTAGAGTCCTGGGGGAAGGCATGTCTTTGGGAGAGCTATCTTCTCTGAGGAGCAACAGCATGTGATCTCTATAGCTCCCTCGTACTCAGTAATGAAGGTGATGACCTAGGCAACACTGACCTGTTGTGGCCTTCTCACGGTGCGCTCAGCACTAGCCTAAGCTTTTCCGGGGACTTGTGCTCGATAGACTCCAGGGGGCAGGCATGGCTATTAGGTGGTTCATAAGTAAGGACAGTGAATTTCAGGAAGGTTTAGAAACCTAACCAATTAGAAGCAGCAAGCTCCCCTGACTAATGGCTGTCATCATCATTCCACAACTGTCCTCTCTCTCTAGACTGCTTATCGTTTTACAATAATTTCTGGACTTTACCCTCTCTCTCTTGCCTTTGAAAACATCAACTTCATCCCTAGTAGCTCCTTTACCTTCCATGTCTAGAGCACTGAAAGCACACAACTGTTCTCCCTGTGAAGCTAAGCTGAGAACAGCTCCCCAGCAGAGCTCAGAAGCAACTCCACCAGCAGCCTACATGTGTGTCCTCTAGCCACTGGCTTTATATAAAAGAAAAGCAATGGGAAGTGCTGAGCCATGTGCAAAAAGAGAACTAGAACATACACCACACACACACACACAAACACAATGTCAAATTTCCCTCACCAGCTTCACAACCGTGAACTAACTATCTGCCACATTAGAAAGTCAAGTAAAAAAAAAATCAAGTCTAAAGACTCAGCAGGATAGAGAAAAGGGAAGGGGCTGTTTGTTATTGTTCTATGGAAAACTAATTAACACTAATCATCAGAAAAAAAAAACCCTCTCAAGTACAATAAAGGGCTTTGAACACAGACTCTGGGCTCTGCAATTGCCACAATCCATGCCTCAGTTTACCAGTTGAATCATGGGCTACAGAAGCTTGGATCTTCTCTGTGGGAGCTCAGAATAATATTAAATATGTTTTGTGTTTGGGTTGTGCTTCTCCAGGGATGCTAACGCGCCTTCTAGATTAATTTTTTAATTTATGTATTAATAATTCGCACAGCATTCTCCCTCCTTCTCAATTAGAATGATAATACCCATCTCTTTTGAGATAGGCAGGGGGTGCTGAGTGATGGACATGGAACAGACACTTAAATAAGGAAGCTCTAACACAACGCGTAATTAAAGCTTTAAGATCAAACCCACCTTAGGAGCTCCAAAGAGATATGAATGTCAGTAGCCAAAGAAACAGACTTGTTGTTCTTTCTTTCTGGAGCATTCGTCTTTGTGTAACCAGGAATGACATTTTGAGATATATCTAAAATTCAGGGCTAAAAAGATGGCTCAAGGGATAAAGGTGCATGCTGCTAAGTCTGGTGACCCAAGTTCAAGTCCCTGGGACCCACATGACTGAAAATAGAGAATCAACTGCCACAAGTTATACTAAGACCTACACACACTCACACACACACACCATTCTAAATAAATAAATAATGCAAAGAGTATTAATGAGAGCAGCACAGTTCGACCTCCACATGTGCCTCATGGGCTCATTCATGTATTTTGGGTTGTTCCTGCCTAATCAGAGTTCTCTCAGGAGCTGAGGTCTTTCATTCCAAAAGAGTGCCTGTTGAGTCATCAGAATTTGATCTCTCGGGGAATGAAGGGAAGGAGGAAGGGAGGAAGGGAGTGAGAGGAGAGAGAGGGAGAATGGGGAGGGAGGGAGAGAGAGAGAGAGAGAGCAAGCAGATGCATCGAGTACCACACAAACATACAAACATTCTGGTTTTCTTTACTCCTTTCAAGAAACAGCTAAAACCAATGTTTAGCAAAAGAGGTCAGGTCTCATGAATCCCTAAAGATAAACTTGGTAAAGAGACATTTGAAACTCAAGTCTCCGGAATTAAATTCTACAGGGGAGTTCACCCTAGCTTTGGAGTAGCCAGTAATGTTTCTGAATGCTGTAAAATTTTTCTTAATATAGACACAGATACAGGTAGGGACTAAAGGCCCACAGAATAATGTTTTTAGTTGTTTTCTGGGTTTCTTGCATAGACTATCAGCTCCATGAAGAGATATCCTTGATCTGGTTTGCTTTTACTGGGTTCCCGGGACTCAGACAGACCTTGGATTAAGTTAGTTCTCATGAGCTACTCATCAAACACTGAAGTGACCAAATAGCAAGATGCCATTAAATAGCCCTCACGAGTAAGCTAAAGACTGAATAAACTTCTGTGTAAGTGTTCAGAAAAGAAATGATCAAGGCTAGGGGTGTAGCCGAGGGTAGAGCAATTGCCTAGCATGTTTGAGGGTCTGGGTTCAATCCCAGAACCACCAAAAGAAAACAGAAGAAAAAAACCAATCCCACTCCATTCAAAATTCTTTATTTTTCCTAAAAAAATAAATAAATAAAAATAAAAACAAGAAGCTTTTGACTTGGCCACCACAAACCTACTGGTATCATTAAGTATTCCAAAAGAATCCACTGCCCAGTTCCTTGGACCAGGAAGTTAACCGTGACCCTCAATCAATGTAGTTAATTGTCTCAAAACAGAACAGCAATGCGATCGATTTTCCAAAATAACAGATTGGGAAGAAAAAGAACTAAAATAAACATGCTGTGCTTCAACTGCCCCTGCCTTTGTGGGTTTATTTATTTATTTATTTTGTAAGTTGTTGTTTAAATAAACCTCCTCCAGCTCCCTTCCCAGGATGCAGATCTCAGGCCAGCTGGGCTTCATGGAAAACTGGACTGCATCCTGACAGTCTGGGAGCTGGAGAAGAGCTGCAAAGCAAAGGTCCAATGGAGGCTCACAGCGCAGCCCAGCCCTGGCTCTAAGAAACACAAGGAGCGATATTCAGACCAGCCCGACCATGTGCTCCTGCTTCTGTGCTCCTGCTTCGAAATGAAAGCCTAAGAAAAGGGAAGGCCAGGTGCATTTCTAGAAAGGGCCAAATACTTGTTCTCAAAGTTCCCAGTTTACAGGGAAACTCGGCTTTGTGGAATGAGGTAAGGGGGTGAGGAGGCAACCCCACAATGAAAGACAAAGTACTGACAGGGAACAAATCTTCCTTTCACCCAGAGGGCTCCACGAAGAGGGGTTTCAGGTCCTTCAAAGGTATACAGGATACCACAGCATTAAGATATAGAATCATCTAATATGCATGAGATGTAGTTCATATTTGCATATCGATCCACCTGTATTTACACATATATTCAATAATGCGTTATTTTGCACGCCCCTTCAGAGTGAGAGATAAGTAGACTCTAGAGAAAATTGAAGTAGAACCTCTTTGGATGTGGTGGCCCCTACACCGGCTCTGGCTTGAAGTCTTTCGGGGACACATTATGCACAACCTGCTGTTTTTAGCAGAATTTATTAAGCCTAGCTGCCACCTCTTTCTTAGTGTCTCAGAGCCGAGCCACCATGCTTATGAATACTCATCAATGTGGTGCCCAGTAATATGGTTCAGTGTCTGCTTTTTAAGCTTTGCGGTTCCACCCTGGATACAAGGCTGCCCTTTCCCCTATCACTGAGCCTGTTCCTAACAACCTGGGTCTGGTGTGCTGCTTGTGAGCTGCACCTGGAAAAATAATTATATTCCTTCCCCACCTCCCCCTCGATAAGATTCCGTCCTAAAATTCTGTGGTGGTAACATTACTTTGACATTATTTCTCTAAATTGTGAGTTTTGTTATGTTATCAGAAGACTGGGAGGTATAACGGATCCACACAAATAAAATGCATAATTCTGTATCGTGTCTCTTCCATATAATAGAGAGTTAATACATTACATCAATATAGGCTTTGAAGCACAAATTTAGGAAAATTCGACAGCCGTCAATTATGTTAAATTGCACACGTTATCAACTTTGAATTAAAGCTCAGGACTCAGACGGACTTGAGTTCAAACCCAAGCTTTGCAAATAAGCATCTGGGAGGTTAGAGGGCTTTGGGGGGAGGCCTTAGCTTCATGTGGGGTACTGGATCGACTACCTACACGTAACATAAGTACCCATGTCGACACCTCAAAAAGAGCTACTCTTTCTACTATTCAACCTTTGTCATTTCCTGATGACTGTTGTTAAGATATTTGTGTACATATATATCACACTACAACTATATCTGAACATCACGTGTATTAATGAAAACTAAGTTACATCTATATCATAGTGATTGAAGCCTCGTCAGATAAAAACAATTGCTGAGGACTGGAATGAGTGTATGGAATGAGTGAATTAATTAATGACACTCACCAAACATAACACTGCTGATATTCAGGGCTTTGTGTGAGGCGCCATGAGGGGAATTTTACAAGGACATCACCTTCAAGGGAGAGGGAAGATCCTTCACTTCAACCCTTAAACTATTTCTATCTTTAAAAAAAAAAAGACACTAGCTCATTTAGAAATGATTCCCCATAAAATTACTAGGGCTTGAAAACTGTTCTCCAAGTTTAATGTAACGGATCCACAAAAATAAAACGCATAATTCTGTATCGTGTCTCTTCCATATAATAGGTAGTTAATACATTACATCAATATAGACTTTGAAGCACAAATTTAGGAAAATTCAGCGGCTGCCAATTATGTTAAATCGCACGTTATCAACTCTGAATTAAAGCGAGGTGGGTACAAGGCAGAGAGAAGTGGATGAAGTCGGCCATAAGAGAAACTATCCGAGGAGACTCTAAGCATTGCTTTCAGAACCCAGAGGCGCACAAGCTGCAGCAAACAATCACTCAACAGACTAGGAGGGAAGCTCAGGTAGACTGCGGGTGCAGATGTGGAAAAGAAGGCACCCCAGGGTGGTCTGCATGAACCCCAGAGGAAAGACGAAGTTGAGAGGAACCTGGCCTGTGTGATAGAAGGAGGAAGTCCCAGTTCAGAGTGGAGGGATGTCCCAGAAACCCCAGCACTAACTGTCCAGGAAAGCAACAGTGTCCCACAGAGAGCTTTCTTTCCCTTCCTAGGTGCTGCACAGCTGTAGCCAGGTGTGGGTCTTCTTTGCTTAGGCGCATCATGTTCCTGTGCTTTCCGGTTGGAAGTGATGGATGCGTACACACACTCTTCCCGAACACATCATGAACTCATTGAAAATGTCAGCTTAAAGTCTTTTTCTTTCAGTATCACATAATTATCAATAGAGAGGGGGAAATGACAAGTGACTTGGTCATTAAAGATAAAAATATAGACTAAAGCACTTTTAAGAATAAAGTGAGCATGGATATAACCGTGTAACTATATTAAAATAGCCATTAGACCATTTCTATCTTTTTTTTAATATGCTAGCTCATTTAGAAATAATTCCCCATAAAATTACTTAAGCTTGAAAGTTGTTCTTCAAAGTCCTGAGGAGTTCTTGGCAGTGAGTGGGGGGAGGGGAGAAGAATTATTCTTTATTGAGATTTTAGCCACCAATAGGGTTCACATGCTCCAGAGGATGGCCCCAGAGCCGTATGCTTATGGGGAGCTCTAACTAAACTTAGTAGGGTATTGATAAAACAGTCATGAAGCTGGGAAGAACATGTTGGGGGATATAGAAAGAACAGGAATGGGGAGATGGAGGTGGACATATCTAAAATGTTTGTCCAGCATCTTCTGAGTGTCCCATGGGTAAATGCTAAAGAAATACAGTTCTAGAAGCAAAAAGAGAACGAAAGAAAGAAAGAAAGAAAGAAAGAAAGAAAGAAAGAAAGAAAGAAAGAAAGAAAGAAAGAAAGAGAGAGAAGAGAAAGAGAGAAAGAAAAAAGAAATATGAGAGGAAATTAGATCTCTATTACTTATTTAAAATCCACACATTAAATCAACTTTAAATTCTATCTGTATCTTCAGGCCTTAATATATACTTAACAGAAATTAATGCAAGTATTTACCGTTAACCATATACTCATTTTATATATCCTCTATTATGAAATTTCAAGAAATATTACTGAGATATTGTCTTCCCAATATGTCTTCAGTTCTTTTTTTAAAATTTAGTTGAATTGATTTCATTTACAATGTGATGTGGGTAGTCACTAGCATGCTGAGATAAAGTGTACCAAGTTGGGAAAGCTTGACACACTCATGAAAGAATATTCAGACTATGGGGGAAATTGTGAGAATATGGGATATGATCCGAAGCTGAATGGTGTGAAGCTGGGTGTCGGAGGAGCTGGGCTGTAACCTCAGCATGGCGATGCTCACAGGCTCCCGAGACGAGTCCTATTTCTACTCCGGAGACTTCTCTTCCTCTCAAAGTAAGAAGGCTGTACTTTGTGCCTGAGACACATTCCTGAAGGCTTTGTAACTCTCCATGAAGTCCAGTAAAATTCAAGGCTGGACAAAGGGTCCTGGGAAACTTGCAACAGATTATATGCATGTGTCATTGCCATCCATTCCTGAATATCCGTCATCAGGAAGCAAACTCTGTTTTCATGATAGCCATTCCTCTGCTTTGCATGTAGAGGAGAGCAGACAGTGCGGACAGATAAAAAGCATCACAGTGCTATTAAACCCTCCATTTCCACGTTGGGGTTTCAAGTTGCAGAATTGCTTCCCAGGCCCTGCAAACTGACATTTACCTAACTCCATCCACCCAAAGTTCCCCTCTCCCCACTGGGAGCCTCCTCTGACTTCATTTCCAGGAACTAAATCCAAACAATACCTTTGCTCTGGATGACGAGAAGAGCATGCACCCCATGTGTGAGGCTAATTGGTTCATATAGCTCTGGAGTGTTGGCTTCTCCAGTCTTAGCCGAGGGTATCACCAGTCTTTAAGTAGAGCTGTCCTACAAAATCACATGGCGTCTAACACCAAGTGCACACTGACTAAAACCAGATGCAGAGTATGAGAGAAAGTCTGTTCAAGGCCTTGTAGCATTAAAGAACTATGGCCCAGAGCATTCCAAGTCTAATCTGGATAATACTCTGCAAATATTTCAGGCGATTTTTCTCACGTCTCTCCATCCCTCATCACTCTCACCATTGAATTTCCTAACTTGACTTCATTATCATAAAATCAAAATGCATGTCACCCATAGATAATATCTCTCCTGTAAGGTGATTCCCTAAGGAGAATGGCTCTGTAGTTACAGAAGCTTGAGACCTGTTGACATCCTAAGGACTTCGGGTATGATGGGGTCTCAACAGTTATCCACGGATAAGTCGAATGTTTCACTTAATATTGACTAATGTTAATGGGGTGAAAAGGGTTTCATCCTCTCATCTGGCATGGGGCATCTATTAATATCTGTAGAAGCTGGCATTCCAGGTAGCTACCTGGAAGATTTTGGAAGATACCTTGGTATATATTTCTTGTTTGGAGCAAATACTAGAGACTGAGGAATTGAGAGAGAGAGAGAGAGAGCAGGAACTAACTGCATATGCAGCAATAGGAAGAGTCAATGTTGTAGCTAATTAAACTGTTTCTATGACGTTCTAAGAATTAGTTTGCAAATGGGCATAGTGTCTGTGTACTGTTGGGTGTGGTTGGAAGGAAAGAAAAGAAAAGAAGAGGGAAGGGAAGGGAAGGGAAGGGAAGGGAAGGGAAGGGAAGGGAAGGGAAGGGAAGGGAAGGGAAGGGAAGGGAAGGGAAGGGAAGGGAAGGGAAGGGAAGGGAAGGGAAGGGAAGGGAAGGGAAGGGAAGGGAAGGGAAGGGAAGGGAAGGGAAGGGAAGGGAAGGGAAGGGAAGGGAAGGGAAGGGAAGGGAAGGGAAGGGAAGGGAAGGGAAGGGAAGGGAAGGGAAGGGAAGGGAAGGGAAGGGAAGGGAAGGGAAGGGAAGGGAAGGGAGGTCCCTCCTGCCTGCATCTCTGTCCACTTTTGGCTCTAGTGGCGTTGTTCTGGGGAGAATGCTCAAGAGAAAAGGAATCGTGCCACAACTGGCTTTTAAAAAGATGCAGTGTAGAATCTTCCTTTCCAAATGGGGAAACTGAAGCCCAGTCACCAACACTGAATAAATCCCTATTTTCTGAGCAATAAGACAAGAGTTACTGCCCAGTTTTGACTCTTTTTGCCCAAGACTAACCCCTATAAATCTACACTACTGCTTGGAATATAATATGCCCCACCCAATCCCCAACCCCCACCCTCACCCCTGCCCAACAATCCTAAGGTTACACTCAAAACAAAACAAACAAACAAAATAGGCCAATAAAGTACCTTAGAGTGCCTCCTCCTTGTTATTTCTGTAATTGAATAAAAGGATCGCGACAGCCTAAAATATCCACCACAGAACCATCCAAACATAACTGGGACTTGATTGGTTTTCGAACCATCTCCTTCTTATGCCTCTGTCCCCTCTGTCTTCTAGAACCTTGCCATGAATTGCAAGCCACAAATTTAATACTAGATTATATAAATGTTATGCAACTCTCTAATTTGTTTCATGGGAGCAAGTTGTCTTTCCAAGTAAAACACCAGATCCCACAAAGCCTGACTTTAATTGCCTGTGGTACCTCTCCCAGTGTTAGACAACCGGCAGGCAAGCCAACTGCTACTCATTGTTTCAAAATTGAAGGAATTCAGAAGAGATACTGAAAAGATGATGATCTGTAGAGAACAGTAGCACAGGCCCCTCCCTGCTCCACAGCCCTGTGAGTGGTAAAGCAACAGCATCAAGCCCATTTCTGGTCAAGTTAAAAAAAAAAAAAAAGACTCACCCCCACATTCAACATTAGCTCTCATCAACCCTGGTGGTTTTCCTCAATTTAGACATAAAACACTACAATGCATTTTCTTCTAAGTAATTGGGAGTAGGGAAGAAGACCTTAAGGATACCAGTAAAATAACCGAGTGAAAGGGAGGACAGGGAAAAGGGCAAGAAACAATAAAAAAGAAAAGAACAAAAGGATGGAAAATGTAATCAGGAGAGTCCTGTGAGGGTGAGCGCACTCATGAGGCACCCACAGAGTTTCTCTCTCTCTCTCTCTCTCTCTCTCTCTCTCTCTCTCTCTCTCTCTCTCTCTCTCTCTCTCCCAACCCTCAAGGGACAGCAGGGAGCCAAGCTAAACTACTCATTTGCAAAAGATGATGTGGTTGGGGGAGAGTACTGTGAGGGTAAATTACTCTGGTCCTATTTTCTCTGCCTCTTTCTTTCTTTCCTTCTTTTTTTTAATTCTTCAGCTAAAAAAAGACTGTGCGTAATGGCATCAACTGCTAACCTACATCACTATCTGCTTGTCCTGGCTCACCTGCCTCGGTTCTCCATCCAGGCTATGGAGTCAGGGAAATGGAGAAAAAGATTTTTTTTAAAAAAAAATCTACTTCAGATGATATGAACTGGATTTTACAGATAGCGTGTCCACCAATCATATGGTTAGGAATTAAGACATTGGATAAGCAGGGACCCATTTCAAGAGAAGAAGCCCAACCTGGTTAGTTGTCTTACTCCTTGGCTACAGCGTGGGTCTTTGCTTTGAAAAGGATAAATTCTCCATAGAAGTTAATGACTCCAAACAGAACACACACATCTAGAAAGCAAAGGGTCTCCCTTTTACCTCTTTGAGAGTGTACATGTCACTTCTATAAGACTGGCAAAGGTTACAGTACTGATAGGGACACCCTCAGCATGGAGCAGTGCTGGCAAGGGGTTGGGGGGGGGGGCACAACTCTTGGAAGATAAGATCTTCAGATGAGGACCATGGTCCAGGTTAAAGCAAAAATCGTTGTGAGGTTGACCTCCACAAGTGAACCTGAGAGTTTCTGTGTGAACCCGAGAATTTCCTTCCTTAGCACTGAAAAACTTAGTAGCAGACCAACTTACTAGCTGTCCCCTAAGCTCCAGCTCCTGTCCCTGAAAGAGAACAGCCATCCCCAGGCTTGCATGACAGCCATCACAAACACCTGACATGCTGCCTGGCTGGAAGTAGGGGCTCAAAGACTGCCAGCTACTCAAAGTGCATTTTCCTAGAGCTCTTTTCATAGATCTTACACTATTGAGCTCTGATCCTATCCAAACCAAGCCCTGACAAAATGGCTTTGAACTTGACTGATGAGTTATTTTGCCCCATCAAAACCAAAAGATGGCCACATGATTTCATGTTTGCTTCATTATCTTTTGTTATTATCTGCCATCATCACCTCTACCCTGGCTCTCACTATGACTCTCTGCTATGGTAGCACTTGGCTTATTCTGTACCTTTTCCCCTTGCATGTCCACTCTCTTTTATTATTCCCTCACCTAGATTGTATTTGCTCTTGGTAATAGGACATCTACTTCTTAAAGATTACACTATATGGATCAGATCTGATGTCTTGTACTACCTGGCTATGTGACCTTGTTAATTCTACAAGGATATCTGCTAAGTTCTCCTAGAGATTGCAATATGAGCTTTTTACCAAGACAGAACTCCTAACTTAAGACATAGCTCCCTAGGATACTTCAAAGGAGGAGAAGAGCAAAGAACCAGCAGATGCCCTGATGCTGTCTTCCTGTAGGCCACCTTGCCTGAGCAATGTGAAGCAGGACTCAGGTACCCACTTGGCAGTGGCAGTAGGGATCCAGGGAGGGAAGAGAGTAGATGCTCTGCTTCGGTGGATGTTCCTTTTCATGTGTTCTATTAAGTTCATTATGTGGAGACAGATCTTTTGAAGCAATCTGGTTAGCCTAGGTTAGATGCTAACCTAAGGTAGAGAGCGTCTCCTTGGGCACCTTCAGGATGCCTTGAATCAACTGCCTTTTGTCAAGCCCATGACACTTGATGCCCATTCTGATTCCTACCCCAGTCCTTGTTTGATTTTCGTAACACACACATCAAGGAAGCACCTTGAGTTTATTCTTTCCCATTCCTATCTTTCTTGATAAACCATAAAAGTGATTGAAATATTGAAGGTGTGGCTCTCAAAAACCTAGAAAAGCCTGATCTTGTATGGGGCCACTGTTCCCATCAGGCTGAGGACACCAGCAGGCAACAAAATAAGCCATGGATATGATCCTTCTCATGTGGTCCCTGATGCTTCCAGGGGAAAATGGAGTACAGTTGGCAGGGACAGGTTTAGTACACTTTTCTATCCCAGAATGTTCTAGCTTAGATAACAGTTAGTTGGATGGACTGAGAAGCCTGGTTCTGATTCAGCTTTATAAGAGCTTTGATGCTCTAGCCAGAGCATTAAACTACCAAGGCTGCGCAGCACGCTGGCAAGGGTGACTGCTCACCAAGTGGGTGGCTGCTGGTGCAGAGAGTGTGTGGATAGCTTTAAAATGGACAGGATCCACTTCGGTCTGTTAGTCAGGAAAAACATGCTCGACTATTACAGCCAACTCTCAGCTCATTCCTGTGGTCCCTCCAAGAAGAAAACAGAGCATCTAGAAGAGCCAAGTGGTGGCACCTGCTAAGACCAGTAGGATCAGAGGTCACAAAGCTTGCTTCCCACTCCAAGGCTGACCCTCACTTCTCTGTGTGTATATAAACACATTGGTCTTTCTGAACCCTCTGGGTCACTACTCTCAGTTGAATGACTATTTGTCTCCAAGGCTGAAGATGCTTAACAAGAAAACTACATCCAAGAGGTTGCTGGTTGTAGTCCACATAGAAGGGTGTTACAATCTCTCAAGTGCTGAGCACACTGCTTAGATCCCAAGACTCCATAAAACAGAACAGGTAGTACTACTTGGTAAGCAAGTAGGATGGAGTGACCTCTGTGGTCTCCTGTAGTCCCGACTCTGCTTTGATTTTATACTTTGAGATAACTGAGGACTTTGAATGTTCTGCATAAGATACCTAAGCTACATATTCAGATAACAAAGGAGTCTGTTTATAACCTCCTGAAATCATGATACTCTTGTTTTGAGGTCGCAAGTAAATGCTAATGGTTTCCCAGGCATGTCATCCAGGTCAGATCACCCTGATGAAAGCACTGAACACACAGAACAGTCATGGTCATGTGGTGGGAGTCACACTATAAAGTACCTGAAAGCTGTATGCTCCTACTGTGGAAAAACCCTGGGCTCTTCAGGGTCTCCGGGTGACTCACTCTGGCTGAGAGTCACTGAGTCAGTAAGTCAGGAGCTCCCTGTGTTATGACTGACATATGAATAGGAGTCTCTGAAGCTCAAATCACAGTAGATCCCATCTATGAAATATCCACACATAATTGATTTGCTGAGGTTTGAATAGCTTTTCCTATATATTTCATAATTTTGTATCTTCTTTCCACTTGCCATTATACAAAAGAGCCTTCAACCTATGGCAACTCCAAGAGGACAAACCACCAAACAGAAAGCTCTGGTGGTGCTCATGGGTTAGATGGAAGTGATGCCAACAGTAAGAATTTGCCTCCTGGGAAACTCAGTTCATCTTTTCCAGTTTCCAAAGTTCTGTGGACTAGAGGAGGGCCACCCAGAGTGGTACCACTAAATCCTACACATTCTATTAGAAATTCAAGTATAGACAGTGTCTGCAACTAGACCAAGCTATTAGATATTAATGTTCAGACAACACCTACCTCACTCCAGACCAGCATGGTACCGAATATGACCTGTAACCCATCAAAGAAATTGTCCCCTATGATGATCACAGTCGCGCCTCCCGTCGTCCATCCTTCACTCGGGCTGATGGCTTTGATACAGGGAGTAGCTGCTTTTCAACACACATGAAAAAGAGAAGGAGTCTGCTGTTAGAACCAAACTTTAATGATGGGAGACTTGAGAAAAAGAAAAAAAATCTTTCATCTTTTCACTAACAGAAAGTCCCTCCAGATCTCAGCATTTCCTAGCCACATAAGGACCAGAATCCTGGGGAGCAACTTTCATTCTTAAAGACACCCTTGTCATTGTTTCTATTGAGATGCATATAGTATTGCACCTGAATCTTCCTTGAAAGCTTGGGAAATTTAGCACAGAAGGCAAACTGAACAATGCTAGAGTTTAGAATGCTGTGGAAGCCTTATAGAATTGCTTCAAAGCTGAATGTATTTCAAGAAGTTGGAATTGCAACACTCTTGGGTGAACATTCCTGTCCAATGGAAAGCTAACAGGGTGAGCAGGAGGCTGGAGCAGGAAAGATCCTTGATCCATGCTTTTCTCTCTGTAACATTAACATAGCAACAACCCTCACTAAAACTCATTGCAACTATTTTCAAGTACATGTCATGGATCCCATTTTGTATATCCAAAGTTTCAGGTCACTTGAGGTGAGTTATGCAAACAAATAGCTGTGGCCTGGCTGAACCACAAACTGTCTACATGACCTTGGCTGTGTTGTGTTTCCTGGGCATAAAAACCTAGGGCTGACTTTTTCCAAGATCTTGTATCTCTCCTCTTTTTACTGCAAATGGCCTTTGGAGGTGAGAAATCATTTGCAAAGCTTGTCGTTGCCGCAAGTGGACTGGAGGTGGTTCTCCTAATGAGCATTTAGTACTCTGAACAGAATCACTAGCATACATGGGATGGTAAGGACTGTGACTCTGAAACCTCTCTGAAAGAACCTGGATACCACAAAGAATCTTTAACCCATCAGCACCATGCTGGTGCTCCAATAGTGATTACTGCAGCACTACTGCAATAGTGATTACAGACAGCACCTTCAGCAAGGCTGAAAAGCAAGCAAGATATTGTGCAAGAAGAGAGGGGACACCGTCCTCTTTAAGGAACGTTAAGTATTCAAGGAGGACTTCCCAAACGCTGCCTCCAAAGAGAACAGCAGTTAATTCTAAATGTGAGGGGGAAGTGCTGAGAAAATAATAATAATTAGTATTGGACTTTGTCAAATTTGGCAGAGTCTCCTGTTTTAACTTCTGCAATAAGCAAAGAAAACATTAAGTGAATCCCAGGGGGACCAGTGTTCACGTGCCACCACACAAACAAGTGGGATGGCCTTGGTCCTCATTCAAATTAATCCTCAAAACCTTGCACAGAGAAGTCTAAAAACATCCAAACCAAACATTTGGTGTTGGCTGAACTCACAGGAACGCATCTGCAGCTGAAACGGGGCAGCTCGGGTATTTACTTTTCTGAATTTTAGCCCCAAACAAAGCAATTAATCAAGAACATATAAAGGATCTATGATTGAACTGTATTCTTGTCCAATTTTGCTACATGAGATGATGGGGGTGGGGATCTGTGTCTCAAGGGCACAAGACTTTTTCTTACACAAAAGCTTTCTTAAAAACTAAAAGGTTGACACACACAGTTAAGGGCTTCTGAGGTAATGACATAATACAATGTAGGATTTCAAGTTGTTTCTAAAACAGATAAGCTACAGTTAACAACTATGCAACATTCATAATATACAACCATTTTGAAAACATTTTGTTAATATCACCCAATTTTTAAAAATTGACTTATAAGTCAATATACTTAGGTGCTAAGGTCCCATACATAAGATGTTGCTGTCTCTCTCTGGATGCCTTGGGTAAATATTAGATATTGGCTTAGACAAACTAGATGTTAGAACCCCATCTAGTTGAAAAACAAGGACTCCAGTGTTGTTATTAAATGCTGGGCCTGTGTTTGCCCGTGCGGAATGCAAAATGATCTTCATGTTGGCATCTATTAACCTTAGGTTTTCTGTTTTTATATCATATGTTTGCGATACAGACATAAGTGTTCAGACAATTGATGTCTCTTCCAAACTTCTCACCAGAGCATAAAAGGACATGGAAGAACACAGTGGAGCATCCAAGAGAAATCTGTCTATGGGAGGGGTTTGACAATCACGTGGTCAAGACCTGATGACTTTATACCTGACTCCTGTCCTGCTTTATCCACTTATTATTAATGAAGTAGAAAGTTCTGTATGTGTGTGTTTGTGGGGGGAGGAGTCTGGGTGGATGTGGATGTGGGGGGCTTGGACAGGAGGGATAATGAGAGTGTAGAGTGTATGGGTGTATAGTATATATATATATACACACTT
The DNA here is from genome assembly GCF_978045245.1 of Mus caroli. Lineage (NCBI taxonomy): Eukaryota > Metazoa > Chordata > Mammalia > Rodentia > Muridae > Mus > Mus caroli. The sequence continues at coordinate 78,360,743 of NW_028227268.1, forward strand.
GGAAACACTTGAACTTAGGGAACATGGCCATGCTTTTAAACACTAGGAACAGCTGTTCAGAAGCCAGAGAAAAAACATTGAGCCCTAGGAGTAAGGAACCAATGTCGATACTAGCTTTCTGGATTTCAGAAAGAAAATCTTAAAAGGTAACAACATTATGAACTAATAAAAAAGTGTTCCAAATAATTTGAAAAATTATATCTAATGAACCTTTATGTGCATGAGTGAGTGTGTGTGTGTGTGTGTGTGTGTGTGTGTGTGTGTGTGTGTGTGTGTGTGTAATTCCAGGTTACATGTGACCAGGTATTCTAGACAAAGGTCTAGAAGACAGGATACACATCAGTTGTCCACAGTGGGTCCTTATGAAAAGGGAACATGACTGGATTGGGTTTGACAGGAGAAGAAGGCTACTAATTTTTACTCTATTAACGTTTATATGGCTTGAGGCTTTTCCACTGAGCATATATTATGGTAATATATGAGTAAAGAATTCAATGAAGCAGGACACGTGATGATTTTTGTACTTCTTAAAGCAAATCAATACTAAAAAGAATCCAGCCAAGCGCCTAACATCAGCCGGGCGGCTTGGAGACCCTGGGACTCTCCTGCATCCCACTGGCAAGTTGTCTAAGGATGCTGGCCGATCCTCTGAGCAGCTATGGCCTCACTTGCCTTGATGCCATCTACTCACAGAGGCAGAGAAAGAGTTCACTATGTAAGCACTCACCCTAGCTGGATTCAGCAGAATTCGCAAATGGGGCGATTTACAGAGTTCAATAATACTCCGAGATAATCGATAACATTCTTTCTCCCAAAAAAAAACCATTATGAAATGGGAAGTGGAGGAGCAAATTTGAAAGCAGGACTACTTTTTTTAAAAATCAGAAAAAAAAAAAACTCATGGTTTAATTAATGAAAGACTTCTTTCCAGCCGCACATTTTCACACTCTGTCCACAAGGGCAACAGACTCATTGCTGGTTCTAAATTTCATTAAAAATAAAAGTTTTCCCCCTTCTTTTCTCTAATGCCTCTCCCACCCCTCGCCAGCCACCAAAGTCGAGATTTTCCTTCCTTCAAACTGTGACAATAACATGATTACCCCACCAGTTTAGCATAATGGTTCTGAAATGCTCCTGGCACATTGCAGAATTAAAGTGGGAATTATTAGGTAGCGCCTCTTTGTTATAATGATCACTCCACAAATAAAAGCTCTTCTCCCAAAGGTACTGCAAGGCACAAAATGCTAATTCTGAAGATTATGTGTGCGCTTTTATTAAATATTACTATGCCCTGCCTGTTTGAGGGCCTCTCCGCTCTGATTGTTTTATGAGGACCATGTTAATGTCATTCCGTCTTGCTAGCAGCAGGCACACATTTTAGCGTTTGTATGAGAGTTGATCAAAGGCCACGTGCTGGGGGAATTGCTGAGAAAACACGGACAAGCGATAAAAATCTAACAGATTAATTGGTTTAAATTTCATTTCAGGGTGTTGAACTTTGGCTCAGGACTTTAATACTACACCGTGAGTCAGGGCCTAATTACCAGATTTCCAATTTGCTTTTGAACAATAGCTGCTGTGAGAAGAAAAAGAAAAGGAAGAATCTAAAAAAAAAAAAAAAAAAGAGGAAATAGCGAGAGATCATTCAGCTTCCAGTAAGGAGCGTGTGTACAGACAATTGCACTGGGGACATTTCTGATCACCTCTTCTACCTCCAGAACATGTATATTCTCTTCAAATCGCCTCAGAAGGCAGAGGAAACCACAGATGCCCTCAGCAGTTTAAAACTGTCTGGCTTCCAGAATCAATGCTACATGATGCTAGGCCTGCCTGCTCCCTTGCAACCAGAAGCACTGAGCTCTTGATCAGCAAGGTGAATTTACAAGCTCGGCCTCCAGTAGAAATGACCTATTTCATTGATAGAAAGCCAGGGGCTCGAGAGTGGTGTTTACCTCAGGGTTTATGGGTGGCCTTGAGAATAAGGGTTAATTGAGCTCAGAGGTGCTTGCCCATTGAGATGAATTAGTAGTGTGCATGCCTATCAGCAGGGTCCTTGGGGCTGCTGACCGATGCCTCACTTATTAGGGCAGCCATAACGATGACCCAGGCTCAAGGTCTATGAGACCTTGTTTCCAAAATGAGTGTTTGGCTGCCATTTTTGCCCCATGCCAGAAGCCTCAGTAGAGATGTGTTGTATGGCTCTGCGCCCTCCTTCTCCCTCTTTGTATACCATGGGCAAACAATACTCTGTCAATTGGCAAAATGTACAAATTTACGAAGTTTCAAATCACAATCTAAGTCTCTTAATGGTATTCACTGCGAATTGTGAAGTGGGTACAAAGTTGCTCTCTGGTCTATGCATGAGACAGATCAGACTCTTTTTTCTAACGTTCCACTAACCAACCCTCTATGAACAAGCAATTCTTAAAACAGGTACCTAAGGCTCCCAAAGGAGATGGCAAGCACGGCACCAGCTTTTATTGGTATCTTAGTGAAGACCAACAACTCATCTAACATCGATTCTATCATTCTACATTTACCAGTTAGTACAGTCACTTGCTCCATGGAGACTGTTGTAGGTTCCAGAGGTGGAGGTCTCACAGATTTGACACAAAATTCACAGGAAATGCTGACCTGTATCCGATATATTGTACACTAGTTTCTGCCATAATCATTCATTATTATTATCATCATTGGCCTCCTGTTAACTGGAGTTCATTTCTTTAATACAGTGCCCTGTGTGTTCACCATTTAGAGTTTGTCTGTTTTTATAATATAGAGTTTGTCTTGAGTTTTATTGTAAAGCCTCCCTAAGTGTTTTAGTCTAGCTACTTGCTAATGTGTTAGCTGAATGGACTGAATAGGTAGACTTGACGCCAGAACATCCCAAAGTAAAGTGAGTTGTCACTGTTTGTGTTTGTTCTTAAAGACATTTGTCTGAAATGAATGCTCATTAGGAAATGTATCACAACTGTTTCATACGAAATGCCTTTACTGTTAATGTTCTAATGGTTGATGCTTGGCAGAAAACACAAAACCTGTAAGCTGGATTCCTTTGATTTAATTTTTAACATTTTTTTGCCTGTCTGTCTGTTTGTTCATGGGGGCATACCTATGTCAGGGTATGTGTGTAGAGGGCAGAGTGGCCACAGGGGGATCGGCCTGACGGGACGTGAGGGGATTAGTTCTTTCCTTCCACCATGTGGGCTGCACATAATCAAACTTGGGCTGCTAAGTCTTGGCAGCAAGCACCTCTACCTGATGAGTCATCTTGCCAGTCTGAACTGAGCTCCTTTGTCTGCTCATAAAAACTCCCTCCTGTTTATCTGCTGGATTTGAGTGATGCTGTGTTTGGGAGTAACCCCATTCCAGAAGTTCTTGGGCCATGGAGGAGCCCTATTTTAACCCAGTGAGTAGTCGCAATAATTTGTCATGCTGCTTTTTTTGAGGGCAATGATTACTTTCCCCAAGTCTTCCTTAGTTTCCAAACAAGCAGTTAATGACAAGAGGGTTTGCCACTAGTTGTAAGGCTGGCCATCTCCGTCTTCACCCTGCACAGGATCTGATATTGGACCAGCTGTCCTCCAACAGTGTGCCTGAGAAGCTAGTAGCTGCTACAACACTACATCAGACATCTATCACCCATGGGGGAGCAGTCCCAGGTGCAGAATGCAAACAAACACCACTACAGGTCCCCCTCCTAATTCATAAGAAACAAATTCTATTAGGAAGTGACCAAGTGTGGCAGCCCTGTCACGAAGGCTACAGCAGCAACACATGCAGCTCTGAGGAGTTACGGGAGGCTGGTTCTGCTTTTCTTTATGGTCCTCTGCAATCGCACTGTGTAGTTAAGTATCTTATCACTTATTAGAGTGTGTTTCATTTTGCTATTGATCTGCATTTATTGCTTTGTCTAGCAAAATATCTAGATGTTGCTTTGCAAAGAATTACAGCATTTTATATATAAGAGTTTCTCTCATCTCTCTTCTCTTCTCCTCTCTCTCTCTCTCTCTCCTCTCTCACTCCCTCCCCCCCTCCTCTTTCTGTGTGTGTGTGTGTGTGTGTGTGTGGTGTTTGTCACTTTAAAGGGAAATGTAAGCCATGATATAGAGATTTCTCAATACCAGACGCAATTAAACCTATTAAATATTCCATGAGGAAATTGAGACTTTCAAGCGCTTTGCATCCTTTATCCCAAAGTGACTTCATCTGGCAAAAAAACCCTTTACTCTGACAGCATTAATGGCTCTGAAAAAGGAGGAGAGGCAAAACCTCCCAGTCACTAGATGGAAACATTGCTCCAAAGACTGTTCCTATAAAGGCAGGAAGCGGTTATCCTCTACTTGGCCCAAGTGACGCCACCTGCCATTCACAGACCTAGCCCACCACCTATCCACTTCCTACTTCATTTTCTGCTTTCCTATTTCTTTTGAAGTTCCAAGTGCCATCAGTGAGCACAGCGGCACCTGAGCAAGAGAAGGCCATAAGTGTGGTCACAACCGTATTCTGGAACCTTCTGGGGCAACTGCTTCTGAATGTCTGAGTCTGTCTCTCCAAGAACCAGAACTCTGTTCACTCTCACTCTTCAGGGCTGTTTAAACAATTTAGCAATGGGGAAAAAAATCTTGACATTTTGATGTGCCTATAACTTCTAAATTGCACTTGAAAGATTGTTGAAGGCTTTTGGATTTAATGACAGGCAACATAGCATTGTTTCATAATATACAAAAATTGTTTGTTAAATACAAGCAGAAGCTCAGAATTTTGTGACTCGAGGAGGGCTGAATACATTCAGTTCCAACTTGCCTTGCACATGTGACTAGGAATTAAAATGCACAGAATTCTAACTGTGAAACAGTGAAAGGCAAATGTCGCCACGAGCGTTCTCTCTCCTCCCCTTGTTCTGTGATTGTCAGCCACTCCAGTGCTAAGTAATATGGGGAAACAGGCATGGAGGGTAGGCAAACCCGCAGCATGAATTATTCATGGATCCGATTGTGCTATTTGTCGCAGCAGTAGTGAAACTGCTTGCCTCTGATGACACCATGAGTAAATAATTTTTTTTCCAACAAGGGAAACTTTTCTGCACACGATGATTTTGACCCTCTTCTCCTAATTAACCTGCTGTAGGAACAGTTTGAGGAAGGAGAGCCAGGGAGGCAAAGCAGTGGAAATCATCCACACCGACGAACACCCAATATTAAGAGAAGGGGAAACCATTTTCAGATTGAACAACAACAATACAATCATGTAACCACTTCTTCAAGGAGTACACTAGCCTTTATTCACAAGCAATCTTCCTGGGCTGGGACAATCATCAAGTCAAATATGAACATGTCCAGTGGAAAATCTGTGACATTAATCTTGGCTGGAGTCGTATTTTTAACGGGACGTGAATGTGTGTGTGTGGGATTATCCAGATGGCCATACAGGAATCGGTCTGATAGGATTAAACCTTTATGCTGAACTCCGCTCCATCTGTTCGCCAAGGCTTCCCTCTCCTCAGTTGAATATGAATTTTCAGCTCTGGGAGCAGGACTCAGGGTTCAGGGAAAGGAGAGATGTGTGCATGTGATTTGACATTACATGGGTCTGGCTTGGTTCACGTGAAAAAAAAATGAGCTAAAAAGCTTAAAAGCATTTCAAATCTACTCTTTGTTTTTTGTCCCAAGGTTTACTCTCCTTACTGAATTTGAGGGTTTATTTAATGTACTGTCTGTCAGTCTAGATATGGATGGTGACATTTGCCTGAAAAAGCAGAACAGGAAGATAAGTATGGTAACTTTGCAACAAACATGAGATATATACAGATGATGTATGTTTCTGAATGGATGCCTCAGGCAGAAGACAGACACCTGGGCTTTGCTCCCCACCTCCCACCACAAGAGGGTTAGTATTAGTCATTTTAAAACCAATTAGCTGAAACTATTCTCACTGTCATTTCTGTTATGCTTTGTATGTTTCTTGAAAAACTTTGTTGTTGTTGTTGTTGTTGTTGTTGTTGTTGTTGGGAAAAGGCCTGGGGGAGGCTGCAGTTTATATATCCATCTTGAATAAACGGAGCTGAATTCGGTTGGTGCTCCCTGCATATGCCCTCAGAACCTTACAACTGGACAGGTTGGATTATGGGAGCATTCAGGGTAGCATTCAGGGGCCCACCAAGAGGCAATGCCTGGGGTGGGTCTAGAGTCACCACCTCTGCCCTCACTGACAAAGAACCTAGAGAAGAGGGGCATGAGAAACTTCCCAGCTACACCTGAGATAAATATATGGCTATGTCGCCCGAGTGAAGGATCTTTTAGAGCCTTTCTCATCAGTTTTTACAGACACATGGTCAGTAGATGTGTTTCTATGTATGTTTGTGAAGAGAACTGTGAGAGACAATAACTGCTATGGAGGAAGGAAGGGCCCCATAGTAATCTAGCAACCATCTGTGGACATCCCATCCACTCTAGCACCCATCTCTGGATATCCCATCCACTCTAGCACCCATCTCTGGATATCCCATCCACTCTAGCACCCATCTGTGGACATCCCATCCACCCTTTCACTCCACACCATGTGGTGGGTGCACACGGCAGACCATCAAATAAGTTAGCCTTTCCAGATATTGGCATAGCTGTTGGGTCTAAGTAGTTGCCTCCACTGAACAGCTTAGATGGCAGAGAACAATGGTACTTCCTATCCAGATTTTAGTATGTTGCTAGAAAGTGTGGGTAGAAACACTCTCCGATCCCTTCAACTTGCAAACATTTTAGCCAGGTCATGAAGGGTGGTTCCCATTCTGGAAGTAGATGGTGCTAAGCTGTGAATCTCCCCACCACCACCGCCATAGCCATAAACACACACACATACACACACACACACACACACACACACACACACACAATCTACTCTCATGACAAGGGTATGTGTACATGCATAGGCTCAGAGTTTAGCCCTCATATTTTATCATCAATAAACTAGTTAACTAGTTAACTATAATTCAATCCCATTATTTAACCTGTTGAGCCCAGTTGCAGGAGCCACTATCCACAAATAACTTATTCAATGTTTAATTACTATGAAAATGTCTTTACTTACTCATATTACTTATATTACCAGAATAAAGAGCTAATGGACAGCACACTGGTAAAACTCCATCTTCTATTGGATAGCACAGATCTTGGGGCCATGTTTAAATAATCAAGCCTAAACTGTTAGCCATAACTGCCAGTTATGAGGTACCCTACATATTCCAGGAGATCTGCTAGGACTGATACCTTCAAATCCTGCCAAAAGGACTACAAAGCAAGTCCTCACAGGAGTAGGCAGGGAATTACTTCAACAGGAAAAGAATACTGTTGAAGTATATATAACTGCTGCCCTTGGAGTATATGGGCCTTGCACTACCAGCTCTTTAGTTTATAAAAAGAATTTGCATCTGTATTTTTTAATATAATCTTATTTTTGTCAGCAACAGAATTCTAACTAAATTCTAACTAAAGTTAGTATAAGAAGTAATGAAACTCACTGGGGCATTTGCAAATGCACATGTCATTTTAATCTGTTCCTATCTGTGATCCTTATCTACCACCCCTTTAATCTACCATGTCACCCTCTTGCTAATTCAAAATATTATGCCAACCATAGCCCAAGCCAACATAGGACTAAAGGCTAGATTCCCACCCATAACCCACCAGTGCACACAGCATATGACTCCTCCCCAAGTCAGCACTTAATTCTGAGCAGTTCATTTCTGTGGGGACTCATGCTGCCACTGACTGACTCATCAAACAAGTCTGGAAAGCCTACCATGGCCACTCTGGTGTTTCACATCTGCTCCGAGAGCCTGGCTGAGTTCCTGAGCGTGTCTCCTGCTGTATGCATGTACAGTTTTTGTACAAGTAGTTGGGCAGAAGTGCCCTGAAGGATTTCCACTGTCATTATGCAAGAGAGCATATATAGTGACTTTTGAAAGAACCCGTGTTTTGTACTTGAGCTGCATTTCAACCTTGCCCAACTTTTAACAATAACTGATGGGCCATGGTTTTCGCTTTTGCAAATAACTCGCTGTTTGTATTTCTCTCCACAGTACAGCTGCCGTGGCAAAGGAGGGTTGGAGTGAACTTTCATGACTGGGAGCCTTATCGTGCTGAGCCAGTTTCCTCTCCTCCCTAACATGGCCAGTGGTGCTGCAAGCCAGCATTTGTTACAGCACAGATGTTTCCGTGGTGATGATCCGTGACGTCACAAGGACAGAAATGTGGATCATCAAACTTATCTGCACATGACGAGGAGTGGAATTCCATCTCTGTGTAAGCTTTCTGTGGTACTGATTAAACTTCCTGCAGGACTGTTCAGGATCTGAACTATCCTGCCAGAACCGTGAGAAGAAAAGCCAAGATACTTGTCTTTTCCAATTCATTTCTACAACACGATAATTGTGTTCAAAGTCCAGTTACTACTCCCCAAAACTAAATGAATGGATGCCAGTTTTCGCCTTTTTGAGTATGGCTGACTTCCCCTCTCCTACCCTAGAGGTAGCTCTGGGCTCAGATGCAACACTGCCTGTGGATACAGGGACCCTCACAGCTCCTTGGCCGGTTTCGCTCTTTACCTCTGGGTGCAAATCCTTTTTCCTAACTCCAGGCTTCTGCCACTTTAATTGGGGATAATAATTATTTTTAAAAGCCCACTTCACGAGGGCTGCGGTGAATTTAAATGAGCTAATTGATGTTCAGAGTAAGAGGGGGAATAAATGTGAGATGGGAATAAGAATGATGAAGAAGAAAATGATTCCTCCCAAGATGGGGGCATGGCAGAAATGCAAATGCAGGTGAAATGTTCCTGGTATTTCTTCCTCAGGAAAGTTTCTGCTTGCTTCCACACTGTTCCTTTCTGAAAAGATGCAGCTTCTGGATGAAGCTGATGGTTTCTAGCATAGTCTAGAAAACTCAGACCAGTCTCAGACTCTTCTGTCTTTGTCATTGAGTCACTCCCTGCCCTTCCCTTTGCTCTTCTTGAGCTTATCCTTAATGTCTGTACGTAGACATACTCCTATGCACAGTTTGTGTGTGTGTGTGTGTGTGTGTGTGTGTGTGTGTGTGTGTGTGTACATGTGTGCAGAAAATCAGGCTAACCAGACAACACATCTCATGCAGACAGGAACTGCACCCATTGGCACAGTAATGGAAGCTGATGGTACTTGGCATTTAATACCTGATGATTTGAACACTGGTTAGCACTCGCAGGGCTTCACCATTGATATTAACTTTGAGTGGTGGGCAAGCTCACGTAGATTATTCTACTCTACAGATGAGGAAGTTGCAGCTCAGAGACATTCAAACTTGAGATTTTCAAAGTCTGCTTTGATTGATGAAGCCCAGCCGCCACCCCCCTTTAGTTTTGTTGCTTATCTGAAATATCATCTGTCCTGTTTGGCTAAAATGGTCACTTTGATCCTATAAATACAGCCAAAGTTCCATAAAATACCAGTTGTGTAATTTCTTGTCCCCAGTACAGAGGGTGGATACTTATTAACTTTACAGAGTGTTACTATTCCCTTTCCAAGTAAAGTTACTTCTCCCCTAAGACACAGACCCACATATGAACTATAGTAAAATCTCTCCATTTCCTTCTTCTATTTCCAAGTTCAGAAAAATGGCGCCCTTGCATAACATCACAGGCGCCAATTTAAACACAGTAACATTGAAAATGCTGCCAAGCTTCCAGGCATAGAAACATCTCTAGTGCTGCAAGTTACAAGGGCCACTAAACACACCCTGAATTTGTACATCTATTATAAATGATGCCAGCACTCTGAGGAATTTACACAGCTCAAAGCAGTGTCCCTCCACTTTCATTTGAAACCCGAATGTTGTGTATTTTAGTGATCTTCATTTTTATAAATGAAGAAAAGTATAAAACACTATTAACAAATAGATTATCCTGACACAATACCTTAAAGATATTTTACAATTTCACTGACATTTTTGTCCCCAATAAGGATTGAGTTGTGCCAACTAACCAAATCCAAAACACCTTCTAGGACAATGACAATGCTAAAATTTGAGGTCTGGGTTTATAGATTTGCTGCACATGATAGCTCCTCAAAGGACACTGCTGGTTTAGTCACTTGGGCAGCAGCAGGGTTTACAGATGAAGGACTATGAGGAAGAGGAAGAGATTTGAGGAAGCAGGGAAGGGAGGAAAGAAACTTTTCATTTTATAACACACATGCTCATCTCAATGATCTTCTAAATAACAGCCAAACCGTGTTGCTATCCACTCTTGTTTTACAAAGGCAGATATCATACCATTTTTACAGTCAATAGAAGAGCCTGGTATGATGACATTTCAGATTTGAACCCCTCCCTGTCCCTGTCCCCCAAGTCATTCTGGACTAGAACTGCAGATAAAGGTTGTGGTTTTAAACAGCTAGAATCTTGCTGCTTAAAAACCCTCAAATAAGCCAGCCACAGAGGAGCATGTGTTCATGTATAAATTATTGATCAATCGCACAGATTGGGATAAGAATCTATTAGTAGCAGAGTTCTGCTTTCATGTTTAATGATCAGATATGTGTTAGGTAGATGTAGACCTATTTGTGTCCCCCATGGTATAGAGAGTGTTACTTTGGTGTTTCATTTTCTCTTCCTGCCCTGGTGCCTATCTGGTCTGCTTCCCATATCAGCGCTTCTGCTATGACTGGCCTGCACATATGCTACAGAAGGATCTTAAAAGCTGTGCCACTGTCCTGCCAACTTGCATTGGGCAGGGAAGCTACAAAGCCCTACGATCCTCAGACTGCCCCCTTCCCTACACACAAGGTTGCTAAAATCCTGCGGATGGCGTCATATTCATCTGATAAGGGTGATGATCACCCAATTTCTATAAAGTTTCATTTCTGCCCACTGAGTATTTCAGGTTGCAATTCTGGCCCAGGGAGCTGGAGATGAGGTGCCCGATAGCGAGATGTGATACCAGGAGTTTTTATCTTAACCCAGAAAAGCACCTTCCCATGTATCACTACTCAAGCCAAGTAACTCACCCTTGGGATTGAGCATAGACCTGGCTTTTCAGTTTGCCTTTGAGTAATGTCGTCAATTTGTTTCAACTGGAGCAAGGTTTACATTACGGGCTCGAATAGCAAGAGCCTCTCTCCACTTCTGAAGTCCACATTGCAGAGAGAGCGGCTTTGACTTGACAATGGGAAAGAACAGTAGCCATGTGTTAGCAACTGTGTTAGGAACTTGGAAGTTTAAAGAGTGCAGAAACGAACTTGACTCTTCATTTAGCCACACCCAACTCCTTAACAGTTGGCCTCAGTTTCCCTTATTTTTAAGTGGATTCTATAACTGCATTGCCCTCCCCTGGCTGTTAAGAGCATTAAAAAATTAGCCAGAGCAATTCGACAACAAAAGGAGATCAAAGGGATACAAATTGGAAAAGATGAAGTCAAAATATCACTTTTTGCAGATGATATGATAGTATATATAAGTGACCCTAAATATTCCACCAGAGAACTCCTAAGCCTGATAAACAGCTTCGGTGAAGTAGCTGGATATAAAATTAACTCAAACAAATCAATGGCCTTTCTCTACACAAAGAATAAACAGGCTGAGAAAGAAATTAGGGAAACAACACCCTTCTCAATAGTCACAAATAATATAAAATATCTTGGCGTGACTCTAACTAAGGAAGTGAAAGATCTGTATAATAAAAACTTCAAGTCTCTGAAGAAAGAAATTATAGAAGATCTCAGAAGATGGAAAGATCTCCCATGCTCATGGATTGGCAGGATCAACATTGTAAAAATGGCTATCTTGCCAAAAGCAATCTACAGATTCAATGCAATCCCCATCAAAATTCCAACTCAATTCTTCAACGAATTAGAAAGTGCAATCTGCAAATTCATCTGGAATAACAAAAAACCTAGGATAGCAAAAACTCTTCTCAAGGATAAAAGAACCTCTGGTGGAATCACCATGCCGGACCTAAAGCTTTACTACAGAGCAATTGTGATAAAAACGGCGTGGTACTGGTATAGTGACAGACAAATAGACCAATGGAATAGAATTGAAGACCCAGATATGAACCCACACACCTACGGTCACTTGATCTTCAACAAGGGAGCTAAAAACATCCAGTGGAAGAAAGACAGCATTTTCAACAAATGGTGCTGGCACAACTGGTTGTTTTCATGTAGAAGAATGCGAATCGATCCATTCCTATCTCCTTGTACTAAGGTCAAGTTTAAGTGGATCAAGGAACTTCACATAAAGCCAGAGACACTGAAACTTATAGAGGAGAAAGTGGGGGAAAGCCTTGAAGATATGGGCACAGGGGAAAAATTCTTGAATAGAACAGCAATGGCTTGTGCTGTAAGATCGAGAATTGACAAGTGGGACCTCATGAAACTGCAAAGCTTCTGCAAGGCAAAAGACACCATCAATAAGACAAAAAAACCACCAACAGATTGGGAAAGGATCTTTACCTATCCTAAATCAGATAAGGGTCTAATATCCAATATATATAAGGAACTCAAGAAGGTGGACTCCAGAAAGTCAAATAACCCCATTAAAAAATGGGGCTCAGAACTGAACAAAGAATTCTCACCTGAAGAATACCAAATGGCAGAGAAGCACCTGAAAAAATGTTCAACATCCTTAATCATCAGGGAAATGCAAATCAAAACAACCCTGAGATTCCACCTCACACCAGTCAGAATGGCTAAGATCAAAAATTCAGGTGACAGCAGATGCTGGCGAGGATGTGGAGAAAGAGGAACACTCCTCCATTGTTGGTGGGATTGCAAGCTTGTACAACCACTCTGGAAATCAGTCTGGCGGTTCCTCAGAAAATTGGACATAGTACTACCGGAGGATCCAGCAATACCTCTCCTGGGCATATATCCAGAAGATGTCCCAACCGGTAAGAAGGACACATGCTCCACTATGTTCATAGCAGCCCTATTTATAATAGCCAGAAGCTGGAAAGAACCCAGATGTCCCTCAACAGAGGAATGGATACAGAAATTATGGTACATCTACACAATGGAGTACTACTCAGCTATTAAAAAGAATGAATTTATGAAATTCCTAGCCAAATGGATGGACCTGGAGGGCATCATCTTGAGTGAGGTAACACAATCACAAAGGAACTCACACAATATGTATTCACTGATAAGTGGATATTAGCCCAAAACTTAGGATATCCAAGATATAAGATACAATTTGCTAAACGCATGAAACTCAAGAAGAATGAAGACCAAAATGTGGACACTGTGCTCCTTCTTAGAATTGGGAACAAAACACCCATGGAAGGAGTTACAGAGACAAAGCTTGGAGCTGTGATGAAAGGATGGACCATCTAGAGACTGCCGTATCCAGGGATCCATCCCATAATCAGCTTCTAAACGCGGACACCATTGCATACACTAGCAAGATTTTGCTGAAAGGACCCAAAGATAGCTGTCTCTTGTGAGACTATGCAGGGGCCTAGCAAACACAGGAGTGGATGCTCACAGTCAGCTATTGGATGTATCACAGGGCTCCCAATCGAGAAGCTAGAGAAAGTACCTAAGGAGCTAAAGGGATCTGCAACCCTATAGTTGGAACAACATTATGAACTAACCAGTACCCCGGAGCTCTTGTCTCTAGCTGCATATGTATCGAAAGATGGCCTATTCGGCCATCACTGGAAAGAGAGGCCCATTGGACTTGCAAACTTTATATGCCCCAATATAGGGGAATGCCAGGGCCAAAAGAATGGGAATGGGTGGGTAGGGAAGTGGGGGGCGCTATGGGGGACTTTTGGGATAGCATTGGAAATGTAACTGAGGAAAATATGTAATAAAAAATATTAAAAATTTTTAAAAAAAAGAGCATTAAAAAATTTTTTTTCCCAAAACACTCATCACTAGACCACATGCACCAGCCGCAAAATCAGCATCCCTAGAGACACAGGCCTGAATCTGTAGTGTGCAATCTATTGGACCAGGAGCTGTAGCACTCACTCATCACAAGATTGGAAAGGCAACAACGGGACTTCTTTGTCCAACCAAAAGAGAGACGCTAACACATGTAAAATTTCTAAGTTCACTTCTCAGAAGCAATTCTTAGACCTTCGCCACCTTTCCCCGCTCAAATGTCTAATGGTCTATCCCAGTGTAATAGTCAAACAACCTATTGACTTTTTTACTGTCTTTACTTCAGTAACTGCTACTCATTCAAATATGAGAAGTTTCCCGACTCCTCAGACTCGGCGGGGTCCCTTGTATTAAGCCTTCTTAGCAATCTGTACTTCTCTTATCAACATTGCCAGTTTAAATCATCCAGATTACCATTGTTTCCTGCATATGAATTGGCATGTACACATAGCTGTGTGCCTCGTCATGTTAGTGCCAGCCCGGCTTTGCTCACCTCTGCTCACCTCTCATCTAATATAGTAGGCAGAGAGCCGGTAAATATTTGTTGACCAGATAAAGGACCGAACGGAAAGCAAATGAACCATCATTGATGGTCTGACGCTGTGAAAGAACTGAAGTGGGTGGAGTAAAAGTTGAGGATTCTTCCAGCCTGCACTAACAAACCACCTCTTACAAAGCTGGGCAGCTCATGCCTGTGAATGTGGCATCTAGGAGGTAGGAGTAGGAAGAGCAGGGAGTTCAAGGCCAGCTTTGACTATATAACCTGGGCTCAAGGAGACCCTGTCTCCAAAGAACAAGAAACAAACAAAACAAACGATTGCCACTATACCCACAATGTGCTTCCTCCGTGGATAAGAGACCACGTAGAGTCCTGTTTCCTGGGCTGTGCTGGCCTCCATTCAAGCAGCTGGTACCCCATTCTCTTGGGAGTTAAAATTAGTATCAGTAACCCACACACAGCCATACCTCCTCACACCCCATCCCACCCCCACCCCATGAAGAAGACTCTAATCATGCAAGGACCCAGGTGGGGCTTTCTGACAGATGTTAAAGTTAGAAGGGAAGGTAGCAGCCACCGGAAGGTAGCAGCCACCGGCTTCCGGAGGCACCAGGACTTCCTGCCTTTAAGCCTTGCTGGTTCCTGTCCTGCCTTCCCCACCCTTCCCCCACGCATCAGCCTCAACAGAGTTGCTGCTCTCTCTGCCATTTGAACTCAAATCCTATCTCGGAAATTGATGGGTGATGCTGCCCTTGACAACACAGTGTCAGCTTAACTCAGTGTCCAGCTGGTTCTGTGCACATTATCATAATGCGCTGCCTGGGCGGGCGCTGCCTGGGCGGACTCTGCCCGATGCTTACTCTTGCTTCGGGTCCTTCTCTGCCTTCTGACATACAGAGGTTGCTTGTTTAAAAATAAAAATAGAGACAATATCTTAGGAGAGGTTTTGAATTTTAGAATTTCTCTAGAACAGAAACTCCACCTTAATGGTATAATGAACCTAAAAAGCTTTCTTTCAACCAACAAAAAACAAAAGACAAACAAACAACAAACAAAAAACCCCACAGAGTTTATTGGGAAAAAATAAAAATGAATATTTCCCAGGGCCTTACATGTTTCCTATTAAATTGAATGAATTATTATTTTTTATCTTTAAAGCCTTTCTAACAGCATGCTTCGAACTTAAGTCATAATTTGATACATTCCAGTACTATGTAGGCAATTACTTACTTGATTTTATCAAGTTGTGATTTTTATTTTAATCATCTAATACTTTCTCTAAGCTTGATCTTACCCTAAGCACTAATGTCCATGAGATCACCATTTTGAAGTAGTAGTTGTGGTTTTTTTTTCCCTAATGGATTAAGATAAACATATAGCTATTGTAAGATATCTTAAGTCATGCATGAGGATATATACATGTACCCTGCAACTCAGGGACAGAGGCAGATGGATTATGAGTCTTAAGCCAGCCCAGGCTGCATAATGAGATCTCGGTGTGTGAGTTTGTATGTGTTCAGGTGTGCATGCCCCTACAGATGAATGGTCAAGCAGAATATCCATTGGGTATTTTTCTCTGTTACTTTCTGCCATATTCCCTTGAGACAGTCTCTCACTGAACTGGAAGCTTGACATTTTGACTATGCTAGCCTGTGAGTTTAACTCAGCAGAACGATCACCTTGGTGTTTGGGTAGCCACCCCAAAAAGCTGTGTCTGTAGTTCCTCAAGAAGTAAGAGACTTTCTCACAGAATCATCGGAGCTTGAAGGGCGATCCCAAACCCCCACTTAATGATGAGGGGACAAAGGGCCAGAGAATTCTTAGTCCATCCTCAAAGCAAGAGAAAGCTCCATCTTAACAAATTTCTGTAAGTAAAACTGACAAAGTAAAGAGAAAAATTAGAGATTGAAGAGATGGTACAGTGGTTTAGAGCACATACAGCTCCTGCAGAGGACTCAAGTTCAGCTCTCCGCACTCACAGCAGGTAGCTAGCTCACAGCTGCCTGTAACTACACCTCCAGAGTAGCCTGAAGCTCTGGCCTCCTCAGGCACCCAAACTCACATACCCACATATAGAAACACATGCATTAAAAAAACATATAATTAAATCAAATGAATCTTTACTTCAGACCTAACTGTTCCGACACACCACGTTATAAACAGGGGCTTAGGAACAGGACATGGAAGTGTTTATTTCCATATTGCCACTGCGTGATTCCTTTTGAATTCTCACATGAGGGAGTCTCCAATGAAAAGCCAGAGCAACGGAGGGCCCTGGCTTGGAACAATGAACTATACAAATGAACACAATTGGAATTGTGACACATGATTGATCAAATACAGAACAACAAACAAACAAAAAAAATAGCTTCAAAAAAGTTTTGTCATCTCTGGCCAAAACAAGAACAGACCCCCACCACCACCCCTCAAATGAACACGTCACAGTGAACTTATTAAAATAAGTGCGGTTCGCTCATTTATTAGATCCAACCAAATAATGAGTGCTGGAAGTTTCCCACAGTTGACTAGTAGGCCAAGACATTTTTATAAGAAAAGGCTTTGAGCCCTTCAATTTTCCATATTGTTCCTAGCATAGAGTTCCCTAATCATACAGCTGTTGTCTTACACGTTTTCTAATGCTCTCTTGGTTTTCTCACGGTCTCCTTTCCCCACCTCGTATATGCCAGAGAGTCCATAGGATCCACAAGTGACTTAAAGAGAGCTGACTCTGAACATCTCTGCAGGGGAATAGGTGTTACCAACCTCCTGGTGCTCTTGCTAGTGTTATGAAAACAGATCAAAGTCTGGAGACACGTCTCTGTAGTTAAGAGCAGATGTACTCCTGTTCAGTTCCCAGCACTCATCAGGAGGCTCACTGCTACCTACACATCCTGTTCCAAAGATGCTGATGCCCTCTTCTGACTGTCCTGGAGGCCTGCACACATGTACAATATGTGTGTGTGAGAGTGAGCACACACACACACACACACACCTCTCTCTCTCTCTCTCTCTCTCTCTCTCTCTCACACACACACACACACACACACACACACACAAACACACACACGATCTAGGCTAACTTTAGAAAACCTAAGATAGCAACACAAGTGCCTTAAATCATGTAGAAGAAAACAAAAATAATTTCAACAGGACAGGAGAAGAAACTAGTTTAACACACATGCAGAGAGTACCAACAGAGAGCGGAGTCGTGGGTTTGTGGATCTGAACCCTAGATCTACAAGTTACCTGCTATGTGACTCTGGGCAAATGTCTTTCTCCTTAACCCTGGTTTTCTTGTCACTATAGTAGATACCTATGTGCTTGAAAAGAGGACCTCAGTGTAAACTCACTGGTCAATTTCATACAGTTCAGAAGACATAGGATCAAATCCCAGGTTGAATTCTACCTAGTGTTATGATTTTAGATAAATTACTGAATTGAGAAGGTACGTTTTTCTCAATTGTTTTACTTCATTTTTACTGACTCAGTGATTTAGGTTTCTTCCGAGTGGGCGGCATGGTCAGCAATATACATCTTGCAAGTCAAAGATGCCACAGCGCTTCCTTCTAAACATGAAGGTCTCCGCCCTCACAATGAAGTCCACAGGAAAAATCTTTCTATGAAATGTCTGAGAAAGTAAACTCAATAAAACAAAACTGTCTGCAAAAAGAACTCTCAGAATACTGGGTTATCTGTATCAAACGCTCACACTCCTGATGGATTGAGAAGTAATCAGGCAGCCAGTTCCAAGGCGCAGCCAACTCCCAGGTGAGCTTCCGAGGCCCAGCAGGGGAGAGCAAAGTTATAAGCAACTCTGCACCATCTTGCCCCAGGCTTTCATGAGACAGGCGAAGGCCACGTAATTGACACTGAGTTCATCAAAGTCCTGTTGACCCTGCATACCATCTCACAATTGCCCCAGGGAGACCAAGGCTTGGCCCAGTCCCCTTGCCTAAGAGCAACATCTTTCCCACTCTCTGATTCCTCTAAGTCACCCAATCCAAATATCTTTGCACACACTGTTCCTTTTCCTTGTAAAAGTCTGTCAAGTTTAGTCATAAATGAGAAATCCTTAAAGTTTTCCCTGACCTCTAGCAATTCCCTTGTCTAGTCTTCCATGCTCTAGGATAATTATTTAGTTGCCAGTTTTGTTTACTGTCTCTCTTTCCCATCTACATAATAAACTCCACCAAGACAAGGGCCGTGTCTACCTCGTGCTAATCTACATTGTAAGTGGCATCTAACAGATGCTTATGATGAGTAAATAGTTTGAAATCCACTTCACTGATATCTTCTTCATTCACTAGAGATCTAGAGAATGGTGGTTCTTTGTAAAAAGCCTGAATTCTTCAAAACCCCCTCCTACAGAAGGGCCAGTGGCTGAAGTTCAGATTTCTAAAGGAGTCTAGAAATGACCCAATTAAGTGGGCATATAAGCAACTGAAATCCACATAAACAAAAGACCTACCCAAATTCACACAAATACTTAAAGCCAAAGTTAGGACTCTGACTCCACATCTCCAGTCAGACAATTGGATGTTTCAAAATACTTTTAAGGACACTGGAATTCTCCTACATAGCCCCAGGGTTCTATCACATAGGTTTTTCTCAATCTGGGGTAATTCTCTAAACTCTGTATCATCTTTCTCTACATGTCCACAGCACATTTAAATACAGCTGGGCAGAGGGGACACAGTGAGGCTGAATACCCTGAGGCAAGAAACAGAAGCAAAACTGTCCAGCCTGAAGCTAGAGGCCTTGAGAAAGTTACATACTAAGGAGCAAGGCTAACATCATATTGCCAGGGACCAAAAGGTCAGAGCTGACTGGTGGTGGCACAGACCCACTTTTAGTCCTTATAAAGCTGTAATTACAACTGGGGACATGATCCATTGAGCCTGTCACCATTCTTTATTCTCCAAAATGTAGTTTAACCAAAGCCCAGTCTTATTTTGGTTTCTTTTATTTTGGGATTCTGGTATGTTCGCACGTTTCATCTCTGTAACTGCTTTGAAGGGAAATTTAATTCACTCATATCCAATGACCACAAATGCTAAATATTCATCACTTTTAAAAAGTACGTTTGATTTCTGTTTTCGCTTTCAATCTCTATTTGAGCCACAAAGCAGCGCAGGACCTGGGGTCAGAACTCATGACTATTGAAAAGTTCTTTTATGAAAAACTCAATTAATATCATCAATGTTTCTCTTTCCTTAGAAATATAAAGAGAGGTCGCACAAGCTCATAAGAGCTGGGGTTTTTTGTTGTTGTTGTTTTTGTTTGTTTGTTTTTGTTTTTAAACCCAATATGCAAAAAACACCACCAGCAGAGATGACCCCACTCCTGGGAAAGACCCTACGGATGGGACTTCACTAATCTTCTCTGCTTTCCTTAGTTGTCACATAGTATGAAAGACATCTAAGAGTCTCCAAAAGGAAAAGGACAGAAAAGGGGAAAAGTATGCATGTCCAAATTTTATATATATATATATATATATATATATATCCTAAAATATATATATATCCTAAAATATATATATATCCTAATATATATATATCCTAAAATATATATATATCCTAAAATATATATATATATATCCTAATATATATATATATATATCCTTAAAAAAATGAGCATTTAAACTGCTTGTCAGACAGCGCCCTGACAAAGCCACTAGAGTGTATTCACAGGCATTTGCATAAATGCTGCCGGTGAGTTCACCATAGCTGCCTGCGCTAATGGCACATAAAGTAATTTAGTCACTTCTCCCGGCATTCTGTGTCAGGATGATGAGCACAGGCACTCTGCCTTGTTGCATATTAGATCATTAGATAATAAAGTGTTAGCGCATGCAAGCTGACAGGGCCCCTGCACTCCAGCACTGTGAGGACACAGCATCTTGCCACAGGGGAAAGAAAGAGAGAAACTGATGCCACAATTGGCCTTAAATTCAAGTAAATAGAACCTGAAGCTCAAGGTGAACCACGGTGATAATAACAGCATCCCTGAAGCCCTTTCAAGGACTCCCGTGCAGTCCCCACAAATTTGCCTGAGCAGCTGGATTGGAAGATGAGGTGCACACATACATACCAGTGTTTGACAGTGGACACCATGCAGGTCCCTTGGTCCCCAACCTATGCTTTTGTAGAAATTAGAATCCTGAGGGTAGTTGCGTGTGAGGCTCCCTCCCCCCACAACTGTACATCTTCCATAAAGCCATTGCTTAAAGCAGAAAGCTCAATAAATGTACCTATAAATATCCAGCCACAGAAAATCTTAGTATTTATGAATGGAGAGGAAAATGGGAGGGAGGGGGGCAATTACCATGAGCTACAGTGTTCCAAGATCCAGCCTCTTTGGATCCTGCAAGATTCTAGGAAATAAATCTGCCTTTGTCATCCCTCATATTTGAAATCCAGAGACATTAATCTGAGCCCTGGAGTTCTGCATGCCTGGGCTGTCCAGGGAAGACTGTGTATGCACATAAACCAGGATTCCTGATTTCTTTTCTAGAAATGCAGAAAGATTGGCCACACAAGGGACTTTCCTCCCAGTGGCTTACAAACAGGCTATGAATAGAGATGTGCAGTGTTGCTCAAAATAATTCAGTCTACCTGTAAATGAGGTAGGGAAAAGACCCAGAATGGGGGATGATGAAGAATCTACAGGTCTCAAGATGTGATGACACGCTGTGAGGACAAAGTGACAGAATCATGCATTGGGGCTAGTCCTTAAATAAGGTATTTTAAATAGGATTTTTTTTCAATGGAAAGATAGAAATATTACCCCCCAAACCAACATGAATTCGCATGTAGGTCCACTCCCACACATTACCAACAAGAGAATTCAATAGTCACCCTTGGTAGAGTAGATATTTATGCATGTGCTTGAAGTGACTAAGTGAGTGGGTGGTGATGTATGGCTACTTAATGCACTCTGTAGAAAATCAGATTTCTGCATTGCTGCACTGTTGGTATTCAAGATCTGAACATGGCTACCTTTTCATTCTACTGGGGGAAATAGAGTCAGGGTTTGATTCAGTGTGAAGGACACAGTGTGTAGTGACCTCTCCAGTGAAAGATAGCCATTGTTCTGCATTGAAATGTCACCACCATTTTGAATAAGATTCTTTGTAGATGGGTAAACAACGAAGAGGAAAGTACTTTCCTTCAGTCTGGGGATAAGATGATGTCCCAGCTTGTGCATTATTCTGTATTCTTAAAGAGGGAAGAGTTGAACTAAGATGGCATTTGGATATGTTTTGATCGAGAGACCTCAGTGGTCAGCCCTCTCCTCCCTTCTGTGCTTAGATATTCATCATTAGTGATTAAATGATAGTAATTAGTTATTAGTAATTAAAAACTAGGACAATTTTAATTCCTTGCCAAATTGGAACATATGGCCCCTTATCTCCCCATTAGAGACTCTGTAGTACTAGGGCATCCAGGTCAGTCTTCACTGCCTTCACCCAGCCCACCCCCATTATCCACATCCCCTTCCCTCACTCAAAGAAACGACCTGTTGTTTTATCCCTAACAGATAGCCACCTTCATTTTACCAAGGGGGGGGGGGAAGGATCCTAAGACTAAACTGACTTGTCCAGGGTTGGCCTGAGGCCAGAGTGAGATAACAAATAGAATCTGAAATTGCTAGTGCCTACTCCACAACTTCCTGCTCTGTACCACCTTGCAAAATAGTGTCGCTGACCTCTTTGGAGGCATCCATCCTAGCTGGTTGCTTTTACTTTGGAATCTTGGTTGCAGGAGTAAATAGTATGGTGTCATGAGGTTATTCCATTTTCTTTGAAAGTGTATTTTCAGGTATATGTGGGGGGTGTGTGTGTGTGTGTGTGTGTGTGTGGTGTGTGTGTGTTGGCCAGAGGACAATCTTAGGCATAGTTTCTCTGGTGCCATTCCCCTTGATTTTAAGACAAGGTCTCTTTGTCAGTCTGAAACTCACAAAGTAGGCTAGGCTGCCTGTCTTGTGGGTCTCTGAGATCTGCCTGTCTGTTTCCCCAGAGATGTGATTATAAGCATGTTATCAGACTTGGCTTTTTAATGTGGGTTCTGAAGGTTGAAAGCAGGTTCTCTAGAGTAAATGCTTTATTGACTGATCCATCCTGCCAGCCCTCTCCTTATTTCCTAAGGGCAGAAATGGGAGCTAGATTTGGAAGCTAGGCATGGGAGCTGTGGTTAGAGCTTCCTCTGAAACCATGAACTACAGATGCAGCTGACTATTAAGCCTGTCTCCAAATCAGGAGGCTCCTATTGCAACCAACTAGCCAGAGTCAAAGCGACAATTTTGATCCCTGACTCGGGCTCTCCAAACTGTGCCTGCTGAGTATTTATCAAGTTTTCCTTCTTCCTCTCACCTAAGCACCCATAGTCATACATTGCCTTCCGTGACTCCAAGGGTATTAAGGAGGCACCATTACTGTGAAGTGAGGATCAGAATGGTTGTAAGTACAGAAGTGGAGCTAGGGATGTAATCATGGGCAGGTGTTTCGAATGGCCTCCTGCAAAATGTAATATCCATCCATCTCAGCACTAATGAAACATAAAGCCTCGGCCTTGGAACGATGATGGTTTACTTTGGAAAGACTATAAAACTAGGTGTGGAGAAAAATACCTTCTAAGAGTATGACATCGGGCTAATTAATGAAATGTACTGTTTGTGCATTCCTCAAGCACAGGTAGAAAAAAAACAGGCAAAAATGATGACAGGGGTATGTTTATTAAATTGGGATGCTGGCAGGAACGGGAGTTTTCTACCTAATGAGTTATGTCATGGATATCTCGTAGGCCACAGTAAAAGTCAGACTTTGGGAGGATAATTTGTATGGCAATGTTCTCAAAAGGACCCTGCTGACCTAGATAAGGAGAAATGGTAAGAGGGAGAGGATCAGGTTGAGTTTCATCTGATGAGCTCCGAGGAAGTATTGTACACTTTGCATGCAGTGGATTCTTGGGAGGGTGGAAAGATGCATTTATAGCCTTGACCCTCCAGAGAGCTGTTTAGATGGACACCCAAGCTCACCCTGATTTTCTCTGAGTAATACTCCCTTTCCTTGAAACAGATTTCTTTCTCTTTCCTCCAGTCTTCTTCTGGGTACCACTGATTCACCACAGTCCTCAGTGGTAGTAATTTCTCCCTGACCAAAGTCTACCTACAGAAAATAAGCTATGTCATATGGTGATAGAGAGGGAGTTGTTGGCAGAGTGAGTTAAAGGCATAGGAAGGACATTTGGCCTGGGTACCATACTCTTGACTGTAAACCTGATCTTCAAACAAAATCAACAAGTGGTCACAAATATGCACTGGCAGGTTTATGTGTGTGTGTGTTTATGTGTGTGTGTGTGTGTGTGTATGGGGGGGGGGGTTCTTCCTATTACCTACAGATTTACTCAGTTTGTAGTCAAATGGGAGCTCAAAACAATGGCCATGGTCCAGGTCTCTCTCTCTCTCTCTCTCTCTCTCTCTCTCTCTCTCTCTCTCTGGGAGGAGAGAGAGAGACATTAGCATTCCAACATAGACAGTCCAGCATGCAACCAAAACAAGTGTGCTTAAAAGATATGCCACTTTCTCTAAATCCTCAGCTTCTTATTGTCCAGGGTTAAAGAGCAAAAAGCATCAGAGGTGTTCAATGGGACACTCAAAATTTGTAGCAATAGGAAACGTGGTGCAGTGAAGGAAAGAGATCACACAAAGTCACAGTCACAAGTAGCAATGCCAACCAATGAAAATGATTCGCCTACCATGTTCCAGATAAGAGGGCGTACCTTCCGAGGGGTCAAGCCTCCGAGCCCTCCGCCCGTGCTTGGAGTTATTGTGGACAAACATGTTATCAGAGACTGCCAGGACATGGCCATCCACGTTGACTGTGGTAGACACCACGACCTGGAGACAGGAGAGGGAAATGAATGAACATTTTCATATAAAAGCATGGTGGGAAATAAACGCAAGTTAAATAAATAACAGCTGGGAGCTGAAGAAAATTGCACAGCTATTTCACATAATAACTGGTGCTTATGTCGTACACGTCTAACAAGAGGCACTATTGATGAGTGGGTCTTCAGCGTGGAACGCTTTTGATGCTGTTTTAAATAAAATTGCACAGTTTATACTTATACAGCAAAAGGTACCCTGTTAACCATAAATTTTACAAGGCGGTCTTTATTAGCACAGATTATATATATATATATATATATCACAAGGGTAGCTGTGTTTCACCTAAATTACCCTTCAGTTTAGACACTGAAGTAGATATCACAGTAGATCATGCAAATAAAAGTCTTTTAAATCTTTAAAATATCTCCTCCCTACTGTGTCAGGGTTAAGAAGATAGGGAAATGAAAAGGGTTGGTGTGGAAGCTGGGGTCTGCCTGCATTTCCTCTCCCTGGGGTCTTATTGAAGCTTCTCAGACATTTTATTCTTTTGTCCCATGTTAGTTTTAGTTTAGGGAACCAGAGACAAACTTCCCTCAGAGCTATTATCATCATGTCATCCCCTCCCCCAAAAAGGAACCCTGACAAATTAGGGGGTCTTAGATCTGTTTCAAAGAAAAAAAGGAAAAACACAGAACTGGTCCGATGCCAACTCAAGATGCCCAGACTACATCTAAGGGTGACTAGTGCACCTCGCCACAAGGGTCCAGGAAAAGGTGTGCCTCTGAGAACTTTGACTAAAACAATGAACAGAACTGACCTACATATCTCCTTATATTAAAATGGGGTGGGGGATTAAAACTGAACCCCACAGAGATATGTTTATTCATGTGACCTCTTACAACCAAATATAATAATTGTCTATAATCGTAGCTTTGGCTCTCAACTCATGCTTTGACAGAGGAAGCAGCAATCAGCCAGCTCCTGTTTAATCCACCTATTATGTTGACTAATTAACTTTGCCCGCTAGCTTATTTCTTCCTCCATTATCAGCCACTGTCAGCCACAAGCACCCAGCAGCATAGGGGAAACCTCAGGCTCTTTGATTGATCACCAATAGATTGACATGCAGATTAATTTAATTAGAATCACCTCACTTGAGAAATGAAAGACAAGGGCAAGAGCGCTAATAGATCTGCTCTTATAATGAGGCCAGCCTCCAGAGCAAAATCAGGAGAGTCCTGAGTTATTCTGTTCAATCCCCCAGTTGCTTGGACAGACTCTCTGTTTAATTGTTCTCAGGTTTGAGAGGCATCAGCCTCTGAGGAGGTGAAAGGCTTTACAGAACTTGGTACACCTTACTTCTGGGGCAGCTTTTTCTCTGCACTGGCTAAGAGGACGAAGGCTTCTAAGACTCTTGGGCAATGTTATGGTTTCTCTGCCTGCTGAGCAGGGGCAAAACATGCCACCTTGTCCAGAACTGTCTGTTTTGTTTTGTTTTGTTTTGTTTTGTTTTGTTTTGTTTTGTTTTGTTTGAGACAGTGTTTCTCTGTGTAGCCCTGGCTGTCCTGGAACTCACTTTGTAGACCAGGCTGGCCTCGAACTCTGAAATCCGCCTGCCTCTGCCTCCCAAGTCCTGGGATTAAAGGCGTGCACCACCACTGCCAGGCTAGAACTGTCCATTTTTAACACTGAATGGCTACCTTGAACGATTAACATCCTACTGTCCCTCATTTTCATCCAAAAGCACCCTGGGAAATAAGTCACGTGTCCTTTCCCTAAGAGCTGGCCATAAACTACAGGCTATGGACACATGGCTCCCAGAGTTGATTTAAATATCTTATTAAAATGCACACTTGACAATTCAGAAACTACCACGGACCCCGAGTGTTCTCTTCAGTCAGTCAAAATTCCATCTAGAGCAAGTCACTCACACAGGGACACCAGAGATTGATGCAGTAGTTGGCCATGTGTGCTCTGTATATTCATCAGTAGCTGACCAGGTGTGACAGGGTCTGAAGCCAGTGTTTGTACCTCATCAATCCTGGCTTAATTTAAAAGAAGAAAGTTGAGGGGACAAGGGAAGAAAACAATCTATTTATTTAAAAAAAAAAATAAAAAAGTCCGGCCCTATGCAATGACAGTATCGTCACGACAACAGAAGCACTTTTTAGTTAGGGAGATGGCTTTGTAAAAACACTGAAAATTACATAAGACCTGGGTCTTTCAAAGAATTGTTGATTTACTACAAGACCACAATTGAGTGGTCACTGGAGTCGTTAGCTGAACAAGCTATAAAAGGAAATCCCAAACAGTATCTGTTTGCAGTGTCAGGAAATGGAAAGTGGTTGCCCCAGACGTCTGTCCTCGGAGAAGAGAGCAATAGCACTTTACCCGGCACCTGGAAGACACCAGCGCTGTAGAAGACTTAAAACATCTGCTCTCTTTTTAAAAACATTGCCATCTAACTTCTGACATTAAATAAAAAATGTCAAAAGAAAACCCCACCCCTAAGCCTGTTAAGAAAGAAAACTATACTATCTGCATTTCCCTTTTCTTGGTAAGGCGAGGCCACAGAGCCACCTGTGTGACAGGGTCACTCAACAGAAAGCACAACCCTAGCCAGACAACGGGAACAGATGATCTCTGTGCTGCTCATCCTAGGAACTAACTAGGAAATAGGTCCCTCAAAAACCCAGGACTCAACTTCCCAAGCCCAAAATAATTCCCCCATTCCAATTTGGAAATGATTTGGGAAAGACTTAAACAAAGTATTTTCTGAAATCAACCCACAGAATCACTAGTAAATTAAAAGTAATCTGTGAGATGAAAAAGAGGGGCTGGGACTTAAATCCAAGCTAACTTTGAAAACAGCCCCATTGTAGGTGGGCAAACAGCCCCATTGTAAAAAAAAAAGCCTCATCGATCAACAAAGAATCAGTCAGCTGCTGGCAGGCGAAGGCAGATAAAGGGACCCACAGCCTGTCCACATTTTGTCAGTAAAACGTACCTTAAACTTAGGAGAGTAAAAAGCATAGAAAACTAATTTCCTTTTGGATTCAAACCTCTCACCCTTTTATACTTCCCCTTTTACCTCTCTTCCCAGAGTGGGGGGAATGTTGGTGGTGACTACAATTTTACTCTTTTGGAATCAGCCCCTCCAAATTTTATGATTTCACTGTCCAAAGGTGGCTAGTGAAATTTACACTAGGTAGAATATCCATTCCTGAGTCGAAGTAGCCACATTTCAAGCACTGGGGGGCCAGTGGACTAAGCAGTACAAACATAGCATTTTAAACCCTCCAGAATGTTCTACTGGCTATCATTCTACTGAAATAGCTCTGTAATCACTTGGGACATTTTATTCACAAAGGCAAACTGGAGGTTGAGCTCTATCTATAGAAATAAATACAGGTTTAGGGCTAAACATATATATGTGTGTGTGTGTGTGTGTGTGTGTGTGTGTGTGTGTGTGTGTGTGTGTGTGTTAATCAATGGGCTTTTTAAAATGAAATGTGTGCAGGAGCATCACTCTTCCTAACAGTATCCTCAGGGATGCAGTTGCTATGCTACATGGTCCTGAGGCTTCTGTCTAGGCTCCTGCCCTCCAAGTGAGGGCATTAGCTATGAGGCTGTAAGGAGAACAAGAAAGAGGGGAGGTCTGCAGCTACCTGTAGCTTGCTTGAGAATTTACACTGTGGTTTTAGTTTCTTGGTGTGTTATCAGCAGCTCATAAACTGACCTAGTGCACTCTTTCTGGGATCTAGAAACCCCAGAAGGCATTGTTATTAGTATCTCCTTCACTTTAGAGTTTGGAAGGATTGCACATAAAATAGCTATATTCCTTCACGGATGCAACCTTGGCCACCAGTTGAAGGTGAATGCACCTTTTCTGTATCTCTGTCCCTGACACTCCAATGGTATTTAGAACAGTCTCCAATTCTTAAAGCTAATTCTGTGAGGCTGAATTTATCTAAGTGGTAAGCCTGGCTCCTGATCCCCAGAGTAGCAGGGAAGGAGCATTCTCACTTCTCAGGTAAGACCAAACAAGCATTGGACTGATAAACCTCACCTGACACAGTGATTCCTGACTCCCCTTAAAAGGACTCAAAGGAAACTGACATTTTAAATAAGAGGACAGAGAGAGAAATGCCCTCAGCCCTATGGATCTCCCAGTTTGAAAGACCTATTCTCACGACATGAGTTGACACAACTGAGAACTCTAGCAAATTGTCCTTCCTACTGGATTGAATAATTTCACTTTCTAGAAGACATCTCCATCTTAGCCTGCTACATTCTAAGCTTGACACTAAGTGAAACCTCACTGCTTAGAAAACAATCCACAAAACAGACAGCTTAGTAGTCTAGTTTTCCCAATGTTTCTCCCCAGGCAGGATTTCTAGAAAGTTCTGTCATGGGAGTTCTCCCTCCTCATTTCTCAGGCTGTCCTTCGTTCCCTATCACACGAGAGACCTTGTATGTCCTAACTATATCATCTATGATTCATGAAGCGGAACCTCAGCCCCACGAGCAGATTTTCAAAACAGACACAAGCTGCTAAACTCAATGGTGGGCAGGCAGAAGATCACAGTAACAGCAGCAGTGGCTTGCATGGAGCAAGCAATTATGACCAATACAAGGACTCAAAATTCCTATCCCTGTGCATTTCTCAAACTGGAATAAAGCCAGAGGACACACATGGTGTCAAAGCACTGCCAATGTTTAAGTTTATAATATATGGCAAAACATATTTTCTTCTTCATAAATTAGTCACTCTGGTAAATTAATTTTGGAAGATTACAAGCCTTACTTTTCGAAAGTACCTATGTAAGTTACATGTGGTAACTCCATAGAAGGAAATGCTTAGCAGAGTTGGTTTGGTTCATGGTTTCTTTCCCTAGGGTTTCAGCTTTTTGTATTTTTGCATTAATCCATGGACTGTAAAAGCTGACTCTAATACCCAGGTATTTCTTTTCATTTTTTCTTTAGCTTTTTTTTTTTAATTTTTTAAAAGTGTGTGTGGCATGCATGTGTGTGCAGGCATGCTTTTGTTTTAGTAACTATTCCAGTGCATGTGGAGGCCCACAGTTGACATTGAACTCAACTTTAGGTTTTCTATTGATTAAGGAACAGGATCTCTTAATCAAGCCCAGAGCTCACAGATAGAGATTTTCTTACCAGACAGCTTACTCTGGGAATTCTCCCTGCCTCTGCTTTCTCCAGCGGGCATCATGGGTATGCCACCAGGCCTACCACCCTACATTTACACGGGCTTCTGGAGATCTGAACTCTCAACCTCTTCCTTGCTGGACAAATGCTTTGACCACTGAGCCATCTCCCCCAGCTCAGTAACAAAGGTATTGAGAAAACAGTGACTTGAAGCACTTGAATGAAAAAGTAACTGAGAAACAATTCATGGAACACTACACAGGAAGAAAAAGCAGAAAACCACTGGTACAGCTCCTTTAATCTCCAAAGAAGTATGCAGAGTGAACAAAAAAAGCCAGTTCCAAAGGACTTAAAGTTTCCTATCACCACTACCAAATTTATATGTTGGATCTCTAGTTCCCAGTGCTTTGGAATGGTGGGATTACTAGGTAGGGCTTTTATTATTACATTAAATGAGGCCACTGAGCTGGGCCCTAATCCAATGTTACCACTTTCCTACCAATAAAAGGTATTAGGACAACCAGAAAGAATGTGGGGTTGGGTACTGTTGAAAAGCAAGAGGAGACATGATTTGGATATGAAGATGCTCAATGTGTTGACGGTGGTAGTAGATAGGTGAAGCTATATACTTGCAATGAAACTTTACAGAACTGAGAAATATCCCCACAGGAATGAGTGTAAGCTCATTCAGGGAGATTTGGGTAAGATGGGCAGATGCTGTCAAGGTCCCTATTCTGGCTCTAATGTTATTCTATACCGTTGTAAAATCTTGAAGGAGACTGGTCAAAGGATGCATGAGAATCTCTCAATGCTACTCATACCAACTCACTCTGTGCGCCTCTACAATTACATCAATTTTTTTTTAACGAAATATAAGACATCAGCAACCAAGATGTCCTTCAAAGGGTGAATGGATAAACAAACTAGTAATCCATACAATGGCATATCATTTAGTGATAAAAAGAAATGAGCTGTCAAACCACAAAAAGGCATGGAGGAATCTTAAATGCATATTACCAAATGGGGGAGAAAAGCCAATCTGAAGAGGCTATATACTGTATGATTGCAAGTAAATGACATTCTGCAAAAGGCAGAGCTATGGAGACTGTAAAAAAAAAAAAATCAGTGCTTGCCAGGAGTGGGGGCAGGAGGCATGAATCAATTGGTAGAGGACAGAATTTTTGGGCAGTGACACTATCTTGTATAACAGTGTATTGCTGGACACATAGCTGTGCTTTGTTTGTCCTCATCTCTTGAACTTACAATGCAAAGAGAGGCCTACCATAACCTTGGGCTTCGGTTATTGGTGATAACCTGGAATTGGCACTCTACCACCAATGTATCATTCTGTAGGGAAGGCAAGGCAAGGCAATGACACTGTGACTACATATAAGAACTTCCATGGAGTCATTATTTTTGCAAACTTTAAATTATTGTATAAAAATAGTCTGATGTTCTTCAAAGACCAAACTACTTCTTGAGCAGGTCCAGCAAACAGTGGAATCACAAGATACTCAAGACTACTCGTGGCTTCTGGCTTAGAGTTCTTAAGCATAGTAAAGGGGAATGATACTGCAGAAAGCAGAGGCCAAACACATCCAACATAAGGCTGCACTGGGGCAGAAAAGAGGGTTCAGCTGTTAAGATCAATTACTGATCTTGCAGAGAACCCAAGTTTGGTTTCCAGCATCTACAACTGCAGCTCCAGGGGAATCTGACACCTCCAGACTCCACAGGTTGCTGCTCCCATGTGAACATACCCATTCCAGCCCATAATCATAAATAAAATGATATAATGAAAATAAGGCTGCATACAAGTATTTGGTAACTTTACTTGTTTGAGGGCATGCCAACACGGTATGGGAAAGCTGCTTGTGCCGTGCTTGTGATCATCTCTGAGCTGGTAGGTTTTACATTTAAATCATTTTAAAGTAGGAAGTATGATTTTTTTCTCTATAAATACCATCAGATTGAAAAGTAATATCATCACGGAGGTTCCTATGGGAAAAAAATGGTAACGGATTCTCTATAGTTACGACACTGCTCATATTGGCAATCCTGGGGTATTTTGAAGTGACCTCAAAGCCAGAGGACAAATTCTAAGCATAGGTGAACCTGAAGCAAAGCGTCCAGCTTTTCAATGAGTTTTCACTCACAATGGTATGGATTCCTGACTTGAGTCTACCTGGGTGCCTTTCTCGCTGGTTTCTTCCAATACAAATGGGTGGTTTTGAGGTGCCTAGTGACAGCTTAAATATTATTTACGTAAAAATGGTCTGCAGCAGTTAGGTCTTCATTAACTTTGTCCTTTAAAATATCCTTGACTGATAAGAAATGAGATATTCTCAGAAATGTGCCTGATTGCTAGTTTCTATCTGGTTGAGAGATCCCCAATAAGTCATTAAAAATTATGGAGGACGTGTGAACCTCCAGGATGTAACAGAGTGGAACTGCTGGAGGCAGAGAGAGGCTAACTGAATTAAATCTAGGCTGGAGGCTCAGGGCAAAGTTAGATTCTCTCTGGAGAGGATGACAGGAGCAGATCCTTCCCATCTGTACAGAAGGAGTTGGAAACCTGTGGAAACCAGATCAGCTCCTGGCCTTCCTGGCGTCTGAGCTGAGATTGTGCTAAATCTCATCCCTCACACAGCGGGTGTAGACACCTCTTGATGACTTCTGATGGTGTCGCTGGTACTTCACTAGTACTCTGTGCTTACTCATTGAAGTAAACAGGGAGAAAGGTCAGGCACTTTCTGTAACTTGAACATGACACAGTAACTCTGGTCAACAACTAGGATTCCAGGATCAGATAGTCCTTATTGGATTCCAAGCCCATCACTCACTAGTGTGTAACCACAGACACACCAATCATAGGAATAAGCTGAATCTACCTTGTGTGTGTTATATGTCAGATATTATTGCATATGCTAGAGAAGTAGCAATAAACAAAGTGCAGACTAGTTTTGTTTGTTTGTTTGTTTTCAAGATCTTAGCTCCTATTGGTTTAGAGTTTAGTACCTAACATCAGAAGAGAGAGGTTAAAGAATCAATTAGGCCTAAAGAATAGCCACAGCCTGCTAAATTCCAAGTTAAAAAGTAGAATAGTTTGGTCCATAAGCTCTTTTGCCAATATCCACTCCAGGAATAACAGCCATAGGCAGTCAATGGTCCTGCCAAACACTTCACAACCAACTTTGTTTGCATTTTACATTTTCTTCTGAGGCAGCCACACTTAATGTGGAGCTACTTCTGCTAAGTGCACATCCACCTCTCATCAAATCCCACCCCAAGGACCCCTTCTCAGTGATGCATACTGTCTGCCAAGGCTCAGAACAAGGCATACGCCAAGATACAGATTGGCCCAGCGAGCTCTGATGATTTCATAAAACAGGTTGAAGATTCCTCACGTTTGACCATGTTTCATGAATTAATCTTGTTTTCTGAAGCTACCATAGAGTTGCTTTCAGTATAATTAATCAGCAGGCTACTTCTTGGAATTATTCTTCATGAGAAGGGAGAGGGGAAGGGGGAGGGAGATCAGACTCCCAGAGGGGAGAGAGCAGAGGTGGGGAGGACAAAGGAGAGGAGAATGCTTCCTTCTTTGTTAAGTGACTTTCAAGCACTCTGCTTCACCATGAGCGTGGATTATAGGAATGCTATAATCACAGCATATAAAATATTGATTAGAAGAGACCCTGGCTTTTTAAAGCAAATAACAAAATTCTCCATCTTATGATTCACTTTAAAAACTTGCCCTCTCATGCCATAACCTGTGTCAAATCAGTTTTGAAAAGAAAAACACTTTTTTTTGTTAGAAATCTGAGATAAATAACCTAATGATTTCTTTTATCCCCTATCCAAATGACGAAGGGAAGGAAGAATGTTTAGATAGGGCAAAATGAGTTTGTTCTAGTTGTTTGCTCTGCTCAGGGCCTTTGTCAGGCTTTTCCAAGAATGATGTAACAAAGTCATCTCTTGGTATCTGCGGAAAGTTGTTATACACACACACACACACACACACACACACATACACACACACACACACGAAAGCAGAGATCCTTTAAAATGGCAATATTTTGCATTAGCATTATATTATCCCATATAGTTAAAGGATCTCTACTTAGACTATTGGATACTAGGATTATGAAATACTGTGCATCTGGGGAATGGTGACCAAAAAAGTTTTATACATGTTCAGCTCATATGCATGTTTTTTTTTTCTTTTTTGAATTAATTTTTAATTAGGTATTTTCCTCATTTACATTTCCAATGCTATCCAAAAAGTCCCCAATACACTCCCCCCCCCACTCCCCTACCCACCCACTCCCACATTTGGCCCTGGCATTCCCCTGTACTGGGGCATATAAAGTTCATATGCATGGTTTTTATGATACTTTAGTTGAATCTGCAGAAGGAGAATCCATGGGTGTGAAGAACTGACTGTAGTACTTCTAAGACGAAGCTCTGACCTTCAATACCACCCTCCTTGATCTCACACTTCAAGGTAGGATGCCATCTCTAATTCTGTACATCTTTTCCCTCTCTCTGTCATAATATCCTGATTCATGTTCTTTATGGCAATAACCACACTTTCCCATTATTTATAACTATTAATCTTTACATATCTTCATTGTGACAGCTAATGGAAACTCATTCCTTACACATTTACTTTCTCTCCTTCCTGCTTTATCACTAGGCATTGGCAAACCTCCCACACTGGCCATGTGACTGGTTACTAGCCAATAGAAAATGAGTAGGTATGACAAGGACTATTTCTAAGCCAAGACTCTAAAGTTATTGTAAGCTGTTTATGCATCCCCTACCCCCCTCTGGCTCCATAAAGACAAAAAGACTCTAAAATATTATGGGGGGAATCTATTCTTCAAAGCATGACCACCAGCATGTAGTCTACTATATGTGAGCCATTAGAAATTCTTTGGTCTACATGTGAGCCAGGGTATATTATTTGGTCTATAAGTTACAGGAGTGACTCTTGCCCTAAAATAACCCCCCAACCAAAATATCAGTTTTATTAGAGCAAAGGCTCTATCTTTTGCATTTGTCATTATAGACTTACCACCTAGCATTCTAATAAATACTGCTGAGTGCTTGCACACATGAACGAGAGAATATATCCTACATCTATATTCATATATGCTGTTGTCACAGATCTAGCATTTTTAGACAGACGCAGAGTTATAGCCTATCAAAAAAACTTTGCTGAAGGGAGAAGATGAATTTGGAAATTTATATTTTACTTCAGTCTCCCAGTCTTGTGGTTTCTACTATGATGATAACTTGAGCCCAATTCTTGCTCCTCCTTCACCGCTCTCATCTGCCAGTCCCAACAAGGAAAGAGGGGGATCAGGATTTAAATCTGAACCTTGAATTGTCTGGCTCCTGTCAGTTGAAAGCCAGACTGTGACATGGCTTTAACATGGTCCCTTAACATTAGCATCTTTTTACTGTCAAGCTAGAGAAATGGGTTCATTTAGTCACACTGAATTGCTCCCTGTGTCGTGAGCTATTTCTAGCCCCAATTTGCCCCCCTTCTCATTCCTTTGCTCTTCCCCCACACCCACCACAACTAAATGAAGCCTGTATCCACTGTTGTATTTAAGCAGGTATGCTGCCTTAACTGCAGCCTAGGGATTTCAAAAAGAAAACATCCATTATTTTTTTTATAAAAAAAAAAGAGGATTGTACCAAGTTTTCTACAAGGCTTATGCCACAGTCCCTAAGCTTTTCAGAAAGTGATTAATTTTTTTTAGAACACTCAGGTCACACTAATTGACATGACCTGTGTAATTAAGTCTCTGTTTACACACCAGAAGGCCAGCCACTGTAAGGCTAAGTCAGCCTTACAGAATGTCTTCACACGTCAGGAGATCAACAACCTTTCTTATGTCTTTCTGGGACACCTACATGGGTCTCTGATTGCTCTTCTGAGGAGACATAAAGTAGCTTGACTGTGTGAAGATAGGACTGATCAGGGAAACATACAAAAGAGACAAAAGAGAAGCCACATCAAGGACAGCTGATGAATGCCATCTCTTGGGCCATGAAGGATGCATCTGTCAGTACTTTCTGGAAGTTGGCCTTTCAATATTACTTATATGCAAAGAGTGGATCAGAGTTGTTCATACCAAAGAGACCCTTTTCAGTTCTTCTCATGGACAACAGGGACATAAAAAGTGCATAAAACCAGAGTCTCAATGTCTCTGCTATGAAAACAAGAGACAAAAATATCCCTTGTCTGTAGGGAACCTTCAGTCAATATCAGGAATGTGTGCATGCACTTGTACATACCCTTCCCTTTTTGGATCCTGAGATCCTAAGATTTGGGAACCTCAAATTCAAGATGTCTAAGGGTGGCACCACTCCATTGCAATGCACAAAGGGGGCTTTCTTGTCCTAGAGAATTGGTCCAAACTGCCATTGGTGGCAAGAGTTATGCTCATATAGTTGCTACATTTCCAAATTTCCCCACAAATAGGAACTACTCAGGACTGTAGCCCACCTGTTTCATGAAGTTGGGTTAGGTTGCAACCACATGCATGAAGTCTCTTTGGGAAGACTTTTCTAAGTTCCCCTGTGATTCTATCAGTTATTCCTAGGGTGTTGATATGAATTTTGGATGTTCACAGCTATCCTTTTTGCCTCACCAAGTATCTAGCAACAGACTCTGGATAAGTTCTTTGTTATCCCAAAACATTAGATAATAGCCAAGTCACAGTGTGTGACTTGAACCTCCACTTGACAGGGGTAGAGAACTCCTTTACTGCTCTAAGCTCACTTTTTTCTTGCTGAAATGGGAATAATCCATATTTGCATGTTTTTAATAGGGATGCTCTGATAATAGCTATAATTCGTGTAAAACATTTTACGTTATACCTGTCATGAAATAAGCACTCAATAAATGTTAGCTTCATCTTCTGCATCATCACCATCATTATCATCATCATCAACAGCAATGTCCATGGATATATTTAAAGGTAGACATAGCATCTACACATATGAATATGGAATTAACTGAATACAGATACTGGTATAAACAGTCATTTACCAGAAATTAAAGGAGTTAGCTAGAAATAAACCACAGCAGAGAAGAAAGGAGGAGAAGCCAGTTTGACAAGGAGAGAAAAAATAAATGAGGGCGATCATGAGTTCATTGTGGAGGTCATGGGCTTAAGGTTCAACCAAGCAACTAGACAGCTAAACTGAATCCTTGAACCAGGTTTCAAAGACCTTCAGCCTACAGTTCCCACTGCTCAGAGTGGGTGATGGAAACACAGTAGGTTGAACCCAAGATCCAATAAGAAGTTTGTCCTGGCTGATAAAAACATAATTTCTCTTAATCCAGGGCTTGTGTCTGTGGTGGCCAAGGTAGCTATTCCTTTGGAGAAAGCTCTTTCTATTTAGAATCTCTGTGGGGGTCAAAAAGGCAAAAGTGCTGCCAGCATTCACATCAGTCATGTGTATTTAAAGGTCAGTATAGACCTTGGGTAGGAAGACAATTATTCCTAATCAAAGGATGCAGTTACTAGAGCACCAATGCTGTCACCGTGAACTTAGTCAAAGGTCATCAAGTGTAGGGACGAACCAGTAGCTTTCCATCAGGGGTCACTTTGTCTCGCTTCTTTTTATCAATGGTATCTAATAATGTCTAGAGACCCTTCATTAGTAATGTGAAGGAAAATGGGCTATTCTCTATTGCTATTCCAACACTGTGGTTTAAGTGATCATCCTATAATGCACAGAACACACACACACACACACACACTCACACACACACACCACACACACACACAGAGAGAGAGAGAGAGAGAGAGAGAGAGAGAGAGAGAGAGACTCACTATGCTCAAGTTGAGAAGTTCTAGATTAAATTAAGTGCTTAATGAAATTTATCTCTCAAATTTTCCCTCAAAGCTGAACTTTATCATTTATACCCTATCTTATAAACAAGTGGTGGCTTTTTTCCCCAATGCTCAAAAAGAAAATACTAAAATGACTTCTTGTCTTGCCTCAGAGCTATATTTCTAAGACCCACACTCACTAGCAGGTCCTGTAAAACTCTACATAAATATTCTACAAGCACCAGCCCCCAGTATCACCAAAGTCCACCCAGTGCTACTGACCTGAGGGATATAGTATAGGTGATGACAAAGTCATGAGACATGATTATTATACACAAATTGTTTCATTCAAATTGCCTGTATATATTTGTTCCTTACTCAAACTTGACCAAAGGAAATATACATCTTAAAACCGCAGCAAGCTATCAAATAGCATAAGCTGAAAAAGATACTTTGAAAACAGTAGCATCACCATTTGAAGGCAGAGGTGGACAGGAAATGGTTTCTAAGAAACTAAAACTTTATTGGATTCTCCAGATACAGCTCTATCAAGACTAAATGTGGTAAGGCTAACATGATTTTATAGAAATTCTCTAAGATCTCAGGAGACGATAACATCCTTTCACTGGATTTATTCTTTAATGAGACTAATAAGTCTCACTTTCTTTTTTAAAAAAAATCATTTTGAAGACTATGATATTGACATCCACAATCAATGCTCAGAAACTCATTTCCCTTCAGAGATCCCGTAGCTGAAATTTATCAAGCACCTTTTGGCGCCTATACACTTAAAACTGCACTTTGAGCTGACTAAACTGGCGTAGGAGCGAACTTTCAACAGCAAGCTGTCTCTGTGACAGGTTGAGCAAGCACGCATAACGTTGACAGGGCAAATACCTTACCCACAAAGTGAGACAGAGAGCAGTGCAGGGCAGGGACTTAACTTTGCTACTTGCGATCTGTTCCCTGGTTCTACATCACCTGGGAGCTTGTTAAAAACATAGAATTCCAGCCCCACCCTACCCCCATCCCAATCAGTACTTTAACAAGGTCCTAGGGGATTCTCAACACATAAAGTTGCAGTAGTATTGTGTCTAGCATTCTTAAAACACCCGTGTTTGAGACGTCACTCCATTTGGTTTTAGGTTTTCAGCCCTTTGGCATATTCTATCAGGTTAGTATGCTTTAAACGGCTGCAGATCTGGAAGATATTTATTAATATGTACATGTGGGGTACAGGGGCATTCCTGAAGCAGAACAGAGGGTATAGATATGGTCTGCTTCTCAAGGGTCCACTTACAAGCTGTAGTTGGTGCTAGCAGCTGCTGAGATTGAGATTGTGAGAGACAGTAGAGAATGAGAGTGGGGATTCCTGGTGTCACTTCCTGGTGCTCTTCCTCAACAAAGCTCTACTTACAAAAATTTTAGCAAATAAAGCCATCGTCTCTGTGTAGTTGACTTAATCTGTGCCTGTCTCATCACGTGAGTCCATACAGGAAGCCAAGATGAGGTTCTAAGGACACAGCTGCCTTCATCAGTGGGCGCAGGTGGTACAGCCCCAATTTTTGTCTAACAAAAACAACTCTGAGATTGCAGAGATGCCTGGGGGACCAGTGGCCTCACCTGCTCTTCACCTCTAGAGAAACAATTATCCTCCATACCTTCTGCCAAAAAAAAAAAAAAAAAAAGAAAGAAAGAAAAGAAAAAAAAAGTTTTCCCCTCATCTCTTCATGTTCAAGTCATGATTAAGATATAAGAAAAGCAAGAGGGACTCACCTGGAATCTCCGCATGTCACGTGGGTTTCCTGCATTCTTTAGGCAATTTTGGTTGCATTTAAGGAAAAACTTCAGGAAGAATCTGTGGAGAAACAAAGATGGTGGTCAGTGTTTCAATCCTAACAAGGAACTCAGAGTCAGAAATCGCTTCCAAGTTACACACCCTCTTTTCTTCCTGGCTTTCCTGCAAAACTCAGGGTGGGATTAGAATCTATATTATATTTGAGGCACAAGTCTTGCTTGATATTGCATCCCAGGGTGCATTTTTTCTATGAAATGAACACTCTGAAACTGCCAACAGATCTCACAAAAGAAGCAAAAATTCCCAAGGGAGTGTTTTTATTCAGAGAGCAAGTCTTCATCATAATTTAACATGGGGTCCAAATGGATCTAATTGAGAATTCCCATGGTCCCCAAGCACAGCCTATAATTTACGTGTTATAAGTTCACAAGTGATGAATGGCAAAGCGTACACAAGATAAATACAAGGAGACTGTAAATGCTTTAAATCTTAGCATCTCCAAATAAAATGTTCAAAGTTAAGAGCCTTGGGATGGGTAGAAGGAGTGACATACTGGCTAAACCTTTCCAACTTCTCCAATACTGCCACATCATTTTTTTCTCAGATATATGCCTTAAACAAAAGCTATTTTTGAGTGAACTTGGACCTTCCTGCCTCTCTACCCACCTTAGTTTCTGAATAAGTTCTATAGTGAGAGCGACAGGCTTTGCTTGGTTATAGTTGTTGTTGCCGTTGCTGTTGTTTTGTAAAGATGACAGTCTCCAATTGGTTAAAGAAATCCCACTTAAATCGGTGAATGTATTTTAATTGTCAAAAATTCCCTGATGTGTGGGATACAGAACTTGGTCCCGCTAAGTAACCACTCCAGTGATACAAGCCCATAATGGAGAGTTTGCACTAGGACATTCATACTGGTTGTCCTCCGTTAAATCCCTCCATCTGTTTTCTATCTGGGAGTAATAG
The DNA here is from genome assembly GCF_978045245.1 of Mus caroli. Taxonomy (NCBI): domain Eukaryota; kingdom Metazoa; phylum Chordata; class Mammalia; order Rodentia; family Muridae; genus Mus; species Mus caroli. The sequence continues at coordinate 78,400,825 of NW_028227268.1, forward strand.
AGGATTTTTATGTCCATCTATATTCTACATACTCTTCTACTTTTAGAGCCAAGATATCTCTATGGAATGCATTAAAATACTGGTCAATGAAATTCTTCTAGATATACCTTCGTCTTTAGCTTTTGCCCCACTTTAGAGCCCCACCAGAATAAAACCATCAAGTCAGTATCAATAACTTACGCAAAACTAGCATTCCATGATGTGTCCATCTGCATTTAGTTTTGAGAAAAATGTCTGTCAGCAATGTAGCCCCCGTGATCCTCTGTCATAAAGGCACTGCATGAAGGCACACCACATTCAAACAGCTTCTACATACACATTTTAGAACAATAACTGTTCTCCTTGCTCCCTTAGAATGGGAGGGAATATGTAGGAGCATTGACGAGAAACAATGACTTTTTCAAACAAAATGATAAGACCTAGCAGTGTAAGAGTCTTCTTAAATGAAGTCATTTCGAATGACACAACTCCCAAAGCCCATCAATGAGAAGGCCTCTGATAATGGTTCACCCCTACTTCCAGGGCCTCTCCACAGAGGCCAAAGCTTATCGACCTCTGTCTAGGATGAATGACTCACTGCTAAAGTCCAGCTGTGTATAACGGAATCCACCCTGGGCCTCCTCCATGCCCAGATCCGCTCTGCCACTGTGCATGTTAGCTTTCCAGCCACTCGGTCAATCAGTCCTTGTTCAACCAGGCACTTACACTGTCCTGTTCCTCTGAGCCTCAGAAGGTGACCAAACCAGCTACATGTGGCTTTCAGACATTATCAACTATGCTAAAGGTAGTGGTAATGAGATACTCATATTGCAGGGGCTGGGCTCTATATGAAAATCATCCCAGGTCCAGAGAGGGATGATCCCCATTCTAACGACAATGAAATTTTGTGCTGTGTGGTGCAGAGAGGTGTAAAAGCCACAGCTTTTATAAAAGTTCCCAGTGTGGGATTCACATCCAAACTATAGCAATATATACTATGGGAACCACAGGATTATCATCTCCCACCCAAGGCAACAACAAGCTGGGGAGGAATATCACTGCTAGTCTCCCTCCAGTGGGCCCCCCTGCCTGTCTCCCTGTGGTTGGTAATACTTGCCGCCTGTACGTGTTTAAGCCATTTGAGCCCAGGCCTGACAGCCAGATTCAGGTTGTGTTAGAAGGAGCTGTCAGCACATCCTCTGGCATCCTGAACTCAGACAACTGCTAGCCACCGTGAGGGGTTCCATCTGGTGCCAAAATGGATTTTGAAAGACAAGGCAAACAGGACACTGGCTTTGCCAGAGAGAAAAACATCAAGGGAGCCAGGGATCTTCTGCCTCAAAGATGAGCAGGACTCAGGGCGCCTGTCAGCAGCTCATCGTTAGCACAAAACCTATGCCGGGCACACATTGGATCACCTTTAAAGCTATGCCAGGCACACACTGGATCACTGTTAGCCTAAGCTGCCCTGCCACTTGGCCTGCTAGCAGAATCCCCTGCCTACCCCCCAGCATCGGATCACTTGCTGAAATTGAAGTCTTGACCATCTGTCACGGGTAAGACAGCCATCAACTGGTGCCCAGGACCTCACACAAGCCCTTATGTGGCAAAGATGCTATGAAGAGCCAGTTCTTTTGGGGAAAGCCAGTCCCTGGCCAAGGCCTTAGGAATTCTCTCAAAGTTTTCCCCTAAGTACAGGCCAACTATCTGACCCTTTTGAATCACACTTCCTAAGAGGAGCTCAACGGAGTAAGGAGGTGCTAAAAATACCCTCAGTGAGAGACTGACTCAGATGCAGGACACACAAACTTGGAGGATGGTTTACGCAAGTAAACAGATAAGGCATCTGTTAACTTGGGGACATGTGTGTCTGGAGTCTGCTGCCCCACATAGAAGGTCTCTGATTCGAAGGGGCTTTTAACAAAGTGGAAGCAATTGGGACACAAAACCGTATGTTTGTCTAAAGAACTGCCCCATTCTGTGTGTTTGATAAAACGTCAGGGGGAAGAGCACGGTTGCCCTACCCCAACTGTGGGAACCTGACCCTCAGCAGGACAAAGCTGCTATTGACACTGCAGAGTTCCGAGGAGTTCCATAAAGTCCGAGATCAAACTCTCTTTTTAGCTTTGCTCTTTTTTGGAGGGGTGGCATGGCGCGGTGGTGGGAAACCCAACACCTTTCAGCTAACTTTCCACAGGGGTAAACGTCATTATTATTTAATGCATCTTTCACTGGGTTATTATCCAAAGCATTTAAGTTCCCAGGGTCTCTCTGAATCCCCCACTGAAATCCTTTAAGATAGGCATGCCAAGAAGGAACTAACTCACCTGGAATACAATACACAAAGACTCAACAAAAATAAGGGACATAGAGTTCAAAACTAGTATTATAGATTGCCTATAGAGCTAGCCATGGTATTACAGGAATTGAATGTGTGTGGCATGTGTGTGTGTGTGTATTGTATGTGTGTGGTTTATGCACATCTGTACATGCACACATCTGTGCATGCACCCAATGATGTCTAATGTCCTGTTCAATGTCCAATGATGTCTAATGTCCTGTCCCCCACTTTCCTCTGAAACAAGGTCTCTCATGGAACCTGAAGCTTGTTACTCTTTTTCCACTAGACAGGTGGCCAGCAAGCACCAGGAACCCTCCTGTCTGCTCCCTGCACAGTACTGGGGATTTCAGTTCTAGGGACAGCAATGGCCAAACTTTGAAGTGGAACCAAGAGATCTGCCCTCGGGTCTTGGTCTTCAGGTGTGTGCACCAAGTACTCTTACTTGTGAGCCATGTCCACAACTCAGACCACGGGAGGACTTTCCAACTGACTTGAAGCCGCCCCTTAACCTAACCTCCCCATTTCACAGGTGAGAAAAAAGAAAGGTCAGAGGGCAAGGGGATGCCCTTGCAGCTTCAAGGGGCTCTGAGAGCCCTCGCTGTATTCCATGCGCTCACCCCAGTCCAACAAGAAGCCAGCACTCAAGCACGTGAACTTTTGAGTCTACACTTCCATCAAGAAAGGGACAGTCATAAAACCGGAAGTGACATCCTATTAAAATTCTGTGTAGGATTCATTCATCGATCAGGCTGATGTAGGACATTGGTCCATTGTTTCAGGTAACTGAAACAAATACGTGTTATAGACCATATGTGTTGATTTGGTAATATACTTTCTTACTCACCAAGCAATCGTTTCCATTATCTGCCTTGTATCCATGTAACTAGCATAGTATGGGTGGCCAAAATAAGTAGTGGGTTGTAGAAAGAAAATCACTTAAGCAACATAATGAGACTCCTACATGAGTATATGAAAAATCAAACAAACACCATCCCATGTCTCCAGATACCTAATGGAGGCTATAGGACCTAAAAATAGTGTGGTTTCGTAAATACTGGATTTCAAAATAGAGTCTAGAGCCTGTTTTAAATACAAATCAAAGCTGTCAATAAAGACAGTCACAAAGTATCCTGAACAAGACAGTTTTTTTGGAGATGAGACAAGCATAGGTCAAGACTAGTAATTCTGTGACCCTGAGTGATGTCAACAAAACATGAGAATTATAAGCCTTTTCCTCTCATACAACTGGGTGGCTTTCATTGGACATGTCACTTTTATTGCTTAGCTAAATGTGTGCTCTTCACCAAATGGATTTAATCTCTCTGTGCCTCAGTTTCATCATTTGTAAAATGGAGAAACCATCAAAACGTGCTTTAGAAGGTCAGTGAGCATTTAAAGGGTGCTGAAACCTAGCACAGAGGAAGCAATAATGCTTCCTGCTGTTGGTTATCTGGAGCAGGGGCGTGCTGCCTAGACGAAGAGATGCTAATAGTTTCAGCTATGAAAAGTATCCTTTGCCGGCATAGTGCAAGCTAAGAAAATCAGTGAAGCTCTGGGTACCTGGTAAGCGCTACAGGCTTCATCAAATGGTGTGCAGAAGGAAAACAACAAATGGGACCATCACCAAGAGAAGGCGAGAAGAGCTTTTCCTAACACGGAGCAAGGCAGGGCCTTAAATGATGGAGAACTCCAGCTAGTCAGAACTGAAGGGCATGCGTGGTAAGGCTTCCAAGCTACAGCCTGCCTAGCCTTAATTGTTATGCAAATCAAGTGCCCTGGATCTGGACTGAACAGGTTGAGTTTTTACCTCTCCCCACCCAAAGTCTGAAAAAGCACGTTTGTGTGCTTGCAGCTGTGTTCATCATGTGCAGTCTTGGGAAAAGTGTCAAAGCACAACCGAACAGAGACATAAAATCCCAGTTCTCAGCTTCAGACTCTCTGCGAGTTCCCCTGACTTATGCCCGCAGATGGTGAGGTGGCAGACGGTCCTTCCCAATGGTATTCAGAACTCTCGGATGCACTCTGGCCTGATATAAGAAACAGCTGTGTAAAAACAACTGTGGGGTCCCTTCTGGGTGAGGATCAAGCTGCTCCTCACACACGATCTGGAGGGAGGACAGGGAAAGACCTTGTAATGTGAAGGAACTCTCTGGAGTGACAGACTGCCCTATCACCTTTACCTCAATGGAGGACAGCTTGCTTTGGTGTCAGGCTGCCAGCCACAATATCACCAAGGAACTATTTCCGGGAATACTAAGATTCTCCCAAATTGAAAGTATATAGATGTCTAGTACCTGCCCTTACCCAAGACAACTTGTGCTGCTTGAAGCTGTCCAAGAAATGCCCTCGTGGTAGCTCTCAAATGTTTCAGCGCTCCTTGAGGAAGGAAGCTAGAGTCCCACCCCAGCACCATGGGAAGCAGCTGCCTTGAAAACAGGACAGCTCCAAACAGAAAGAGAAAACTCTATTTTCAAGGTCAAAGAAAACTTCCTGGCTTCTAATTCACAGACTACGCTGTAGGGTACAGTTCATCCATGAGAAAACATGATACCCAAAAGTCAGCCAAGATCCCAGGGAGGCCACAAGGGCAGGCTAGGAGGCTAACCTCAGAAAGGGCTGACCTTTTCTAGAACGAGACTCGATAGTAACTGAAGACCTGTCTGACTTAGTCCTCACAGTCCTGCCTGTGACATACAGAGGCCAGAGAGGGAAGGAGGAGACTATGAGGGAGCTCACACACCTGAAGCCATGAGGACATCTTGTTCTCCACAGTGGAAGAGAAACTGAAATTAAGCCATGACACTATCTCGCTGGCCCCAGAGGAAGAGCACAAGGCTGCCCCTATTACCGGCTACTGACTTCAAGAAGTTTACCTCCCCGGGCAGATGCTTCCTGGGTCTTGGGCATTTCTGGAAAGTGTGTGCAGCCTAAAGAGCTAAACATGATCACCTTGAAAAGGATTCATTACCTCAGAGCTCAGAATTTGGCTTTGGTGAGAGGACATAATTAGTGGCGAGTACTTAAAGGGATGGGTGTTGGAATAGCATAGCAGTGGATTAAAGAATTTAAAAATAGTTTAAAGGAAAAGGACCCTTTGCTTAAGGGCAAATAAGGCCCTTAAGCTAGGAGTCAAGCCTGACAGATATAGAAAAAGCATCAGGACAGCCAAGGACCCCAGGGCAAAGAGTGTCTCATAGTGACTGTCTCATAGTGACTGTCTCATAGGGGGCTGTGGCTTAACAATGACTTCTGCTGACCCAGTCCAGCTGATTCTCATGGCAGGGTTCACTGACCATGAAGTGAGAAAGAATGATAGAATCCCAAGCCTGCAAGCCATTGTATGACAGAGAAGCACATACCCTCTAGAGAAGCAGAAACCTTTAGAGAAGCCCTTTGGCAGCACAAAGTACCAATGCTTTCTTGCCAGAGTACATAACGGTTCAAATCGTCCCTGGAAGGATGTTTGAAATCAGTGTACATGGTTTAATATACAGAAGGAGTATCACACATAGCAAAACCAAGTACTTGCTTGGCCTTCTTGGGACTGAGTGAAGGAGACAGGCAACATTTATTATAGACGATTTCTGCTGCACAGAGCATGGCCTATAGGTGATTATTGGGCCTAAGACATCTATAGATGTTGGGTAGCTTTCAGCAGTGTTGGGCCTTGGGACTTCTGGGTTACCACTGTAGAGTATTATCCAGGATAAAAAATATATCATTACTTGCTTCCTTGCTGCCTCCGTGATGACTCCTAGAGAGTCAGATATACAGGGTGCGATGGAGGAGCCTCAGGATTTCATCTTTTGTTTTTGTCTTTGGTTTTGGTTTTGGTTTGATTTTGTTTTTTCGAGACAGGGTTTCTCTGTGCAGCCCTGGCTGTCCTGGAACTCACTCTGTAGACCAGGCTGGCTTCGAACTCAGAAATTCGCCTGCCTCAGCCTCCCAAGTGCTGGGATTAAAGGCGTGCGCCACCACGCCCGGCTTCAGGATTTCATCTTACCAGTTTAGATAAAAAATGTGGGCACAAGACCATTTGCGAAGCTGTATGCTTTGCCTCTCTTGGTTGCCTCTCTTACTCATTCAAAGGACTGTGGAGTTCTGGTTCTATTCTCGTTTTACAGATACTATATTGAATGTTATGGAAATTGCCAATTAAAATATATTACATATTCAAACACATGTCTTATTATCTTAATGGGAATGTAGTTCATTGACCATATCTGGTAATACACCTTACCATCACCAGGTTAACTAAAATTAGAGCTAAAGCCAACATAAGAAATTCCGGTACTTTGAATTCAAGTCATCCTAATTACCAATTCTAATATGTTTCAAGTTTGCTCTTGACCACTTTATGTGTGACCTCCCCCCTCAAACGCATTTTAACCCTGCGAAAAGGCTGGAATATTTAACTGTAGCAAAATGGAGAATTAAGACCAAAGCAAAACCAAGACAGCCTGGGTATCTTGGGAGGAAGTCAGCGAACATCATCTTAAGGGTTTAGTTTGACTATACATCATTCTACGTTCACAGTCGCTACCTTTGAAAGTCTTTCATGCAGACAAAAAGCCACAGGTGGAAAATGAAAGGCTTTACTATCCTCATTGTTCAATGTGTGTGTCTTTAAAATTGTGAAGCCCATTCATTTAGAATCTGATGTTCGCATTTCACTTGTCCCTTTTAAGAACTCAGATAGTTTCACTATGACTCTCTTCTGTGGTGGTGACAGATGCCCTGGAGGGATTAAGAAGTTCAAGTCCACAGTGACTGAGACATCCAGCCTTCCCCGGACTCTTAGCTCTTCATTCTTTTCCACTCTTATAAAGCTTTGTAAGTACACATTCATTCACTTAACAGATACGTACTCACGTCCAGAGAACTCAGGGTACACTGGATTCTCCTGAGTGCCAGTTGCTACTAAGAGTCTACTGATTTCAGTTCAAGGTTTTTCTCCAAAAGTATGTAAGTTTGATTCTCCAGAAAAATCTTTGACTCTTAGGACAATATATTTGAGTAATTGTGCCAAGGAAAGCTGAACACCTTGAAATGAGCTATTAATCTGCGGTGGCTGTTAGGCAGGGGCCAGATCAGCAAATCCTAAAGCGCTTCACAGTGTCAGTAGTGAGCATTTCCAGGTGTGTTGCTCCCTTATTCTTCTCTTCCCATCATTCTTTGCTTCTGCCGCATCAAGCTGCATCCTTGTGCCCTGAACATGAAGTCTCCTTCCACCCTTCACTGTTGCCTGCATCCCTGGCTCTGAGGTATCTTCTCCATTCCCACACTATCTCAGCTTCCCATACTCCTGCTTGTCTTTGAGCTACAGTCTAAATGGGCTGCACCGTGAGCCTTCCCTCACCCTTCCTGCAGAATTAGCCACATTGTTCTTCACTACTACACATGCATCATGCCAGGCCCTTCCTGAAGTAACTACAGTTACTTCTGTGACTCTTAAAGGGAGCCTTCTGGTTCCCACAGCACCCAGGACTGCTGTGTTTGAAAAGCACCAAATGAATGCCTGACTTAAATTGAACATAAATATTAATAGCAGCTAATTTTCAATCATAACACGGGGTTGATTTGTCTCGTTTTTCCCTCTTCTGCAGTTTTGAATTTTCCATGTGTACACAATACTCCCAGGGAGGAAACAGACAATTTTAGTGTTCTAAAAATCAAGGTGCATATCATTCACCCCTGAGCCTAGAGATGGTTTCTCCATTGTGTGATGGGTAACAGAGGAAATAAAAATGATAAGTGGTTCTCTCAAAGTCTCTGTGTGCTAAGATTTGCCATTTAATTCGAACAAGCATAGTTAAGAGCTATCCATCTCACGGTCTGTGACCATTTATTAGTTTCATACATGCATAATTCATGCAAGAGCTCGCTGGTGTCCTTAAATGTCCTGCTTAATAGTGTCTTGACATCAAAGTTCAACATAGTTCTTAAAACATTTACCTGGAACCCAAAGGGATAAAAGGCCATATCATCAATAGACTAGAATGGATCTCTCCTCTCCAAAATTCTACAGGCCATTCTGCTGACTTTCATGGAGTCTGTGACTTAAAACTCTCAATGTTTTGAAATGTCTCCCCTCAGTCTGATGGCTTGGGTCATTTATTTCCTCATTCTTCTGGTCCAGAGTTCAGTATTTACTAATCACATGTTATGTGTCAAGCACGTGCACACAGCCACCATTGCTATGGAGACTCACTACAGACGTCTCAAGCAGTTTTCCTCAGAATTTCCTCAGAGACTTTAGAAGTCAGCGAACACTCTGGTCCTCTATTCTAATCACTATGTTTTGGTTATGAACAGAAATTGAGACGTTCAGAGAAAGAAAGAAAGGATCACCTTGTATCACTGAAATTTAAATTTAAAAAATCAACAGCAGTAACAACAACAACCTAAATCAAATCCCTGATTGGTAAAAAGAGAGATGTCATTCCTTCCTTCTTATCCTAAGCATGTGTCACAGGGGAAGAAAGGGGACAAGATTACCAGGGATGGATGATATCTGGCTATTATTATTATTATTATTATTATTATTATTATTATTATTTTGCTGTAAAGAAAAGAAACAAGCTCATTTTTCTAGAAAGGAAAGAGGAATGAAGAAGAGAAAGAGAGAAAATTCCCTCTAAGTAACTTCCCTCCTTAGGAAAAAGAACCAAGCCTTTCTAAGCATGGAAGTTATTTAGAAATGATTGCCAATCATCATTGCCCACCCTTTCGACAGTCTCCATCACTTTCCCACTCACTTTTCCAGGTGCACACTCCCCGCTCCCAGTCTCAGCATTTCCGTGTGCTGCCTGCCATCCTCTGGGCTCACACTGGGATAATTAATTTCATTTGAGCAGTGGCTTCCATTGCACACAATCACTGCACTCCAACACGCCTCACAGGATGGGCTCAGATATGAACAAGTGACCCCTTAATTTGGATTTAGAGCTAGGGACCAATCTTCAAATAAAAATGACCAGGAAAGTATTGTGCCCACAGAGTACTGACAGTAATCTCATGAGCTCCCAATTATTCCAGTTCATATTATGGACAATCCAATAAGTATGTATGTTCTGTTCCATAAAAAAATATAAAAAGAGATTCATCATATTGAAATCAGAATGCAAAATAGAGCCCGACACTTTATTAAGCTCTGCTTCTCGGGATATCATAAGGTTGCTGGTGGAAAATGAAATTAAGCAGTCTCACAGATGAAGAATGACATCATTTAGATTTTCTGCAGGTGCTTAGGTGCTCACAGGTCACTCACCCTCCCCACAACGTGTCACTCTGGGACAGCTTCAGTTTCAACGTGAGACACTGATGAGAGTGAGCTCTAAAATCTCCTCCACTTTATAACCTAAATTGGGCATTATTATTTACTAAGGTAAAATTGCTAAATGAAGAAGGGACTTAAACGTCATTTACTACTGTCGTCTTAATCAAGAGCCCCTGGATGGGTGACACAATGTCCTTGAATACCCCAATGTGAGATGCTAGTTTGTGCACACATGTTATTCTGTACGATGGTCTATAAGGTTCTCAAGAAAAGAGAAGGAAAGAGTATATGCTCGATTGCTCAGGATCTGCCTGCCTCTGCCTCCAGGGTGCTGGGATTAAAGGCATATGCCACCTATCTGCGTAATAGGCTGTGTTCTCTTAGGATCCTTCCTCTCCAAGGCACTAGGTTTTGCATCCTGGTCCCTTTTCTCCTATTATAATAGCAGTCCCTTGTTCTCTTTTTCAAGTACTTTTCCCGCACTCAAGAGTTCTTGCATTTTAAAAGCATCATTCTTTTGCTACCACTGGTCCAGAAAATGTATCACATTGGGTCAGGACACCACAGCCCTCAGTTCCATGACTGCCTTAGGGATGGACATGTGTTTAGTCACGCTTGTCTGGCCCCATCTGAGCCAGCTGCAGGTCTTAAGAAGTTGGAAAAAATGACTTTCCTTCTATTACAGCTAAACTAAGAAAGATATGAAGCGGAGTTGCTGGAAATCCCAGTGCCTTAGAGAGAATCCTTAGAGAACAGGGCCTATTATGCAGATAACGGCACTCATGGGGCAAACTTTATCTCTGACAGATGGGGAGGAAGGGATTAGAGAGGACGCTCACCCACAAATGCCCTCCAAGAAAGTTGAGGTGAAGTTAGGCAGACATGTCGACCAAATGACCACACAGAGCAGATTGGGCAGAAGTCAATGTCTCAGAAAATACGAGTAGAAATCTCAAAGACAGAGTCTTTGTTAAGTTCAGACTCCACCAGGATACACATAAGTCTCTATCATAAACACACATATATTTATTAAAAACATATAAAACATAAATTAAGCAGATATAGATAGGTAGATAGATAGATAGATAGATAGATAGATAGATAGATAGATAGATAGATAGACAACCCCTTACACAAAGGCTTGAGACACAAATACATAATGAAAGATCTCAAAAACCAGAACCCAAACCTAAACTAGAAACTCATTTGTATTTTACAAACACCTTTACACCTTCTACACACAACCTGAATGCAATTTAATACAATATTTTAATGCACCTGCGTTTTGACTCTAAGCCATCACATGAAGTCAGATGTGGCATTTTCTTCTTGTGGCCTCATGTTGGTGCTCAAAATTCTTTTTCTTCTTGGAGCATTTGGGATTTCTGATTCTTCAAATTAGGGATGCTCAACTGTCCACATTCTTAACACACACACACCTAAATATATTTTGCTTCCTCATAACAGAACCGCTGTGTACTCTCAAAATGTCTGAGGCTTTTAAAATAGATTATTTCGAACTCATGTCAGAAGGAGCCTTAGCTGGTAGCATCAAAGAGTCAACCAGGCTTCCCAGAGACCCATGGACAGCCCAAAATTGTATGAACTGAGGAGCAATGTCTTGTCAACAGTAACAGCTCAAATCTCCCCAGCTATCTGACTCCATAAGTAGTGTTGTCAAAGCTTCCCCACAGAAGAGAGGCTTGGCATGTCTATTGACAAAGTATGACATTGCTCAATGTTCCAAACAAGTTTGGGGCTAGACCAACCCTGTGAAAAGAGTCCTACATCACCCACTCTAAACCCCAAGAAGCAAGTCATAAGGCTGTGTGGTATGGCTTTTCCGTACCAATTTCAAAATTAAAAATATATATATATATACATATTATTATTAAGAAAAGGACTAGGGCCAAAGATATGGCTCATTGGTTAGGACTATTCCTTCAGAGGACCCAAGTTCCCCTGGGGAGAGAGCATCTCCCCAGCCACACACCTTGTACCCTTCCTTTGAGAGGCCTCTCTCTCTGTACGCATCACTGTCATTTTTACTAAGAGTGAGATGTGATGCTAAATTCTTACTGAAATAATTACTGAAATAAATATTTTTAAGTGTAAACAATAGCCAGATAGATTAATGAATTTCTCAGTTGTTACTGAAGGGCTGGGAAGATGGTTTTGTCAATAAAGTGTTCTCCCTGCAAACATGAGGATCTGAGTTCAGATTCTCAGCAGCCTTGTAAAAACAAAGAAACAAAAACTAGGTCTATGGAAAGCTACAATAGGTCTGCCTGTGTCTCTTTTTGAGTTTTCTTGCCTCTCTCCAGGATGGCCCCTGTTGTTGGCTCTCTTTTCCTCATATTATGCCAACAGGTATGACAAGATCACAGTGCCTAGAGTTTATGCCCCAACCCCTAGGCAATCTCCACCCACAACCATTTCCCTGAGCCCTTCAAGTGTTTCAAATATTTTTAGTAAAGAGAACTCTTCTCATATGAAGATAATCATGTTGCCAACCTCTTCCCAAGTACAAACAGCCTGGGAAAACATGCGATTTCGTGTAGGTTGCCTTGAACTATGGGATCAAGTTTGCATGCACTCTGGCGTGATGACAGTTCTTTCTTTACCAAGATGACTCAGAGCACAGACTGCCTTTCCATGATGGTCACTTTATTTCTCTTCAAAAGACTGCTGCAAAGCAGACTAGTGGAATACTTACCTAAGTGTCAGGCTTTGGAAATTGAATACTGTTTTGTAAGAGTCATGGCTCATGTCAACTGGAGGTTACTACTTGCGATGTAGCATGCTTAGTGCACGCTTTATTTTAATCTTCACAACCGCTTCCCACTCCCTCAACCATTCACCCACTCTCCACCTCTGCCCCAGTTCTCCAGATAAAAAGCAGCTGAATCATTGAGATATTAAGTAACTTGCCTTCCCACAGAGAGTTCATGGCAGAGGTAGATGTAATTTGAATGCAGGGGGTTGTCTGTGGTCCTATGAACTAGAGCAGGACTCTTTGTGAATGGAGATACTCATTGCCACGGGAAGGTCCAGCAGTCAACCCACACAATGATATGGTATTTTTCTTATTCCTTAGACACTGTGCAGTGAACTTTCCATAAATCTATCTAGTTAAAGGAACAGAACCAAATAAAACCGTCTTCTGCCCCCAAAGCAATCATTCCTCTCCTCCAGGATGTCAACTAAAATCTACCCCAACACCTTCTTTTCCTCTCTTTCTGCTTCAGAGCTCACAAAACTACAGTCACACTATCCTTCCCCCTTCACACCAGCAGCCTCTCTATTCTATTGTATTTGCTGCCAGAATGCTCTCTTGTTAAATTAACTCTTGGGTTCCTTCCCAACATAACAGGGAATTCACGGTCAAATATCAAAGGTCCCGGCATCCCCTTGACTCTCCCAAACGAATATCCCCAATCTCTGCCCTGTTTCCACCACCATCAGAATGTCACAAACATACAACCATGTTCCATTTCCCTACTGCGCCTAAAATGACATACACAGTCATAAATTTTGGTCTGAATGAAGTTTGGAAGACCAGCATTTTACCAACATTCCAAACACAATCTTTTTGGTGCTGTTCATCATTGGGCTGGAAGCCGGCTTTGGACTATTTATACTCTTTGAATTATTCCCAACTCTTCCTTCTTAAACTAAACAGAAAAGCTGGCTTAAGTGCTTCCGGACTTCAATTAAGACACTCGCCAACAGTCTCAAGATCATGGCAAGTATCAGCCTTCGATAGCAGGGAGGGGGGCACTGGGCATTGAACACTGATCGCTTGCTTTGGGTAGAGTGCTTTAGAAGTTGGTTTTTGGTCTCCACTAGTAGAAGGGTCAATGTCTTTGCTGGGATTGTGACAAGCTTCTCCAGAATGAGAGCACTTTATTATCACATTAGTACGAGGGAAAGTCACATAATTAACAGAATTTATCCTCATTTACTCAGTAAAGGCACTAATATTCTAGCTCTCTGTCTCTCTCTAATTACTTTCTTTAACACAACTTTTTTTCTACCCACAAGTTGACCCTTCTTGGGCTCATCTGCAGAAATGTGTTAAAACTTCTTTTTTTCCATCCCCCTCTCTATTTAAGTCGCCAGACTCTATTCATTTCAACAAGCAGAAGAAGTGCGCTGAGGTCTGTCATAGTTCACACAATGCCTTTGAATTAGCAGGTGTGACAGCATCGTGCTTTTGCTAGGGATCCTCTGTTCCGAGGAAGTGATGACAGCCACCAGAATTACTGTTAATTGTAATGTGACGCTGGCACTTCAGGGCGTTGTGTGGTGGCGAGCAAGCATTGGTTCGGGTGTCTAAGAAACTCAGAAGCCGAGAGGCCAGACTGCTTTAAAGAGAACTGAGGCTAACCTCCCTCATGGTGCATTCTCACAGATGATGTATTTGTGCGCACGCACACACACACACACACACATACACGGATATGTGTGTCAAAATGAACCCACCCTTAAATAGCAAAGTCATTATTAGATTACAAATGCTAATACCTATATCTATCTATCTACATCTACACCTACATCTACCTATATATCTATATACCTATACCTTTTCCCTCTCCCTCCTTTTTTTAATTCTCTTAATGGGTAGATGTCCATATGTGTGCACCTCTATGTATCTGATGGAGCAAAGGTCTATGTCTGGTATCTTCTTTAATCATTTTCTACCGTATCTCTTGAGATCGTCTCTCTTTGAATCTGGAATGTGCCTATTCAACTGTACTAGCTGGTCAGCAGTCTCCGGCCATCTCCCTGACTCTGCCTCCCCAGTGCAGGAATTGCAGGTACACTCCCACCATACCCAGCTTGTATGTGCCAGAGATGAAGGAATTTAGTTTCTCATGCTTGAATGGAAGAACTTTATCAATGAAGCCATTTTCCTGAACCCTTTTAAAAATAGCTTTAAGGCAGCTAAGTATGAGGGACAGAAAAGCCGAGGTTTAAGTGACATTTAGTGGAGGCTGAATGTCTGCTGCCCTGTTTCCAAAACACAAAATAAAGCAATGTGTACCTTATTCAATATTAACATATTCCACACCATAGTCAGGAAGATGGTTAGAAGAAAAGATATGGAGTCTTTGGCTTAGACATACATTTTCATGATGTAGAGGTAGCTATTTCACTGGTAAAGAAAGCAGACTCCTCAGAGCGATGCTCAGAGTGAAACTGAGCTAGAAACAGTCAGACAGTGGCGAGCATGGGTGGCTGCCCTACTTCCTTCTCCTGGGAGTCTCTGAAATGCAAAGTCCTAAAGCTCTGCTGCCTGAGCCACACAGAGGACAGAAGAGAGAGTGCAGCTGCCACTTCTGTTTTCCTGGACTTTTCTCCATCCTCACTACAAAAGAAACTGTCCCCATGATGTGGAGAAAGAGTGGCACCCATTTAATCAAGGGACGACACAGCAGACCTAGAAAGTAGTATTCTCAGGGTGTCTCAGTAGTCTGCACAGAATGTCTTCCAAGTTTTAGCTCAATTATTCTCTTTGCCCACAGCTCATTGCTCTGCCCCTTGAAGTCCCTCCACACTTCTAGGTCTGACTGGGATTATTTTGGACCACCCTGATTTCTTCATTCAGAGTAAATGTTTTATTCCTCCATGTACCTAAGTGTTCAAGGTAGATAAGCATCTTTTTCTCACGGTATTTGCCTGGATCATTTCATATTTATGGTATCTTAGTACCATCCACACATTTGTGAACACCTTCAAGGGATTTGCAGGGATCTAGGCTCTGTGTAACTTCAAGGACAACACTTAGGGTCTCCAGGTTAAAACTAATTCACTTTTTCTTCCAAAGCTGCCTTCATATAGCCTTGGGCCAAATACCTCATTGTTCTCTCAAAGTTTGTCATTTCCCACTTCCAAGCTACGACACACTGCTCCTTCTGCTCAGAATATCTTCTGTCTAATAGAAGGGAGGCTACTCCAAAGCCACCATGATCACCATGACCACACTGACCCAAACAGCATCATCTACATGCCCACAGGCTCTGCTCATATTGTCCTGATCCCTTGTTGCCCAGGAGCTGCTCATCTGCCCTCAGGACCGAGCTTTATACAATCGTGTGTCCTTGACAGTGCTCACTTGAAGGCTCTTTGTACGTCACAGAGTACAGTATAGTCAGTGGTCAAAGATTTTATTTTATGATCTACAGAGAAATGGGGCAAATATTCAGGAATGAAATGCCGATAAATTTCATCTACTGATAATGAGATCATCGTGGTTGTTATTGATCTTATTCAAATCACAGCTAATTGGGTATTTACTATATGCAAAGTAAGTTAGTAAAGGTTTTACTAATATTACTTCATTAAATTCTCACAGCAACTCTTAGAATAGCATTTAGTAGGGTCTGGTTTTTCTTTTTATTTCTTTTTTTTTCCATATTGTGATTATAGCTAGGACTTTGCATATTCTAGGCACCGGCAAGCATGTATTCTACCATGGACCTGCATCCCAGCCCACTGTTCATTCTTTATTCTAAGACAGGGTCTCACTAAATTGGCCAGGCCAGCCTTAACTCACTCTGATGTCAGAGAGATGGTTTATGAGAAATCTTGAACTAACTCGAATCCAAGTCTCAATGAAGATTCGAGCAAGTTGAGCATACTATCTCACTGACCGGGAAAGTCAAGGGCATGCCAGTGAAGACCCACAGGGAAGGCTGGTTTCTCCCTGGCCACCTACTCAGCTTGGCCAAGAGGGAGGCTCTAGAGCATAAATCCCATTCAGAGTTTGAAAATGATGATGTGAAAAAGAGTCGCTTTTCATGGTTTTTAAGGATCATGGAGTGGCTGCCATTTTAGCAGGGTACTTTTAATGCAACTGAGTCCTCTTTGATTTAGAATGATAAAAGTCTCCCAGCCTCCTCTCTCCCTCAATTTGCTGCCCTTGCTCAGTCTACAAGATCGGATTAAACGTGTAAAGTTGCTAGAGGCTCTGCAGGACAAACAAGCACAAGTGCTGACTGTCTCTATTTCTCCGTCAATCCCTGTTCTTGATGCATCTGCTTTGAGGCACAAATCTCTGCCTCCAAAATCCTGGCATCATTGCCCTCACGTTCACCCCAGTGCCCTGCACAGATGCAAACTCAGGCCTCTCACCTCCAGCTGTTCCTCCACAGCAGAAGACATGCCTTCCAGAGCTGGGTAGATTAACCTCCAGGATGACTCTAAGTTTTAGCTTTAGCCTCCCTAAAGCCTCAACAAAAACTTTTAACAGCCAAGTCTGATTTAAGATCTTAACTGTAAGTCTCCTCTCTCCTCCTGCACTCACTAAAGGGATGGGTAGGATCAAGGCTGCCCTTTTCTGTTGCCTGTGCCCTCCAGTCCCTTGAGAAATGGAGGCAGTGGGTAAGAACTTATGTCAGCATGAGCCTCATGCAAACGCAGGCTTTTAAAAAAAAGAGAAAAAGAAAAAGAAAAAAATCTCCACTGAGAAGGGAAGAAAGGTATTATTAATGTCTTCTGTCATAGGCAAAGCACTAAAAAGAAACTTTGGGTGGGAATTTCAGAATATATTTGAAGCAAAATCACTCATTTACAGACATGAAGCCAAAACTGTAATGTTTTTAAAACAATCAGTCTCAGACTCATGTTCAGTACATTCTTAGAGCCCTCTGGATCAGCAACTAAGCCTCTCAATGAGAACATAGCTCCTTTTCACTCTAGTGAGGATCTACTGGAGTATTTTCTAAAGTAAATAAATGGCCACAAAGAAAGGGGAAAAAAACAGTAAAGAACGAAGTCTCTCAAGAACATCCCTGACAAAATAAACCCTGTGTTTATGTGCACTCTCTTTCATTGGCCCCAGCCAGAAATCTTTCTTGCAACTTAAAACCGGCAGCTCAGGGGTTGAGAGAAATGTCCGGAATTAGCTTAGTCAAACGTTGCTCTAAACAGATGATCCTCTGATGTCTAACAAGCTCCCAGGGCCAGGGCAGTCTAGCTTGACTTTGGCATTAGCTGCCTTCTGGGCCAATATGCACATGACAGTTTTAGATGCTATACTTTAAAATAATGTTTAGATTTTTTTCCTGGCTATGAAGGCCAATATCTTTATTCAAAAAAATATATATTGAGGGCATGTGAGATTGATTCACTACTAAAAGCACTTGCCACACAAAACACAAAAAGATAAAGAGGGAGAAGAAACTCCACAAAGTTGCCTTCTGACCTCTATAGGCACACTGCTGTGGTACAAGTGTGCACAGATGTGTGTATACAACGATAAAAAACAAGCCTCCCAAATTAATAGTAAATAAAAACTATCTCTACTGCCCATTTCTTCTATTTTTAAATATATATATATGAATTTTATAACCAGATGTATAATTTTATATCCTAGAGTAATCTTCAAGGTGTCATTTAGTTTTATTCAGTGACATCTTTGTATAATTATTACATCATCGCTCAATTTTCCATTATTGATTACATCCAAGTTTTCACTATTATAAATAGTATTTTGTTGAACATCTCTGTAGGTAGGATTTTATTTGCAAATCTAAGAATTTTTTTTAAAATTATCGCCTAAAGCAGAATTCATTGACTCAGAGTGGCAAACTGTTGAGCGAGCAGAAAATTGTTTCTTCTGACAATTCTGGCAAAAGCCACCGTAATCTGAGATCCAATAACACTAAGTTGACAAAACACCAAAAACTAGTCCTCACTATAACCTATAGAGCAGGAATTTTTGATAGCTTGGGTTTTTTGGAGACACCCAAGTTTATAAAGGATAAACTAACCACAGGGAAGCAAATAGCAAGTCTTGCATATTTACTCCTATGTCCAGCCTATTTTACCTACAGCCATGGACTATGTAGATACCCCTGACAGTGTCCGCATCATCTTGGGTTGTAATTTATAACACATACAGGCTGCCTGAAAAGAAGCCTTTGCTGTTTCACAATGCTCTTCTCCCAGTGCCCACCACAGAAATGACAGAACAACATAACCACAGCAAAGCGAGCTGCACACACTGAACCACACTACGTACCAAGATACCATGCTAAGTATAGGGCGAGGAGAAAGATAGTGTGGGGATATCTCTAATCCAGAGAAGTTTATCCCATGCCTGAGAAACTCCATCCAGTATAAATCGGATTCTATATTAGGGAGGTTGTGCTTGGAGGGAAATTCAAAGCAAAAGACAGACAATGTAGTGAGAGTCATTTTCTTAAAATTACCTAGACATGGTGTGATGGGAGTATCCTTTGGGAACATCAGAACCTCATCACACTAACATTCGCAAAGTATTCAGTTCTAGGGAGCCTGCCTCGGAATCTTGGCGGTATTGGGTTTCCTGAACCAACCTCCAATATAATAACTACTTTAAAAATCTAGATAGGATCACTTTTTGCAGGAAGGGCAACTATCATGAGTTGCACCCCAAACAAGCTAGTGAATTAAACCTATTTCCACCATATCTAGGTTTATTGTGCGGTTTTTAAAAGGTAATACCACTTGAGAATTCCTAAGCCCTCTAACCTCTTCTAAACGTCTCCAGTGTTCTCTCTCCCAGCTTTTTCTGCTGGGCCCAAAAGAAGTCTCTAGACTTCGAGAATCCTACAACTGCAGGTCTTCCTCTGAGAGTCTTGCCTAGTCCCTCCAGTCAAACAGGACTCTCAATACAACCACACAGCCCGTGGGCCTCGTGCATCTCATATATGTCTTTGGGAGACCCTTCCCAAACTTCCTGATGTTCCCACCTATAAAGCAAAGAACCTTGAAGATATAAACTGCCTTTTCATATCTATATACACAGAAACAGATTTATATCTTCCTCATCCTGAAAAGAACAAAGGAGAATATGCTGTCTACAGCTCAGAAATAATGGAAAATTCAAAACAAAGAAACCAAAGGCCACCAAGAGTCCCCAAGACAACCTCGCCCTTGTGCCATGTGTCAGGGTTTATTGTGGGCCCTCAAATATTGGAATGTTCTAAATCATACTCACGAAGGGCACTTACAGCTTCATACTACATGGATATTATCTTGATTTCTTCTTGTAAACTGAAGAATATTAACTATAATTATAAATATAACCTCTACAGTCTCCTAAATATAATCTGGATCATTCCCCACTGCATTCTAAATATGCTTTACACACATGATACCAAAGTTTCATGAGAATGTACATGAAATCAAAGTTTAATGGCAAAAGATGTAGAAAATTCCCAGAGACTCTGTTGGGGCAAATCCAATCTTCTCACTCATGAGACAGTATAGACAGTTAGAGCACTGGCTCCAAGGACTAGTGATTGGGTGAGTCAGTCCATCCAGTGTGGGCTGGATGGAACCTACTTCTTGAGGACTGAATCCTGCCCATCTGTCACCAAACTTCACAAATTCCAGTTCAGAGTCTGAATCCAGAGAATAAGACATTCCTTTCTACTTGAAGAGAGCTCAGGAGTCAAAGTGCCTCTCTTAAACATGCTCTCCTCTCCTACCACCTTAGGATGCTCTCCATTCTATCCAAACTCTTAGAAATATACTGCAGGTCAGCAACAGCCTTTCTGAATTATAACTCTTTATTATAATTATAACTCTGTAAGTCCCCCCAGAATGTCTGAGGCAGAGGAATTAAGACATGAACTTGCTCAAACTTACTGACAATCTGAGTCCTATGGACTGCCGGCTGTGAACCCTTAAGCCAAATATCCAACCTCTCTGAGCCTCAGACTCCTCATTGGCACCTGGTAGTTTTGTACCTGGAAGACTACTGTGAAGATAAATAAGAGAATTGTGTTAAGTTCAATGGGTCATGGCTACCATAAAGCCTCAAGTGGGTCAATTTTTCTAACAGTACAAATTTACATTGAAATTTACAGTGCTGCAGATGAAGGAACCTTAGCCTTCCCTAATAGAGAAAGATTAATATCAAATTTAATCATGACCTTGAGATACATTTAGTCTCTGGTCCTTGCAGAAAGTGTTCTGATCCCTCAGATGATACTACCCATGTGTATGATACTACCCATAACTGGTGGGAGTCTCCTCTCTAGGGGTAAGAGAGGGTCATGTCCCGTTCAGAGCTGAAATACCAATCTCCAATAAATACTTGTTGTCGTAAATATTTAATCTTTAATTGGGGTTTCAACCCAGCCTTTGATCATTCAGTTCCCAGATAAAAGACACACAAGACCAAACCTCAACAGTTCTGGGAAGTCAGGGTGGGTAGGACAGCTTGTTAAAAGTCTTCGCTAGGCATCTAGTATCTCATTTAATGATTACCTTTACAGAGTAGTAGATCCACTAAGGCCAGAAGTCACATAGAGTAGCTTAGAAATAGAATCTCCCAACACTGAGAACCTTGCATAGAGCCTCAACTCTAACTTGGACCACAGCTGGCTCTCTATACTTCTCAGAAAGCCATCTTGAAAGACCCAATTGCAAGTATGGCTCTTTTTGGTCATGTCCTCCTGTTCTCCTTCAAAGCCTTCTTGGCAGAAATGTCTGTGAGGCAGATGGATGTAGCCCCAACTCCTCTGAACTCTGAACTCCTGAGGAAGATGGAAGTTAACGCTGGGGTGGCCAAAGCTTCATAAATCTCTCACCTCAGGAATAACATCCTGTTTTTCTTGTCACAAACCCTTCTAGTGTAATATTTGACAGCTCCAATCAGGTACTGTCCAAACATTTATTAAAACATTTTAAATGATGAATATATCCAATTATTACTATTAATGCAGCTAATACTGACTAATGAGGGGGAAACACGGTAGCCAGTGTCCCGCAATTCATTACCCCTGCCTTGTCAACAATTCAAAGCCCGAAACCTAATCATCCATGCCGAGCCCTGTTATATTTCACACGTCACTTTTAATAAGTCACTCAGTGCCTATAAATTAATGTAACATGTCGGCGTTTATGAGTGCGGCTTTGTCGCTGTTAACAAATGATGTTCTGGCCCAGTCTACAACAGCTAGGCAGTGACGAATTATGGAAGATGATTTCTTTCCAAACTATAAACTATACACTAGGGACTCTAGTAATATGTATATACATTATAACTACATATTACATACATCGAAGCATTCGCAGGCACACTGGCAAGTAACAAAGCATGCCAGTGAATATGCAGGCACAAATGGGAAATAAACATGGTGCTTATGGAGGAAAAACTGTATAATCGTCTCTGCACCACTGTCTCCAAATATTACACATAGGGCTGGAGAGATGGCTGAACAGATAAAGGTATTCATATCTAGACTGACAACATGAGTTTGATTCCCCAAGACCCTTACGGTACAGGAGAGAAAAGACTCCTGAAAGTTGTTCCCTGACCTCCACGTATATGCAGTGCCATCCCACACACATATACATATACACATACATAATAAATAAACTTAAATATTAAACCAAAACATTAAAACAGGAGCCGTGAAAATCCCCTAAATGTGGTCACTGCCAAATTTAAGTTTGCTCTAAGCCCTGATCTGTTGCTCCTGGCCAGGTTTCAGGACAGCCCAACAGCCCTACTAATAATGAAGGTGCAGTCGTGTGGATGGAAATCAGAGGACACACATGCTGCCTGAAACTCTAGCAGTTGGAGAAGGAGCCTGCGTTTTTATGGCAAAATTGACGGATCGTTGGATATTAGAGCAGAAGAGGGTCCAGACTGATTCTAAACAGACCTGAGTAGTTGAAATCTCCTTCTAAAGTCATGCTGTCCAAGGTCACAATGTCATCAGCTTATAACTGGGGAGCACTCAGCCTCCACCATTTCCTGGAACTCAGGGTTCAAGAAGGGAGATGCCACTGCCTTAACTGTGCCCTACTTATCTTCCTTTGTCCACATGAAAAGACAGCTCTGGTTAGCAAGCTGCATCTTCATTATTCCCCCACAACCCCTCCAGCCCTCCCCACTGCCCCCCCTCCTCGATCCCCCATCCCCCCCGCCCCCACCCCCACCCCCTGCATGCTGAGCACCAACACCTGCTGGGTGGCACAGCCTGGGTCGGAAAGGCTAGTGATTTCTTTGGGGATCTGTAACATGGTGGGTGACAGTTTGGGGGCCTGAGTTCTTGTCATACACAACTGTCTCCATCTGCTTGACTTTGCTAAACAAACAGCTCCCCGTTTCTCATTCAGGGTGAGTGTACCAAAATGTCCCTGTGGTGAATCACGTTCTTTTCCCAGCCATTCTGCCTTGACTTCGTTTGACTCGGTGTACAAACAGAATGGGGAAGATTGTAAGAACCATATTCTTGGAAGACTTGGAGTTGAACCTCCAGGGCTTCTATCATTAGAACATCTTCTTTGCCAGCTTCCATCCATAAGATTCTCAGACCCTCAACTTCACCTGTAGCTGTCTACTTGCCTATAAAATGTGTAAGATACCATCATTACTACCTAACACTACAAGTCATTATATGAACTACATTTTCCTAGGGCTGGACAGAGAGTTCCATGGGTAAAAGACTTGTTGTATTGAGTCTTGATCCCCAACAACTACATTAAAAATTGAGACATGGTGGTATGTACCTGTTACCCCAGCATTGGACGATGGAGATGGGGAGATCCTGGACAGATGGCCAGACAGCCAGTCTAGCCAAGATGGAAAGCATTGGGTTCAGTAAGAGTCCCTGTCTCAAAATATAAAGTGGAAAGATGTTTAAGAAAGACATCCTAAGTCGGGCGTAGTGGCGCATGCCTTTAATCCCAGCACTTGGGAGGCAGAGGCAGAGGCAGGCGAATTTCTGAGTTTGAGGCCAGCCTGGTCTATAGAGTGAGTTCCAGTAGAGCCAGGGCTACACAGAGAAACCCTGTCTCAAAAAAATAAAAAAAAAAAGAAAAGAAAGAAAGACATCCTAGAGTCAAAATCTGGTCTCCATATAAACCAAAAGAAGCAATAATTATATTATATACTATATATAATTTATATTATACATATATAATGTAATTATAATATACATAATAATTATATATGTTATATGTACAATTGTATAAATTTATATATGTTTGTGTGTGTGTGTGTGTGTATATACATTATTTTCTTCTCTGAAAAGTAGACATATATACCTGGAAATTCCTTTTGCAATTTTGTTGCAAGGATTTAGCTCAAATATAGCAGTCAGGATTCAAGTCAGAGCTCTCCAATAAACAAGTAAAAAATGATTCCAACAAACCTTTAGCTATAGCTCCCAAGTTAAATTAAAATTGATAATATCCTTGAGATATAAGGATGGAGATACAGATTTGTGCTTTAAGAGCCCAAGGTTTAGTGTTTATTTTCTTGTGCACATATAGCTGAGAGTTTTGCATATACATACTCTCAATGTATATGCAAAAAAAAACATAGACAAATACTTTCTTCCTATTGGAAAAACTCAGTGAGATGGTGCAGTGGGTAAATGTACTTGCTGCTCAGCCCGAGTAACTGAGTTTCATGCTAGGGTCCCATATAGTGTATATGTAATGGAAGGAAAGAAATGAGTCTTACAAGTGTTGTCCACTGAGTTCTACGTATGTGCCATCACACACACAAACACACACACAATCAATCAATCAATCAATCAACAATGTAAGAATAAAGTTTTAACTCATCAGAAGGTTAAAGGAAGCCAAGATAGGAAGGCAACGGGCACGCTTCTATTACCAAGCTGTGAGGAAAGCTTCTATCCTGTACTGCTTCTGCCAGGAGACCAGTTTGTTTTTCTGGGGTCTGAGAAAGTTGGGTTGTAACCTGAACACCCTCACTCCCACTAACAGGTCAGAGAGCAGTGCTCAGTGATGCAGGAGTAGTGAGCTTTCTTCTTATTTGTAAACTGGGCCATGTGTCAGTTTCTCCATCAAACTGTTTCCAAGTAGCGTCTGGAGAGCCATGCTACCAGGCCACAAGTGTGGCTCCCAAGTACTGGAAAGGCTAAGGGGTCTCATTTGATATGTGATGACTAGGTGGTCCAGGAACGGAGCCTTTGCACAACATTGAGAAAGTGGAGGGTTTGAAAACACCATACAATAGTCTCATGCTACGGGACAGTGGCCGGGGGGAGGGGAATGGGGACAGGATACAGTATGAGAAGAACAAAAGTAGGAGACTAGATTACATATGGCTGATGTTGGATGCTGTAGCCTGTAACCTACTCCTCTCTAAAAGATGCAAAATGCCTTCTTGAAATCCACTGAGGACTGAAGGAGGGCTGATGCTGGTCCCTAGATAAAGGAAGCAAAGATGGTTACTGTACCCTTTCCCTCTGAGATCATGGAGTGTGGAACTCTGTACATCCTCTCAGGTCTAGTGTCTTCAGAAGGACAGAAGAAGAGAAGGCACTGGCTAGGGCTGTATGTTCATTGTGCTAGAGTGAAGAAGAAAAAAAAGAAAGGAAAGAAAAGGAGGAGAGGGAGAGAGAGAGTGGGGAAGAGAGAGAGAGAAAGAGACAGACAGAGAGAGAGGAGAAAGTTGGGCACCTTATGGAACAAAACTGCAGATTCTGTCTGCTGCCTTGGCTCTATAAAGATATCAAGCCAGGAGGAGACAGCTGTAAAGCTTTTCCCAGCAGAGAGAGCTTCACCAAGCTCAGGGCTTCCCTGCTGGGAATAGGAACAATTTGCATAACAATGCGGTGTTGCTTACCCAGGGACTCAAAGGAGCCCGATGCCCAGAAAGAGAACAGGCTTGCAGCCTGGCCATGGCTATTACAGGAAAGGCAAGAAGGCATTGCTGTGTAGGTTTGGGGAGCAGAAATGAAATTGTCCTCCGACTTTCAACAAAACAATGAGGCTTTGCTGTTTGCTCTTCTCTAGTGAGTTTAGCCGGACTGGTGGGCTTCTCACCACCCTTAACTTTGGCACAGGTCCCAACACTTACATACACATGTGCACTCACATCCTAGGCAATTGCAAACACACACACACACACACAGTGATAGAGATAGAGCGATACTCTTTTATTGTTTTGTTGTGTCTATGAAAGAGAAAGTTCTGTTCCAAAAGCTGAGGACCTGATGCCAACACAAGATGTTTCTATTTGTCATCTTGTTTTCTTCTCGCCAAAACTGATCAGCAAGGCCTAGACAAAGAGCTTGGGATAGGAATCCCTATGCCCCTGACTCCCACCAAAGGCAGCACAGAGGTTCTGCCCCATCATAGGAAGACAGCGTTCAGAACCGAGGTGACATGAATGCTCTGGCTTATTGCCCAGCAGTCTAGAGTCCAGGCACCTTTGGACACCACAATTCATGACAGACATAAGGAAGCAATACGTGTTGCTTCAAGGAAAAAAGGAACCGTCACTTAGCCTGTCCTGTAGACACTGGATGACACTGGGTGTTTTCAGATAGTGTCACCATTTTAAGAATGAGAAGCCTGGGGCTAAACCTGAAATCCAACAGCTTCACAGCAAGGGGAGAGGTACATCTGGAGCTCAAGCTGACATCTGGTTGACCCAGCGCCCTTGTGCTTTGCTTATACATAGGGCGCAGAGGACTCGAGAGATCAGAGAGCATAAAATAATGTCAAAGGGAGATGGTTAGAAGACTGATGCATACAGGGGGTGGGGGAGCGGGACTCCTTATCTTTTCCCAAATGTTTGAATCATTTCCCCTTGAGACAGAGCTTCAGACCTAATTTGAGAAAGTTTACAAGGCAAAACTCAGACCGACAGGTGAAAGATTCAACAAGTAAACAGGGCAGAAGAGCCTGAAGCAGGAGAGACAACTCTTTTAAAGTGTAAGTGTGTGTGTGTGTGTGTGTGTGTGTGTGTGTGTGTGTGTGTGTGCGCTCACACATGTGTGTACACATAAAAGACAGAGGGAGAATAGGATGACAGGCTCATGTCACTAGGTCAAACTTTATGTGCCAGGGCTGGAGGTATGACCGCACGCAAGTCCTCATGGTTGATTGCACAGCAAGCGTTGTGCCCATTGAACCATCTTTCCAGCCCAGGGACAACTCATTCTTAAGCTAAGTGTGCATAGAGTATTTGAAGTGACAATTTCTATCACTTCTTCTAAAATAGACTCTAATATGAGAGGGTTTGACACCCAGGGGTTCATCTTCTGACACGTACATGGCTGCGGGAAATTAATATACCAAAGCCAAATGCCAGATACTTAAAAAATAAAAGTTCTGCGTAAAAATGACAGTTCCTCCCGACCACCCCCCACTGTTATTGCTAGGTACCATTGTGGTCACATTTTACATTTGGTTCCCCTTAGAAAAATGCCATATCCTTGCGTTAGATCCACTGCCGTTAGCAAGATAATTACATAAAAATAACATGAAGAACAGCGATAATAGTTAGAAACAGCCAAGGAATAGCTTGAGCGGATGCACAAAAATCTAGAGAGGAAGAATAAAACACGCTTAACAAGCTGCCTGGTTTAAATCAATGCAGATCATATGTGAGCTTCACCAGGTTTCTGACTACGGCTCTGAAACCCAACTCCACGGGTCCTAACAGGAAGAAGTAGCCACACAGAAGGTTAGAGAGTGGAATCTCCAGTCTATGTCTTTCTGTAGCCAAGGAGCAAGGAGTTGAAATGGCTGGGAGGACCATTGCTTGATGATACAGAGGACAGTGGCAGAACTGGACCTCTGCCTATCCTCTGCTCTTGTCCTCCTGGCAAAGGATTCTTCCCACGGTGATGTACCCAGTTCACCTCTCTGAAATTGAACTTGAAGAAAACACAGACACCAGCTTGGAACACTCCGAGTACATGGATGAGAGCCTGAAGACAGACACATCGTTATCCGAGCAGGTGTGGAGTTGCTGGAATTGCAGAACTCTGGCTGAGGAAAGTAAAAACAAAACGCCACACAACCCAACAGCATTGCCAAAACAGACAGAACCAAGGAGCCAGGCCAGGTGGGCATGTAGACCACCCAGCCCCAAGGTGGCCTTGAACTTGCCTCTGACTGTAAAGGGAACTCATCTGATTATTCTAGGTCTCAGTCTCTTCTGACACAGTGAGAAGATACAATACAAGGAAACAGGAATACACAAAAAGTCATATGATGATGAATTCGAAACCCTGCTTAGCACTATCCAGTCAAGTGAATTGTCATTAGCTGCTAAGAATCACATACTTTACTTAAAATCAAATAGACATGGCATTTACTTTGCGAGAGATACTGGTCTTACTTCATCTTAAATCACACTTTAGTTTTCTGAATACATGTTTTAGGATACACTAGCAAATCAGAGTATGGTACCTAACATGATTTCAGTCAATAAAATGGGTATGTATTGACCTCTTACAACATGCAGCATACAGCTGGGAGACTTGAAGCCTCCTGGAATACATCTCCTTGAGCTTTAAGGGCAGGCGTTCAGCTCTTTGGATGTTAGATCACCAGTCCTACAAGAAACCAGGCACTGTAGTTTATGCTGTAACCTCAGCACTCAGGAAGTAAAGGGAGAAAGAACAGCATTGCCCACTCCCAACATACGCTAACTCACCTACAGATACAACTGAAAACCATCCAGCCACCAACTTAAAAACCAGCTTAACTGAAAAACATCAAACCACACCGTGGCAGCAAGCAGCCCTCTGCCTGGTACCAGTTCAGAAAGTACACACCTTATATAGAGGAGAAGCCAGCTGGAAGGAAAATTTAGATCTGTTCAGGGAGGGGAGATGAAGAAGAGCTTTTTTATTTGGAAGGTCCTAGACTATCACAAAATGCATGGTTTCCACTTCTATAGGAGAAAGCTAAACTAGAGCATCCGGAAGTTCTGCACAGCATTAAATGTTCTACTTCCCCTTCTTCAAATGTGGATAATGACAGCAAAATGGTAGAGAAGCATGCCCTGGGGTAGGTCAGGGTTTTATTACTATTCTACATTAATATGGACTTTTGAAAGCAGAGAAAGAGAGAAGTAAGCATTGCAGCTACAAGATAGTCTCACCCACAGATAAATCTCAAAATAGTGGGGTGTATGAGGAATAATGATACAGGCAGAGGAACAGGGAAGACCGAATGAATAGCTGCGGAGAAACTGCCACGCAACCAGGTGGAGACAGTGCTTAATTAGGGACAGTAAGCATGCAAGGCTCCTCAGAGCACCTACAGAAGCCAACTGCATGTGGATTAACACTGAGATGCACAAACTGATCAATAATACAAAGCAAAAGTGCTCAGGTACACATGTAAGCTCATGCATATTTTCAATAAATTCTGCTGTGTGTAAAGACATTGTTTTGGTTTTTGGTTTTTGTTTTTTGCTTTTTTCCTAGAACAATCATTCTCAGATCAGAAACTAAATCATCTCAAATACATCTTGATTTTTTCAGGAACTCCGTAGGAATTATGAGGCTTAACAGCCGCCTGACAATTAGCATATTATAAATACAAAAATGATATATTAAAGAGAGAGGAGGAAAAAAGGCCAGCATTTTACACCTACCGTAATATAATTCCACTACTTAATGCAAAGTAACAGGCCTCAGAGTGTTTGGGATCCTCTTGTGTGGCGATATCTCCTCTATCAGTAAATGAGACTATGTGAACAGTACAACGTATAAATAATTCAAGGCCTGAGATGGCAATTATAGAACCATGCACAACTAGCATGAATATTTTATGAAGGCTAAAACAGCCCTCAGAATGAATCATGGAGAGATGAACAACACACACACACACACACACACACACACACACCAGGGAGTTCTGGCCAAACTGTATGTAGACATGCCTTCTCCTTGATCCCTTGGACATCTTTATTTCACACACACACACAATGCTGAGAGCCATTCCTATTTTCCATTCAAATTTGTCTCTAAAACTCCAAAGGCAGAAGAATAAAGGCAGTGCTGTGCCAATAAGGTCTGAGGGCTTGAAGCAGGAAGACAAGCCATTTTTAACTCAAATTTGTGCAGGAGAATTCCACGTGCATTTTTTAAAAAACTTCTCCAAGTGGACTCTCCAAAAAGTACCAAGTACTATGGCACCAATTGAAACTGAAACGGATACCTCTTAAGCAAGAATGCATCCTATTTGCAAACTTCCTCTGTATAAATCTACATTTCGTTCTAATTACCACTAGAGAAATACCTGTAGTCCCAGCCTTCACTACATGTATAAGGCAAAACAAATATTTCTGAACCGCAAGCCTAAGCAAACAAGCTACTACATTTAAAGGCACAAGCCAGACATCATAGTCTACTAAGAAATCGCAATGTTGAGAGTCCTGGGCTGCTTCTGTAACCTTGACTGTGCACACAGCCTGGGGAAGGTGGGATGGGAACATACAAATTCATGTCCTGATTTTTGCCTGTGGTGTGCTTCTGCTATCTGAACAGGAGTTAATACACATTTGAATTTGACAGAGATTTGTATCCATCTTCCCTTTCAACCGGTGCCACCTGCCTCTTTCCTAAAACCCTGGATCCAATCCATGTACCAAGACAAGAGCACCTTTCCTTTGAGTCCATTGTCGCACAATACTGGAACTTTAAAGTTTTTGCCCTTTAAAGCTTTGAGCTCCTTGTCAGGAGGACTCACAAGTTCATGATACTCTTGGTGGTATTTTGTGTGTTTTTCACCCAATCACAAGAGAAAGAATGATACTTAAGGCATCCTGATTCTTAGGACAGAGAGGAACCATAGAGATCGCCCAACCCAATCACCTCATTTTGCAGATTAGAAGATTCTCTGCAAAAAAATTATAACAACAGCAATAATACTAATATCCCACCAGCAATTCAGAAACACTGAACCATGTAAAACCAGTGGGCCCGATAATAATACAAAGTGTAGTGTCTTAGCAGATCAAGAGAAAGAAATCAGTAACAAGACTAAATACATATAACGTGGCCTTTAAATAAGATGGGGTGGAACTTTGCAAGCACTGTCTCCTTCAGTCCCAAATGCCTCTAATAGATAAGAATTATGACTGTTCCCGTTTTAAAATGAGGAAAATAAGGCCTCGATAGGTTATCATAACTCCCACCCCGAGTCCCAAGGCCTCTCCCTTGGAGTGGACTCCTAAACTACATCAGAATCCTTTTCTTTGGTCTTAGCTATTGGATCCTTTTCATGGTCATGAACACTGGGGCCTTTCAATGGACATAAAACCACTGTGTTTTTATGGAAGACACTGCACTCTTGAACCTTTTGTCTTTGTGCCTATCCCGTTACAGACTTCTGAGAACAAGTTTGAAAGGGGTGGGGCTTCCCCAACCTATACCACAAACATTTTAGAAAATAACCTGTTCCGGCATCAAATACTTGGCATTCGCTTATGATTCCATTTAAAAAGTTCTGAGCCACTCAAGGTACCTTCTGGATCCAAAGTTCCCAGGGCAACCAGATGAAAAAGGACTACCACTGTAGCTGATGTTCAGTATAAAATGCCCTGCTCTCCCTTTCTCTGCACTGGGTTTTCCTAAATGGAGAATGATATCTGCAAGCCTTTTATGATAATGCACCAGTTTAATCTACACCAAATTATCCTCTTTGCTGATATTTTATTTTATTTTATTTTATTTTATTTACTTATTTAGGCTAGTACTCCAAAAATGCATGGCCTTAGCGCTCAGGGTCAGAGAGACACTGTTACATTGTAGAAGTGTAAGGCACACGGTTACAATGTAGAAGTGTAAGAACCCCCAGCAAACCAATGGGCTTTGGGCATGTACCTCTTTGAAGTCTCACCCTCTACTGAGCATTCAGCTATGTTTACTTTAGAGGGTCCTCCTGCCCTTCCCATCCCTGGCTCCAGAAGGCATCAAGAAAAAGAAATTCAGGTAAGCCAATAAAAGTCACTCTCTGGACCTTAGCTCTTTTCTTCATGAGGACTCCAGGGAGCTGGAATGTCATTTATTATTTACATGTACCTGAACGGGTTAATCTTTCCCTTTCCTTATTTTGACAGCGATGTTTATCTTTTGAAAAGACTAGCAGAGCCTCATTGTGGCACTGGAGTGCTAACTGCTAACACATGGGCTCAGCGACATCTCGGCAACAATTTCTCTCATACTTGAACAGGCATCTCAGCCAAGATCAACACTGTGGGTTTGATTTTCCTCATCATGAATTGACAGCTTATTTATCTCCACGGAAGAACGTTGTAAGCCCTTTAGGCACCCAAGCAACTTAGAAGGCATTCAGTGGGCTGTTCAAAAATATTATTGCTTCATAAAAAATAGACTAAATTATTTTATTACTGTTAGACTGCTCTCTCTTAAAAGAGACATTTTGGTGACTCTAGCTTATGACAGTAGTTTATAAATACAAGAGAGAGCGAGAGAGAGAGAATGAGAGAGAGAGAGAGATTAAGAGAGAGAGAGAGAGAGAGAGAAAACATGAGCAACTTTCCAACTGGTATTATATTTGGATAACCTCTTTGGACCTATGCTAGAATGTAAATATGAAGTTTGGGGACAGTGAAAAACTTTGATGGAGTCCCTTTATCCTAGTGCTCAGGAAGCTTCATTAGAATAATTAGGAAAGCAGTTGTTTCTGTCTGCCATATCTTGCTTTGGAAATAATGGTACCTGATAATGTCTGTAAGACCAACATAGACTTCACAGCTCACTACCCCTGAGCAAGCGCTGAATCTCACCTAATCTCATTCTCTCTGTTCCTACAGTCTTGTGCCGACATGGGTCTTGTGGGTCCCTTCCCTGCCTGCATTTTTTCAGGGAGAGAAATGAAGCGTCACATTTTCCTAGATTATATATTTCTACTTTCACGACTTTGAGCAGATTCACATATTCTTCAAGTGCAATAGACACGAAGAGAAAATCTCCACCTTATGAAGGTTGAAAGCCCAACACCTGGCTCTCTTCAGCCTGTTCACATCTTTTTACTCACTCTTTCCTGGTGCCTGCCTAACTGTCCACTCTGCCCAGGTTAGCATCAGATCTGTTCCCATCCGCTGACTGAATGTTTTGTGCGTGGATGTCTGGGTTAGGGTAGTTGGTACTTCTGTGCTATCAGTAAGCACAGTGGGGAGTGTGTAACCCGGAGGTGCCTATGTGTCTCTGCTGTGGACAGCTATCCCGCAGTTGTACACAACATGTTAGCTTGAGGAGAATGCCAGTGTAAGATCAGTGTAGCCAGGAAGCTGCTTGGAAGTAAGACCAAGTTCAATTGGAAATACTCTAAGATCTGATGAATGGTAGGGGGAAAAAACACCAATATCACAAAATCCCACAGAAAGAAATTATACAGAAGGGAATATTATATGGAAGACAACATGGAGAATCAAAAAGAAATTTTCAGACTTCTCTGGAGCCTTCATTAGAGGGTCTGGATAAGTACTCACTCTTAACTAACTGGGGTGCTCTGAGAGAGACAAATGATGGAAAGATAGAAGAACAAGCTGGAGCCACACTGGAACCTTGGGCCCTTGCAGATGGATATTCCACTGTGCCTCCTTCAGCATCCTGCACTTGCTCACAAGGGTTATAAACATAACCACCTAAAAACAGCCGCTTTGGAACTGTGAGAAAGCCTCTGAACGATGGGCAAATCAGGGGATCTGCTGGGAATGAGAGGGAAGGAATTCTAGAGGATGTACTGTCAGTTTGCCCACAGAGATGATTAGCCCACTCTGTATACACATGCACTCGCCTCTTCCCACACTGCTGCCCAGCATGGCTTTAACATATGTACATATTTGTTCAGTGGGATCCTTCAAAAGTCTTCTCCTTTAGAGTCATTTTCAAATATTCCTCAAACACGACGCAGATCAAAATGGAATATACAAAGTCAGGTAATGTCCCCGGCATCAAATTAAAATAGCTAAGTGGCCAACAGATGGCAGCTTAGACAAATCACTTGCTGATGTAAATAAGCCCGGCGGTTGGCTCGGCGGTGCGCAGTTTTCTAGACAGAAGTTGACTGCTAAACGAAGTCAGCTTCAGAGCCCAGTTGTTTGTACAGCGAATGGGGAAATTACAAAAACACAAAAATGCCTCCTTTGTTCCTGGAACCCAGGGTGATTCACAAGCGCGGACATCCCCGGGTCTCCTGATTTTAAATTACTAAGGTGGAAATGTCACTCACCCAGGAGGGTATTGATTAAAATAAAGAGCAGGAAGGTTTTTCTGCATGAACCTCACTTCTGCCGGCGATGTTACATCATTTAGATACTGAAAGGAAAGAAAGGGGGATAGAGGGGGAAAAAAAGAGCCAGAGAAGTGAGGAAGGTTCAGACCAGACTGGGAATAAATAACACAAAGAAGCTTTCTGGCCTGAGGGCAGAGGCAGAGGTTGGCATTATTTTACATTAGAAACACTTCGTATTCAAAACGGTAATTGATAGCTGCGGTGTGTTGGGGAGGGAAAGAGCCACTCACGTTCAAGCGGGCTGCCCTGCCAATCAAACCCAACCTTTCTTTGAATGAATAAAAGCTTCATTGCCCTATTATGCTGATACAGTCAGACAGGTCTAAAGTAGCCTGTTTGTCAAGTTTATGCCCACTGCCCCAAGCTACCTCTATTTTGAAGCTTAAATACTCCCCTGAAAATCAGCCCTGATTTAGGCTACTGCTATCCTTCTTACTAACACAGTATCAATTTTACCCTGAGCTGGTCCCAGATGGGGGTGGCAGGGCCTCTCTCCTCCTCAGTTTTAATAGAAGGAGGGAATTTGGCTGCCTTTTGTTTAGCAGCCCCGGTGCTGAAATGTTCTGCAGGCGTTCTGCCCGTGCTGCTGGCTGGCTGCAGCCTGCAGGTGTTGGCCAGGTTCTGTAGTCCCAGCTCTGCATGAAGTCCGCATCCGGAGGAGTCTCCCCACGTCTTCTCTTGTCATTAGGGATTTGGGCTAAATAGACCAAACCTGGCTTGCTAGTAATCGATCGATAGAAACTGAAGGCCCTGGGTGGGGAGATTTTTGCTTCCTTCGTCCCAATCTTTCAAGTACCTGGGGCCGCAAATAAGTGATCTCAGCTCCCTAGGGACATGAAGGTGGCCCCAGCATCCTCTGGTACCAGCAGCACATGAGGATAGACGTTGGACACTGGGGGCAGCAAGAGCTCAAAGCTGGAAAGGAAGCAGTCCTCTCCACCTGTCTCCACAGGCTCCACATGCCTGTGTCTCCCTGGTCACTTCTGCTTACAAATGCATGCCACAGAACTGCTTTGTGTTTGCAAAGACAGAGTCCTGGCTAACAATGAACATGCAATTGGGCTGGAAATAGATTTATCAGGCTTCAAAGACTATTGTTTGCTGAAGGATGGTACACACATTACTATTTCATAGTTCAGCTATGACATTATTAACCTACTGTGCAAGAATTTTATTGCCAGATTGGTCCATTTATCAAAAATAAGAGAAACTCAAACCCCTATAAGGAAGTTAACATTTCAGGCAGGCTGGGCTTTCACTTGGTGCCATTAATCCATCTATTTACACAAGAGTAAGAAATGATCATTTAGTTCTGTCTCTTCGTTTGGAGTAAAAGCCACAAGACAATACTGGATGCAGGCATGCAATTGTCATGCTTATTGTCACAGAAAAAGTGAGTGTTTTTCTCCTTAAAACAAGTTGGAGTCCCTAGAGCCTGCCACATAGTTTGGATTGCAACAAGCTAGGAGCAGAGTCCACCCTGAGCTCACTCCAAGTATCTGAACATTTAAATGCGTAAGCTAGAAAAGAGATGTGTGGAGAGAAGTGGTCCCTTTCATTATTTTGTGACAATACAAGATGAAAAATACATAAAGTTTTGTAAAGTAGAAAGGAAAAAAAAATCTGTCTGCCCTGATGTCAGCTATGCACCCTTCTAATAAAAAGGGACAGGAAAGCAATGCAAACAACTCAATAATTCATAAAGAAACAATTGATTTTTGGACTACAAAGATAGTGGTCCTCTAACATAGCTTCTCCACTAAGAAGTCTCCCAGCATAGGGATAACCGTGGAGAAAGGCAGGCTGTTGTGTCACACACCATCAGGTGCCTAGCATTACACATAAGACCTGCGATGTCACAGACCACACTGCTTATGCATGGCTCTGTGTGACTGTTAGAAACGTATTCATCCTAAAGGGCACTGCACAGACCCTGAAAGAGTATCCAACTCAGTCTGCCTGTCTCTGCTCTCTCCTTTACTCCTTCATTATTGTTGATGTTATTTACGGTAAGGGAAGGCGGTCCCCCATGTTGCTCAGTATCTTTAATGACCACCATGGATTTTATCAGCCACGATTCTCCTTCAAAGAATGTGGGTGATGTTGGAAAAGGAAAAATTACAGATAAATGGGCAATATTGTGTGTAATATTCATGTGTGTGTTGTATTCATAGATACACAGAAAGAGGAGATATGTATCCAAGAGAATGGGGCATTCATTTTTTAACATGTTCTGTGTATATGCACATATGAGGTCCATATAAAGAGTGAGTTCCTATTTTTCTTATACCTCTTCAGTTTTATGCACATTTACCTGAACCTACACACACACATCTCAGTAGAAATAGACACAGGTTCAGGTAATGTGGGCAGTTAACAAAAAACACGACCTGATGAGTACGCCAATCTAAAAGCCACAGTCTGTGCTCACAGGAATCAACAGCATTCCTTAGATGGTTCACTGAAACCACCTCTAAGAGCTGTGCACTCTACCCGACAAGCACTGCAATCTGTAATCCTCTTGACAATCCTAGAACAGTCTTGAACCCCATTTTATGCCTGGGGAAGCTAAGACTTTGGCAGGATGTGTGGCTTTCTAGGGTAGGGCAGCTGATAACCTAAGGAGCTTGGGATTCTTCTGATCTCAAAGCCTGTGTGTTCGTCTATGGCTACTGTCATGCACCCTCCTCTCAAACACCATGCAAGGACCCAGTACAGAAAAAGGAAGGTTTGGCCCTTCATTTCAGGTGTTCACAGATACTTCCACAACAGAAGGGACATAAATACATCATCTCACCAGGAGAAAAAGCCAGGGAGCATGGGGTGGTCTCACTGGTAACTTGAGGACCAGACATCTTCTTGCTATCTTTACGTTCCCTTGCACACATGTCCATCTCTTTTTTTTTCCAGCATCCTCCTGTTCAGAAGTAAGCAAGACCCCAGCGCATCTCTGAGTGACATGGCACTGTTACTTGCTACCATTTCCTCTC
Source organism: Mus caroli (assembly GCF_978045245.1). Taxonomy (NCBI): domain Eukaryota; kingdom Metazoa; phylum Chordata; class Mammalia; order Rodentia; family Muridae; genus Mus; species Mus caroli. Next base: position 78,437,468 of record NW_028227268.1, read on the forward strand.
CCGAAACTCGCAATAGCCGTGGTATGTTTCCAGATGTTAACTCTGTTGTGTTTCCAGATGTTAACTCTGGTTCAAAGAAGAAAGTGGTTCCAAGGCAAGAAAATTGGCAGTGCCAGTCATGCTAAGAGTTTGCTAACAGTCATTTCGGGGTAGCAGAATGAGCAAAGAGTGAAAAGCCAGCCAGATAACAGGTTATTCCCTTCCTGCCTGCCGGGTATCTGGCTCAACTTCTTTGGCAAATGAGAAATATGAGTGTGGTAAGTTCTTTAAACACTTGTAATAAACTTCTCAAATTTCTATCTCGCTTCTCTTATCTGTCTAATGAAGATAAGGTATTCAACAAGCACATATTTAGCACAAACTACTTGCCAAGCATTATTTTTGGTGCTGGAGATATTAATTGGTGAGGCTATCAGGTGGGGTGGAGTTCTAGCTGGTCTAATGCAGCCAAAGCTAGCCGTGGGCTCCTGATTATCCTACCTCTCCCTCCCAGGTGCTCTGCATGCATATGCTTGCATTTGTGTGTGCTTGCGTGCCTGTGTCCGTGTGTGTGCTTCTGTGTGTCTGTGGGTCTGTGTGTCTGTCTGTTAAAGAAGAAAAGATGATCCCCTTTGAGTGGAGGAAAGACAGACATTCAGCTAGAGTGCTGAAGAATGCTCTTACAGAGAGGGCAGACCAGAAGGGAACTGTCCCAGAGGCAAGGCCAGCCAACCTCAACCTCGAGGGGGAAAGAGATCAGACATCCATCGGAGAAATCATAGTAACAGAGTTAAATTTGTGTTAGAGATGGGGTAGAGCACTTGTCTGACATATGTAAGGCCTGGGGTTTGATCATGAACACCACACACACACACACAAACACACACACACACAAAAAAAAGAGTTAATCTCTGAACCAAATTCTAAAAATTAATGGGAACAATAGTAGCAATTACATAACTACTGTTATATTAGTTGTTTACTACATACAGGGAGTATTTTAACAGTTTATAACTATCCATTAATTACTGTCTGCTAAAAAGCAAACTAAGTAGTCTTATTATCCATAAAGTTTAGAAACTGGACTCCGATTTTAAAAGTGTACTACTCTCACAGAGAACCTGAGTTTGTCTCCTAACACAGAAGTTGGGCAGCTTACAAGTATCTTTACCTCCAGCTCTAGAGGAGCCAAAGCTGAAGGCTTGTGTAGGCATCTACATTCACATGCACATACTGCCCCCCTCCATACACACCAATACATTAAAAAGATGAGAAACTGAGTCCCAGCTACTCGGTAGGAGAGTGGGGATCCAGACACAGTGGCCTGGCCCTAGGTCATCACCTTCACATATGCTGTTTGTCTCTCCCATAAATCACGATGTCTGGGGGAAGAGAGAAGAAGGGTAGAGGTACACCAGATAAAGCGAGCTGGCACAGCTGGAGGCCAGCTCTGTGCATCCATTGGGGATGCTAAGGAGTGGTGAGCCTGAAACTGGAGTCACAAAGGGACTCATGTTTCAAAGTTCAACTGAAAGGAATATGCAAGTGACAGGACACAGACTTCTGGCTGCCTTGTGCAGATATATTAAAACAAGGCCACATAAAAGCAAGAGGGGGCTATTGGGGTAATAGCCACCATTGGGAGAATAAGACGAAGGATCATGGAGAAAGAGAACTGAATCCAAAATAAGATGTGGTAAAACAAGCTAAATACAGGTGACACTCAAGTTCTGAGCTGACCCAGCTGGCTGGATGGTAGAGCTGGGATCAGCTAAATAAGACACATATCAAATCACTATGAAGAACAGAAATGGTATAGGCAAACACCATGTCAACTCAGGTTTACAAAGCCTCTGCAATGGAATAGACTCTCAGCTTGCTCTTGCCCACCTGCTCATCAAATCTTCATACCTTGTCAGTGGGAGGATTCTGGCTTCTTCACAGAAGCAGACACAAGGCATGCAATCCTGAGTAATTTGTGTGCATGTTGCACATCTGTAAGGCAGAGCTAGGAGTTGAACCCAGTCTGCCATGCCAAGGTCTCCAGTATTATTCTCTGCTGTGGTGTTATCCAACATCTTTATCTTTCTGTTCCCAGCATAGCAAAATGTCAAGTCACATGCCATTGAATTCGATGTGTCTCCTACCCGGCATGTTGACTGAAACTTCTTTCTCCACCTGTACCCTCCCCATGACCCCAACCCTGCTCCAAGCACTGTTGGAAGGAGATAGTTCCCCAGGTAGGGAGAAGGAAGGAGCCTGGCCTTGCTGGCAGTGTTCCACTCCCTATGGATGTGAAGGCAGTGGCTGCCATGTCCAGTTCTCTCATTCTATTCCTTAAAAGAGACCCAGTGAATGCCTGATGCCCCTACATCATTGTCAAGAATACAACTGTTCCCTATGTTGCCTACTAAAAGAAAAGCCACAACTTTAAGTATTTCTGTCACCCACGTATCACACCAAGAGAGTAGTGTGGACTAGCGACTACACCACAAGTTTTAGAAAGCTAACAGACGTTGACTGCATTGGCAAATCAAGGGCTGGTCTGAAGCCAAAGGCTCAGTGTCTTCCAGCAATCTCCATCAATAACTGACAAATCCCATGCTATGTCTGAAGTCTAATGCTTTGAGATGGATGGAGGGGCATTTGCTTTGCATTGCTCTATTTGGGTCCAAAAAATTCACAGCTTCGGGCCTTCCATTAAAGCATCTCTCTGCAGACTCACAGGTATGGGAGGGTTATCATCCTGGGGAACTCAATCCTAGACTGTTTGTCTTCAACCAATTGAAAGGAAGATGTGTTTCTATTCCTCTTTCAAAATAAAAAGAATTTCGTCTTGTCCTAACATCTGCTTAAGACATTGTTCCTTTACTGTAGGAAAACTAGAACTTAGGACAGTTCTAACCACTTGGAGAAAATGAATGTGTGGGAGGAAGGTAATGTGTGCACACATTTTTTTCTTTTTTTGCAGAGGCCATAGATAGACATATTTATGAGTGTCATACTTTATCACTTTCCACATGACTCATTTGAGTTGGGGTCTCTCTGTGAACCTGGAGTGGGGCTGTGGGCCAGTAAGCTCCATGAGACTCATGACTCTGGCACCAACAGCACCAGTCTTCCTGGAGTGTCCTCATGCCCACTGAACCATCTCCCCAGCCCCAAGAAAAGAATGTTTAAAATTACAAAACACAGACAAGATAACAAACCTCTTGACAAAAGCAAAGTTGGTATTAACACCAATGAGCGGGATTGGGAGGGTGGGGAGAGAGACAGAGACAGAGAGAGAGAGAGACAGAGACAGACAGAGAGAGACAGAGAGAGAGACAGAGATAGAGAGAGAGAGAGAGATAGAGAGAGAGAGAGAGAGAACACAGGACAGGGTGTTCATTGTAGGCATAGAAACCTAGATCCTTCACAGATCCTAGTTTCAAGTGTCCCCTTTCTTTCTGGCACAAGGACCTCAAAAATCAAGTAGGTTTTTAATGAATTCTTTTTCAATGAATGAGCAAGTGTTATGCTGCTGTTCTTATAACTTTCCTTAGACTTCTAAGAACATTTGTTGTATTTCAATTTGAGAAATATTCCCAAGGCTTGGCCTGTACAGAGAGAGCTTCACTAATAACATACACAGTCTCTGACCCTAGAAACCATCCCTGCCAGATTTATACAGCTGAACTACGTTAGAGTCTAAAAACAGGTTCCAATATTTCTGTCACCCTCTAATTGGACCTAGTGTCTCCATGCCTGAAATGCTTGCTGCACTGTCCCCAGACTAGAACTAATAAACTTTGTGCTAAAAACTCCACTCTGGGGTATCCTGTTTATCAAAACTGATTATTACCTATTTTAATATGCATCACCTTAGATTGTTGTCCTTATCAGTTTTTCCAGAATACTCTTAAGAAAAGCATGTGGCTAATGGATAGATTCACTCATGCCAGATTCTACAAGTCTTTCCAGTGAATTGCTCTGCATGTGAAGACGCCATTTACACACCTCTATTTATTTCCCCTCCAATTCAGCATCCTAAAAGTGATTGCTACAGCTATTTTATATATCACCTAGAAGGATTCGCTTCTGTGGGAAATCTGGATTTGAAACAATGCATTGAAAGTATTTCCTGTCCCGGTTTCAGACAAGAAGATTGGGCTCTAAAAAGTTTGACGACAAATTTCCAGCAGCCCAGGTGAGGCCTGATTTCTGTTTTGCCTCCATCACAATTGCAAAATTCCAAAGATTAACCTTGCAGCCTGGCTCTCTGTTTCCAGGGGAAACAGAAGAGAGGTTGTTTCCTCTGCTTCTGTCTGCAGATCAGACCACATGGAGGAGTGCTGGCAGGTGAGGGCTCTGCAGAAGTCACATCCTTTTGTCATCCATATCTTACAAATTATTTATTTGATCACAAAAGACAGCTGCAAAAAGCAACGCATATTGGCAGGTACTGTGGCTAAGTTCTTTTTCCATTATTCGCCGCTGGTGAGGGAATTAAGGAGGCTCTTAAAATGCACTTATTTCTCTCTCTCTCTCTCTCTCTCTCTCTCTCTCTCTCTCTCTCTCTCTCTCTGTGTGTGTGTGTGTGTGTGTGTGTGTGTGTGTGTGTGTGTGTGTGTGTAGAATGTGGATTCGATATGTAAGCTAAAATTAAAAAAAAAAATCATAGTATTGACCATGGCCAGTGTGTACGATGGGTAATAAAATGTAACTGGGCCAGATTGTTCTCAGAGAAAGTCTGGTGCATTCCTAAGAGGCCAGAATGTGAGCCCGGCGTATAGTCATCTCAGTAATAAATCTACAGAGCTGTAGCAAGCGTTCACACTTGATAGGCTGGGATTTGTTCAGCAAGTTGGCAAGAAAATATTTCCTAAAACTATACCTCTTCAATGTAAAACATATACTTCCACCGGGCCCTAGTAAAATTGGCAAATTATATTAAAGACTGGAGAGCTGTTTCTGATATATTTTCAATAGAAAAGTCTACAGTTGGAAAATAAATACCCAAGAGGATCTGAAATATGTCTCTATACGACTTTCCTCTTGCGGGCTCCTGCCAATCCTCCTTCATCCCTCCTTTAATGAAGTCCTCCTCAGGCCTCCACTACCACAGGAATACCCACTCCCATCTCCAACCGTGGGTCTGCTCCTTCCTCTCTACTAGAGTTTCCTCTTATTGCTTGTGATAAATGTAGCATCCTTCCAACTAACATGGCAAGAGCTTGCCCCTCTGTCTCTGCTCAGGTACACTGAATACTTCTCGGCTCCTTCCTCTCCATCTCACCCACGTTTCTTGTCATCACATTTCCTCTGACAGCACTAGGGTCTTTTCTCAAGTATGTACCCCGCTGAGAAATGCTATTCCTCCTGTCACCCAAACTAATCCTGCTTCCCATAACCTCAAACACCACCAGCATTCTGAAATGTCAACTCCAACACTTGATACTTCTGGAGACCAGAAGCATTCAACAGGAGTGTGCCTAGGGGGAAAAAGAGGAGGATCCTCTAAAATTCTTCTAAGAATGGATTTTAACTGGGCCTTTCATGAAGATATTCACACATTGTCTTGCTTGGGGTTGGATTTTTCTCCCTAAGATCTATTTGTGTTCCTTTTCATTGTGTCTGTATGTAGCTTTGGATAGGTGGGGGCCAGAAGATCTGATCAGGTGGAGTTGCAGTTACAAGCAGTGGTGATCCACTCAGGGTGCTTGCTGGAAATGAAAACTAGTTCCTTTATAAAAGGAAAACAGGGTCTTCGCTGAGGAGCTGTATCGCCGTGTCCCTCGGAGGCTAACATTTTAAAAACCAATCTTCACAAGTCTTACAAGTTTCTCTAGCACCTAACTTTGTACACTGAGACATTAAGAAAAAAGAAATAAATACGGATGTCACTGGGTATCAGACATGAACAGGAAGCTGCAGAAGAAAAGGTTCTACGGGAATTGGGATGCTGAACTGCGAGAGAGAGGACTTCAGCCTTTGCTTTTCTCGGTCATTCGTGAGGCTGTGTGACTGAGAATTCACAGAAGAAAGACCTTAACAATTGTTTTTCCGGATCCTCCATTTTGCCAATAAGACTCAGAGCACGTTAGAGAAACTTGTAAAAAGATAGAATGAGCAAAAGCAGGAACCCCAGAGTCCCCATTCCCACCTCTCTGGTCCCCTCCCATCACTGTTTATAATCCTGTCCTCTCTCCCTAAACCCTACAGTGAATTGAGCAAAGGTACATGTGCAAAGCCAAAGGCGTTCACAAAGAAGCAAGCAAGATTGGGTTTTTTCCCATCTAAATGTTTATTAATTGTTTGAGGATCCAAACCAAAGTCTCACACACTCTAGGCAAGTGCTGTGCCCTGAGCCACTGTCCCAAGCCTTAAAATATTTTTGAAATATCTCACTTATGAAATTCTGCCACAATATCTTCGTTCAATAACTATGATTTCTTACAAGGAAAGTCAGAGATGATCTACATTCCCTAACTCATTAAAAAAAAATCCCTTTCCCTGGCAGTTAACACACAGCCACTCTCTACTCTCACAGAGCCAGGCTGTGCAACCTCTTTACAGGGCTGTTCATTTTCCACTCTATCTTTCTTTTGCTATCCAAACTGCTGTAACTTTATCTCATGCTCCTCCGTCATCTCTCCTTCACTGTTACAAATGGAGCTGCGATCTGAGCTCTGCATTACCGTAATGTCCTCCAGGCTGCTGTTTATTCGGTACCTCTACTTATACTTTTCATTTTGTCTGGGCCCTTGGTTTTCCATCCCTTCTCCTTCTGCTGCTGTTAAGCCCCGGTGTCAAATGCATAAGAGTTGTATATCCTGCATCCGAGAGCCTCTCTTCTCCCCTTTAGCTGGAGATGGGTCCCTCCTTGGGGTTGTAGGTTTTCTGCTTAACATTTTAAAATAAAGCTTAAAAAGCTCTGAGGGTAGCCGTTTTACCCGCCTTTAGCCAAGTCTTCATGCCACAACTTCCCAGCTCAATAGAAACACTCTTGCACTGTGTCCTCAGCTAGCATCTCTCTTATTTTGGTCCTTCAAAGTCCCATTCTTGTTCTCTTGCTCCTGCCAAGATCAGTAAAAAACAAAACACCTTAACTCTTGGACACATGAGACAGACTTCCTATTATTCAGGAAGCCAGTCCATGATCCAGATGGCTGCCTTAGTTTCTCTGACAATAAAGCACCCACACGTATTCTAAAATCAGGGGACACCAGAGCTTCCCTTTGTGTGTACTTGCTATTGAGTGCTATTTCTTCGGTCTCTATTTGAATACCATCATGTTCTCATGTGGGGTATTACATTCTTGTCAATTCCATGTCTCTCTCCTATGTGCATCACTGTATGGTATTGGTTTGAAAATATCACATCTGTATTTTGCTGGCATGTAAGGTTCGAAACCCAGGTGTGGAAGCTTCGGAGCAGCTGCATTCACTTCCAGGAGGAGCAGGCTGGATAGAAGCCCATTGCCCTATGGTAGAAAAGCCCCTATCCTTTTTTTTATTGGCATGGGACACACATGTTCCCCCTCATCTTCAATTCCCTGAAAGTAGCTCTCCCTAGCAGCTCCCCATTACTTCTTTCAGAGTGAAAGTGAACTCAAGCCCTACCAATCAGGGCTATCACAGGCCCAGAACTCCTCTCTCTCTCTCTCTCTCTCTCTATATATATATATATATATATATATATAATATATATATAATATATATATATATATATATAAATATATATATATTTGTGTGTGTGTGTGTATGTTTGTGTGTGTATGTATGTTCATGTGTGTGTATGTGTGTGGTATGTGTGTGTGTTTGTTCATATGCATGTATATCTGTTTATGCTACATATGCATCTGTGGTGTGTGTTGATATATGTGTGCATACAGTGTGTGCACACATGTTAATTAGCCACCACTTGGCTCAGCCAATTCTCCTTGGCAGTGGGATGAATATTCAGCTCTCCTTTCCAATTGCCATGGACTAGGGATTTCATTTTTCATTCTTCTGATCTCAAGGAAAAGCAAAGGAAGCAGAGATCAAAACTGGCTCCTTTTTTTTTTTACTATAATTAATTCATTAATTTTTTGTGTCTGCCAACTGGCTAGGGTTCCTCCAAGAGCTGCATTTCATGTCTGCATTCAGCAGAGCTTTCATTGACTCCATCACCAGTTACTAGGGCTGGATAACAAACCGGGGCTCATCACCCTCCATCTCCATCTCCATGTGGAACCTGTGTGTTCTCAGATACACATCTACAGGCTTGAGATCCCAGAATTCAGCTCTTTCACCTGCATCTGATGGAATGCAGCATCAGTGTGCGTGTTATTGTACCATTTTACATGTAAGATGGGAAAACTTAGAGTCGAGAAATCAACACGCCACTTAGGAAAGAGTAGCTAGATTTGGGGGTCTGCTTATGTAATGTATAAACAAACTCTCAAAATGCACATTTCTTATCAGATATGGTTTTTTCTGATGAGATGCTGGAAGTGGGGGGTGGAGGAAGGAAGTCAAAGGCAAGTATGAAAATAACACTGTGAAAGCTGTCAAGGTGGCTCAGAAGGCAAAGGCACCGCCCACCAAGCCTGGAGTTGGATCCCACAGGTGGAGAGAACCCACCTCTGCAAGTTGTTCTCTGACCTCCACAATATGCACCATGAAATGCACATGTGTATTGTATGCACACACACACACACACAATTGGTTTTGTTTCGTTTTTTAAAACACAATGGAAGAAGGAAAGGAGGGAGGAGGAAGAGAGGAAGGAAGAAACTCAGTTTCTCTTCTTATTCCTTAACCTCCTCTAACGCCAAGCCTTGGTGATTTTCTGACCTCCGCATTCAACCCAGGGCCCTTTGCCTTGCCCCTCTGCCTTGCACAGAAGCCACTTCCTGTGGCTTCATTCCCACCGGCCTAACACGTGTACTCCCCGGCTGAGCCTTCAGAAGCCACTTTCCATTCTGAGATATTTACCCTGCCTATCTCACAGTCATTTTCCTCCTCCACAATCCAGCTCCCCCTGCCCCAGCCCCAGCCCCACCCCATCATTTCTGACATGGAGAATGCCTGGCTGCTTTGGAAATCCACCTGTCAAAATAAACTAAAAATGTTTTCATTGTTACATTGTTTATGAGAAATGAGTGGCTTATTCAACCACCAAGACCAAATTTATATTCAATTTGGGGGCTATATATTAGTAAGCCTTTTCCTTCTCCCTCCCTGGTTATAAAAGTCTCACTCTAGGTCTTGCTTGGCTGAGATTAGGAGAGAAGCCATTCCTTGTAAATCAGTGTAATCTTCACAACAGGACATCACGGTATTGAGAACTCCTCTCTGTGCTGTGCATTTTCAATTACATTACATGTTTCTACTTAGTAAGCCAGCTTAATTCTAAGAGATGTCACAATATTAGAACACAGCCAGGTTGGAAAAGGGGGCAATCTCACTTCTCTTGTAAGTTGTTTAGCCTTTGGCACTTATAAATCCCCCTAAAACACATGGGAAATCCCTGTGCCTTGCTTTTAATATGTCTTTAGATTTATTACATGAAGAACCTGCTCACTTAATCCTTGGCTGAGGCCAAGGTTCATCGGCCTTCGAATAGAGGATCTGAGAATGGGGGGGGGGGACCAGAAATCACAAAATCAGGTGGGGAAAGGATGCTTCAAACTTAAAATGCTTCTGCAAGTGCATGCTCCACCAGAAAGATGAGGGTTGGCAGAGGCTCTAAACGACTCTGCATAAATCCAGGCCCATTTATCTTGGGCTTTATTCCTGGACAGTTGAACAGGGCCAGCAGTCAGGGCAGAGGCTGAAGGGCCCTTTGGGGACCAAATTACCGCTTCCAAATGGGTCTGTGTTCCAGGTGTAGGGCAATATTATCTGAGAAATTTCCAGAGATTTGTTATTCTTCAAAGAACTCTGTTAGAGCATTTTAAATGATGGAAGATTGTGTTATTCTTTTTAAGAAAGAGGGAAACTTGATTTTAAATATATTTTAAACAATTTCCGCCAAAATATACATCCTAGAATGACTAAAGGAAAAAATGTCAGCAAAATTAAAAAAAAAAAAAAAACAATTATCATTCCATTTAAATTGCCACTGCTGAGTGCCTCTCTGGCCAGGGTGGCAGAGCCTACTCAGTGCTTCTGGTATAATGAAGCCGTGGGCACACTCCCAGTGGAAGACCAGAAGGTGGGAGAATAGGCAATCAGAATCATATCTGGTTTCTACTTTTTTCAAGTCTGAATTAGAGGAAAGGCAGTTAATGTTTTGCTTCTCTGTTAGTGTTTGATATCCTCTGTGTTCACAAACTAAGGACAGAGAAATAAAAGAGAAAGCTCTCGCAGTACCTAATATTAATTTAACATCTTTGCCCTGTCAACATTTCCTTTTCTTTTGGTCTCATGCAGTGCCTTGAAGTTAGGTAACCTGGGTTATAGCAAGAGGCAGACTAATCGCCATGACTCCCAGGTCCCCAGGTAAGGGGTGCTCACGACTCCTCCTTTTCTCTGGCTATTTGTAGCATCAGGACATCAAGCCATTATCTCCATCCCACTTCAATGGTCACCTCTGCCATGGGCTTACAGACAGGGTTAGTTGCTATTTCAACAACTCATGAACAGCAGGGAAAGGGGTAACGAGAACATGGGAACTCGGCCACTTATTGTCACGTGGGAAGGTCATCTAACTCCCCTGCTCTACCATTCCCATGTATGCCAAAGGGAGCTCATAACTGCCCTCCACATTTCAGCGAAACTTTCCAACAATCAGAGGGGCAGGGCATGAAGACACACATCTCTTCCCATCTCTACATCACAGTTCCTTCCCTTAGGCCCATCAGAGTTAGTTGTATTTCAGAAATCGGAATTCCTTAAAGTTCAGAAGGATAATTTTTTTACATATTTGACACACATTACATTTCCTAATATCTCATCAGTAAAACGTATACATTTAACATTAAAACGAACAAAGATCTCAAAAAAATGCCAAATCTCCCTTTAGCCAACTGAAAATATAGAAAACTAGGTGAGATGTTGAGTCCTCTCGTGATTCATTGAGCAGTCACTGGGCAGAATATTCTGATTGTACTTTAAATACAAAACCCTAAAACTGGAACTTGATAACATCGGGATTAGCTAGTATTAACTACTATTTACAGAGTGTTACTATGGTCCCTTAGGGTTGTAAATGTATGCTTTGCTCAATATCCAAGCACCGTACATAACCTTCAGAAGGAAACCCAGATGTTAAAGAATGCATGTCATCTGCTCAGGTCAGTGACTAAAGAAGAGCATGTCTCCTTCTTGGAGGCCTTCCCTAAGCCAGTTTCTTCCTGAGGTGAGAAGTTAAACCGTTGTCATGGAGGGAGTTACCCAGCCAACTGAGATTCTGAGGACAAGTGGGCAGAAGCCCCACCTGTGATCCCTTGAGATAGACATGGAAACTGTTCTTCACTGCAGACATATCCAAAGCCTAGGCTCCCTAGCCAGCTGCTGAGGGCAGCTTCCAAGTCCTAAAAATATAGGCCTCGCATCAGCCAACTCAGACTTTAGGAACTACTGACACACACAAGCACTTCTCCTGAAATGTGTTCTTCATGGTACGGAGCCAGAGAGGATGAGGAGTTTATAAAAGGTGGAAAAATAAATTAGGCATTTCAATTTCTTCTGCACAGTGATGTAGAGAGAGAGAAAAGAAGAGCAAAGGCAGACAGGAAAAGGAAAGAGTCCTTAGACAATGAAAGAATACGGACCATTAACCCTTCACAGCAGATACGTTTCTAATCACTTTCAACTAAAATCGAATGTGCCTAATCTCTTAAGGTAAAAAAAAAAAAAAAAAAAAAAAAAAAAAAAAAAAAGAGCTTGCAAGGCATTGGTGTCACCAATGTGGACTCCAGATCACAGTACTGTCCATGAATTCTCTCCTATTGAGGGCATGACTCTAATAACAAAGGCCATAGCTTTATTTCCCTTCAGACTCAGGAAGCAGAAGTTCTTTCTCTTGCCTTGACTTGGTTTTTACATACCATCCTCAGTGAACACTCAACAAATAGTTTACTCAACAAAAATATAACAGCTGCCATTTTTGAAGACTAGGAATGTACCATGTGTGGGCTGAATTATTTTTCATATATAATTCTCTCATTTTGTCTTGTTTTAGGGGGCTGGGACTGCCCACAGTTTCCTGAGGAAGAAGCTTAAGTAATTTGCTCAAGACCACACAGCTAAGTGACAGAGGCTGGGATGCCAACTGTGGGATTTCCGGGTGCCTGCTTCCCTGATGTTATGCATGTGTGCTGTGCCCATTTACACATGGGGGGTTGGTGCTCCTGGGTGGCTCCTTTATTTTCTGTCATCTTGCCATCCTCCTCCATTACTCCATTAACCTTGCCTCTGGACTCCATGACTTTAATGTGTTTTTTCTATAAACCTTCAGTTGCAAAAAGCACAGATTGTCCACGTGGTCCATATATTATTACAGAGATGTAGAGGGTATACAACATGGAAGAAATGAGGGTCACATTCAGGTCCTTGATTAAAGCCCAAGACACATTAACTCAAGAGTTATTTTAAGAGGTTAAAGAGATGCCTCAGGTAGGAAGTACTTGGTGTGTAGCAACTAGCCCTATGTTCAATTTCCAGCACTCACACAAAGAGCCAGGTTTGTGATCCCAGCACTAGAGAGGAAGGGTCACTCCTGGCACAAGTCCATCCTACTCAGCCGAGTCCAGGCCAATCAAAGATCCTGCCACCAAGAAATGATAGTTGTGCCTGAGAAATGTAATCTGAGGTTGACCTCTGACCTCTGCCATACATGAACACTCGCACTCACACTTATACACACATGAACATACACACATTCATATATATACACCCAAAAGGAGCTGTTTTGAGCAGCCAGCTTATATTTATGAAGAATCCATTAGTATTCAATGTTACTGTAGGAAAACAAAAATCATTTTCTTATCAAGGGAGAAGGAATAACCTATATGCATGTGAAAGTAAGAGATGGACTAGTCAAGCACACAGAGCTGTCTGTATAGAATAAGATTTCAACAAGGTCACCTTCCAGTGCCAAGCAGAGCCCATAGGAGGGTCATGGGACATAGCTTTGACATCACATTCTACCAGTATCCTCATGGTCACTTGACCAAGGCACTTTCACTTTCTTCTTACAGATTGACTAGCTTGGGAAAGGGAAATACTGTCTACCACTGAAGAGTAGGCAAGACTCATGCTGTGAAGCACCCATAGTGCCTTCTGCTGTGTTGGTGTGAAGAAGAAATGATAATAATTCACAAAAGGTTCACGGTGAGATGCCCAGGGTGCAAATATACTTGAAAGGCTCTTGCTGACTGTAAAAACTGTGTTAAGCAGAACATTTTGCTTAAGTCCAGTCCCCTAGGACGTTCATCTCTTGCTATTTAAGGACCATAACTTTTAAGTTTACCCTTGATCTCTCAACCACTTTTTAAAATAAACCAAAAATGACACCATTATTGAAGAGTTCACATTAGCTGCTTTTAAATCGGAGTGCGCCATCTTGGATCTGGAGAGTCTGTAATCTAATTCGTCTGCACATCTCTGTAGGTGCTGCCCTCTGGCCAGTATTTGTACTGACCACTATCATTACTAAACCTGTAAAATCAGGCTGAAGATTCCTGATATTGCACCAAGAGTTCTTGCCCCTAATAAAGTTTTCTCAAATGTGCCCAAGATCCTGAGACCTGGGATAGACCACCAAGAAGAATCAGGAGCCTCAAGTTTAACAAAGCCTCAAAGCCTTTGGCCCAGCTTTAGAATAAGATGTGTCTTTTTGTTCTTCTATGCTGTCACATTTGTTTTCTTCCAAAATACCCAACGTTGGAGATTTTTCTAACTGGGGATATTTGTTAGTCTGTAAAGTATAAAAAAGAACAACTCGAAGCTATAAAATTCATAACCCATTTTCATTCCTCCCTGACTTCCACTACCTTTCAAAATCTCAGACTTCAGGCCAGTAGTGTCACATCAATAAGTGCACCATCACCCCTACGTTAGGCTCTGCATTATCTTTCCCCCCATCTCTCAGGCACCCAGTTTCTCTACAGCAGAAGCAGCACAGACTAGCATTGAAACTCTATGGAGAACCTATGTCACAGAGCGACAAAAAAGCTGCCTGAGGTGGCTATCCCATCAGCACAGCAGGAAGCAAATTGGATGTGAAGTTTAAAGAAGCCCCTCCCCAAAGTCACACCACCATCCGCCTGCAAAGAGCAGCGATAACGAGGTTTCAGCCCAAGACACCCCAGTCATCCCCCTAATGAAGGCAGAACTATTGTAGCCCAAGGTTTTAGACTTCTGCAGCATAATTTCCACAGCATTGTTGACTACAGACAATCTTCCCCCAATTCTTGAGCGATATAATAATACAACTGAATGGTTATTTGAGACTGGAAATTACACGTTAAACTATTCCAACAGGTGCTACCTTAAAATGAAAGTTTCTGCCTTGCAAATGCCTATAAAATGCTGCAATTATTTGTCAGTTAAAACACATACATGAGAATAAAAACACTACACAGTATTCACACTGAAAACAGGCCATGGCTGAGACTACCCTAGGTGCCAAAGGGGTTAGCATAAGACTACGTGACAGTTATTTGTTTTCTATGCCATTCATGTAGGTTCATCTGTCAGGAGTAATTATAAAGCAGAAAAGCATTCCTGAATGGTGGGAATTGCATGAAGCAGTCATCTTGACTGGAATTTAGTTGTCGTGTGTGTGTGTGTGTGTGTGTGTGTGGTTTTCATCGTTTTCCTTTTATGAGCACCGTATGCACAGGCTCTTGATTGCTTCTGCAGTGGAAAAAAGGAGAGCAGCTCCCCTGAATCCCAATGATCTGCTTTGGCCCAAAGCTGTTAATAGGAAGAGCACTTGCAATCCAGGAAATCCTATAAGGTAAAGACAGATACGGTTGGTGAAAAATGCTCAGTACATCCCCAGGTCCAGAGGAAAATCTGGTCTCTCTGAACAGAGCCAAGCCTCTATTCATTCTCTTTAGACCATGGGAAAAGGAAGGGAGGTGGGATGGGACCATTCCATCTAGGCTTTGGGTGGCCAGAAGCATGTGTTTTCAGAAAGCCTTTTTCCATGAGGAAACTGTGGTTGGGGGGAATCAAACCTTGGGCCCCTCCTCCTCCTCCTCCTTCTATGTCTCATAATTAAAGCTTTGGGTGGGAGGAGATGAATCGTTCATGGCCCTCCCTCTCCGTGGTCCTTTTGGATGGCATCATCGGACTCAGATGACAAGCTGGGAGGCAAGAGGCTTCCAGCATTAGCATCTGGCCCTCTGGCAGCCGGTCAGGCCCTCAGTTCCCATCCTGGGCTGCCTCCAGATGTTTCTTACACTTCAGTTTGTAAGCCTCTACCCACCTCTGCAGAAAAATGTTCACACAAAGACATCTCAGACCAAAAGAACTGGCAGGTTCTTATCTAAAGGGATCTTTGGTCTTCTCCTCTGGGGCAGTATTTTATATTTATGCCTTGATTCAAGAGGTATATCTGAGAGCATCTCCCAATCTCTGGGTGATTGAGGTGATCTGGAAGATGCTGGGATCTGGGGGTTCTAAACAAATCGTATTGTTATTTGTCCCTTGATCACCCTCCAATACATTTTTCTTTCCTAGGGAGGTCAAATTTTGATCAATACTAAATGCAGTTTAAAAGAGAGAAGAAAATACGAACTGCCATGGGGCATTGAGAAGAGCTGCCGGAATTGTTCTTTTTTTGTGAATTCCTGGGAGTCTGGAGATTAGTAACACGTATGCAGGCCTGGGTTATTTTTCTACCAGGTAGTCATCACCTGCTTCTCAACTGGTATATTGACGTGTACTCCCTAGAGAAAGTCTCAACAGGCAACATCCCTAAAGCAAGCCTCTCAGTCTTGATGATGATAACAGCAGCCACGAAAGCACGGAGCACAATAGCAACTGTCGCTTAACAGGAACTCGTTATGACACCAAGAACATCCCTCATAAACTTCAATTAATTTAATCCACATCCCAGATCTAACAGGTCTTCCCAGTCTTTACACAGTAACATTAAAAGGCAGAGGCTACACACAGTCATCAGTAGAGTTAGGATGTGACTCAGTCAATCCCAATGGCTCAGAGACATGTCATCTGTCAAGAGGACAGCCTAGAACCCCAGAATTCCTGCATTTGAGAATCTTTGAGACATTCCACAGTACCCCTAAAAATCCAGCTAGCATACCTTTAGATTCTGTTTTCCCTTCTCTTTTAAAGAGGACCTCACTGTCCCCATGAAAAACACTGCTATTTCCAGGTCCCCAAGTCAAGGTATCTGAATTCACCAAAGCTGAGTTCAGCCTTTATATTAACTTTCCTCCTGTGGCTTGGGATTTTCTAGACTGATAGTGTAACAGTACAGGTCTTTTTCATCCATGCGTGTCACTGCGGACTTGAACCCACACATTCCTTCCCACAGGCTCAGCTGTAGGGCAATGGCCATTTGTTTTCCATAACTGTCCTGTTATTCGGTTAGCACCACTAAAACTTCGCACTGCCTGAAAAATGAGCTTGATTATTTATTTCTCTTGCTAACCGCCTGCCTACTCCACTAGGACAGAAGCCCATGAGAACAGGAAGATTGGCTGTCTTGCTCGTGGCTACATCCCCAGCTGCCGCTCAGTGGGTAGTCAACAATAAATGGGTAAATATATGTGTGTCTGCTGGCTCAAGTGCAAACTGCCGCCCATCTACTGGGAGGAAGGAGTGCTTTTCTATGCAATCTTTTATTGCTGTAGAAAAGGACAGGAAATTCTTAGGAAGCTAACAAGAAGGCCTTAGTCACAGAACCAGAAGATAGATCACAAGACATTGGAAACTTCATCCCTAAATAATTACATATAAATCACAGAGCAAGCAATACGAGTGTGATTCTCTGTCCGAACTCTAAACTGACTTCAATAGTGCAACTAAATCAATAGGGTGAGGCCACTCATTTTAAAGACACAGATTGTGTAGATTTTAGTTTGTCTCAAGAATACCCAGTTAGATACAGAAAATAGGAGGCAGGCTTCCAGGTAGGGTTATCTATCCCAAAAATTGTGTATGTGTGTGTGTGTGTGTGTGTGTGTGTATGTGTGTATGTGTGTGTATGTATGTGTGTATGTATATATATACAGAGAGAGAGGGGGGGTTTCCTGTAGAAGAGCAGCAGGTACTCTTAATCATAGAGCAATCTCTGTAGCTCCTACTCTGCTTTTTGAGACAAGGTCTCCACTGGTCTGGAGCTTCCAAGGATGCTAGAATGGCTAACCCGTAAGCCACAGATATCTGCCTGTCTCTGCTTCCTCAGTGATGGGATTCTAAGTGTGTTTTACCATACCCAGCTTTATTATGTAGGTTCTAGGGACTGCCTTCAGGCCCACCTGAATGTTCACAGAGCAATTTCCTGACTAAACTACCTTCCCAGCCTGGAGACTTACACTTATTTCTGTACTCTTGTTTTTGTTTTTCCAAGTCCTAGGGATCAAACCCAGAGCCTTGAACACTTTGGCAGGTCCTGTAACACTAAGCTACATGACCAACCCTTCCAAAGGGCACTCATAGGAGTGATTATCCTAAAGCAAGGGGAGAGCTTGTCCATTAAAATGCATGGGGTTATCAGTGTGTGGAACCATCACGGGCTTAGGTGGAGACTGCAAGAAGGAGAACCGTTCTCTGCAAGGCTCTGTCTGTGGGTGAGAAGGAGCCAGGCACATTGGATTGTGACTATAATTCCCCAGGCTCCACTCCTTGAGTCAGCTCACTCATTTATGAATAAGAAGATTACTCACCGCCTCTGTGAATGAACAGTTTCCCTACCACCCTAAACCCTTGGCATCTTCCTTCAAGACTTCTGTGTTTCCCTCTTCCTCCCCCACTGGCCACAGTGGCGGGGGCAGAAGGGCTTTCTCTCCCTCACTGTCTTCAATTAACAGTTCTATGCCCTCAGCCCACTCTGGGTTTCCTCTCTGGCTTCTCAGAAGGGGAGTCCCTTGATTAGGGGGTCTGGCAGCAGGGCAGTCTCACAGGCTGCCCTGCAGTCACAGGCTTGGCAGACAGCAGGCAGGGTTTGGGCTGTTAACTTTTGTCCTGGAGATGGATCTCTTTCTACCGCTTGCTCTTTTTCCTCTTAAAATAAATGCGGTCTTCTGAATTTCCAGCCATTAGTGGTGGCTGATTAATTTCCAAAGTGAGTTCAGTTTGAAGCCACTTCTACAAATAGACACTTGATTGAGTTGAAGAGTCAAGAAGGGATTGTTATTTAATTGTATTTGATTCGGAGACAACCAGTGGCTTCAGAGACTCACCTCGCAGTGTGCTCTGACTAATTATGAGTGATATTCCTTCCATGTGTTGACAGAGCACTTCAGATTTTTCACTATGTTCTTCTGCACATGCCTGGAAATAATCCCTCCCATGACCCGAGAACTAGATAGATTAGAAAGTATCGTGACCATTTGATGAGAGGGAGAGAGGAAGCTCTTCCCAGAAATGGGATTGGTACGTCACCAAAACTCGTCTCTCTGACAGTGACTTGCCTGTGCTTTCTGCCTCCGATGTGTCATACCATCAAATCAAGATGTGTCTGGTTGTGGGTGTGGAGGATGAGCCCCTGAGTCCGGAGAACTAATGATCTGGCTTCTGATCCCACCTTTACCTTTTGGAATACTAACCTCAGTTTCCCTGTGTGTAAAATGAGGAGGGAAGAGTCCCTTGCTCATAGCAACTGTTTGAGAAAGAAGAAAATATGCTCATAGCCTTAGGATAGAGCAGAGCCAGCCACATACACAGTAGGGCCTCGAGATCCTGAGCTAGTTACCTGCCCTTTCTGCCACAGGACTGAATGTCAAACTATAGCAGATTTGTTTTCTCCACTTCAAACACAAACTTCTGGAGCCTATGGCCTTTGTTTTATTTGGGAACTGGATAATTGAGCTGCAAGGGGGCGGGGCACGGAGGCAGTGGCGGGTGGGGGTGGGGGTGCTGTTTACGGCCAGCATTTTAAAATTGGGATTTTACCAAAAAAATTTCATAAACTTCTTGGAAATGAGATGTCTAGCGATATGAGGCCCACATTCCAGTGTGGCAACTATTGGCTGAAACTCTATGGCCACTTCCCCTTTATACAGGGCACATCCTGGCAGGTCACCTCAATTCACTGCTCTTATGGCATTCCTCAGACACCATTCTCCAATACTATGTCAGTGGTAGTTAGCAGAGACAGGGACTCGGTTGGGAAAGCTTCTGGAACCAGCTGAACGATATTGAAAAAGGCCCCCGCTGGCCCTGCCAGTTCTCATCCCAACCACAGTATTTTACTGCCTGCTTCTCACCACATGAGGTTGCACCGGCAAGTCTGCACCAACGGGAGAAATAGTAGTTAGCTCATTTTGTGACCAGAAAGCTTTAACTGGAACCAAACTGGAATAAACTGTGTGAGAACAAGGGTGACAGAGACAATCTTAGAGAGACAGCTTTTACTTTCTGTGAAAAGATCCCCATTCGCACTTATCCACACAACCGTTGCTACTATGTAACTCTCAACTGCCCTCAAAATATATTCTCCTTCTCAGTAATCAAATCTGTTTATGACATAAAATGTCCTAGCTTATTTGTGGAGATAGATAGATAGATAGATAGATAGATAGATAGATAGATAGATAGATAGATAGAGATAGAGATAGAGATAGAGATAGAGATAGAGATAGAGATAGAGATAGAGATAGAGATAGAGATACAGATACAGATACAGATACAGATACAGATACAGATACAGATGATACAGATACAGATGATACAGATAGATACAGATACAGATACAGATACAGATACAGATACAGATACAGATACAGATACAGATACAGATACAGATACAGATACAGATACAGATACAGATACAGATACAGATACAGATACAGATACAGATACAGATACAGATACAGATACAGATAGTTTTAAGCTGGAATTGAGAGATATAGAGTACTACTGGGAAATTAAAGAGCTTTGTTCTCTCTTAATCGTAAGATGACTTTATTAAAGGGGCAGTGTGCTTTGGAGTTTGAACCCTTGGTGCTTTCAGAAATGCTATATAACTCGGTAAGGATTATGTCATTTCTCAGCTTCCCTTGGCAGTGGCTCTTATTATTTACAATATTTACTTCAGGGAAATCTTGGCCTGTGTCATATTTATCTTGCTGAAAAATGGGCCTGTAAATGCTTATCACCTTTTGAACAAAGCCAAGTGCTGTGGTACTAATTTGGCTCATGAAGTGTGTAATTTAGTTCCTTTTCACAGGCGCAACATTTGTCTCCTGCTTTTATTAAACTACCATAAAACAATTTTTCTTGCTCATTATTGAAATATGCATCACAGAGGCTGGGGCACACAGTACTGGAGTACCAGGAAGCCTGATGGAGTAGCAGCGATACTCTGCTCTGTTCTTCTTGCTCGCTCCGCCCCCCCAAAAAAACTGAGAAAGCAAGAAGGAAACTGGTTAATTTCCCTAGTTAGTGGGTAGTGTGAAGAAAGGGTGATATGGGAGACGGAGAAGAATAAACCAGTCCTTTTTTATGAAATTATTTCTACAAAATGCATGTGTTCACTAACAGGAGATATATACATATACATATACATACACATACACATACACATACACATACACATACACATACACATACACATACACATACACATACACATACACATACACATACACATACACATACACATACACATATACATATACATATCCTGATTTACTTTTCATTTGACTCTGGTGTGTTTTCCATCTCTTTGAGGTTAGCCGCATAGTGAGCCTGTCACCAGTATTCAGGGGACACAGCTTCACCACTGTGCACAAGGAAGAGAACCATGGGAAGAAAGAACTGAAGGTAGAACCAGCAAGAAGCATAGGCTTTCCCAACCCCAGAGATTTCTTCTTTGCCTGTTGGGTGTTGCCTAATGTACACACTGACACTCCCCAGTCTGTGAGAGAGCCTTGCTTACAAGCAACACTGCCTGCCTCCCATGCCAACAACACAAAAAAGAACTCAGACACACTCTGGGAGAACTGGGTGGTACATCTTAGAAAGCACCCATGTACAGAAAACAAAACAAAAAACAAAACAAAAACCCTTTCCAAACAACTAGTTGCCATAAACAAAAGCATACAAGAAAACCTGCAAAGTCTGTTGAATGAAAGAGGCTCTCATCTACACAAGTCCCTCAGCATTTACTGCACCTTGGGGAAGGAAGAGGGGAAAGGATGCGTTGAGACACACTGGTTCCTTCCTGCGTGGGTAGTAGAGGCTCACAGAACTGGAGTTTATACTGCAGAGAGTGTTTCTATCTGGTTACAGTCTGTTCAACACTAGGCCAAGGTCTATCTTGAGAGGTTCCTAAAGTACTGTGAAAACTTTACAGAAATAGAGAGACACAATACCTGACCTCACAACCGTCTGTAGAGACCAGGGCAATGAGCTATGATGTTAACTTAAACAGAAGCCGGGTCCACTTTGCTGCCACATGTTGTAGACCCTCCTTGGGCTAAGAGTGTCATTTATTAAGGAAAGATCAATGACTGCCTGTGTCCTGAGCTCACCCAGGACTAGGGGACTTCTTGAGTTAGAACCCTTACTTCTAAACCAAGGAGATCCTAAGGAAACTGATATACTTGGTCACCCTCAAAATAAGGTGCTAGACACAAGATGGTGGGGGAAAAATAGTGACATGACCAATTTCCCACCTTCACCCAGCAGTCAGTGAAATATAGACCCAGACAGAGAGAATGAGTAAGATGGCTGGTGTAACAGCTAGCTCTGTTGTAGGATGTGTGTAGTGTGTGTGTGTGTGTGTGTGTGTGTGTGTGTGTGTGTGTGTGACTTCTTAAAGAATCAAAGATATATTCTTTTACAGTAGCAGCTCTCAACCTGTGAGTTGTGACCCTTTTGGGGTCAAATGACCTTTTCACAGGAGTCACCTAAGACCATTGGAAATATCAGATATTTACATTATAACTCATAACCGAAGCAAATTATAGCTATAAAGTAGCAACAAACATAATTTTATGGTTGGAGGTCACCACCACATGAGGAACTGTATTAAAGGGTCACAGCATTAAGACGTGAGAACCACTGTGTAAGAATAGTATTTCTACTAATGCCAACAGTGCAAATGCTGAAAGGTGTAACTGACTGAGGCCAGTGTATTGGGTCCTGGAGTTGGCTGTCTGTCCTTTGCTCTCCATGCATTTGCATGCAGTGGATTCTAGAAAGCACTTCTGTAGAAGCTCTTCCTAGTACCAGTACCCTGAGTGATGTAGCAGAGATGCCATGCCCACTCTTCAAAGTTCTAACTAACAGAGGGCCAAAGGGGGTACAAAAAGTTAACAACATGAGATATTAGTCTTCTCCAAGCACTAGACCAACATTTTGGTCAGATAAAAATTGTGGAGCTAGAGTTTGTCAACTGATATGCAAGGCAAAGGTCCTGTAGAATCCTGGCTGTGGAAAGCTGAGTCTCCCCCACTGACCCACCCTTACTTCTAAGATTCATCGGCTTTGCTTATTTCCCAGACTACTGAGATGGTGGTATATGCATGCTGGTGCACACACACACCAATTCACATACACATATATACATACGTACACATAAACACACACTGATACACATATACATATATACATATGCACACATAAACACACATACAAATACTTATACACACATATACATATTTATATACACATAGATATACACAGATGTACATATACACATGTATATACACATCAATACATGCACACATAAACACATGAAATGCCTGTGTATATTAACAAAATATCTTTGACTACTTTGTCCACACTTAAGGTTAGTACCTAGGTTGTCTTCATTCACAAAAGATACCCAAACAAGATAGGTTGACTCCTCAGTTTCAATATGGTGGCATAATATTTTCATATATATATATATATATATATATATATATATATATATATTCTGACAAACCCTCATCTCTTTCCCTCTGTGTTTTGTCAAGTGCCCAGGAAGGCCAGGCTCCAGCCTATGAGAAGCCCACCTTTTGCCTAGCTTTGCAAAAGTCCTTTCACATTAATGACTCTAGATTCCAGACTTGGGAAGGACTTCCTCCAGAAAAGCCTGATGCCTTCCAACCACAAGCACAGCATCACTACCTTAGCCTAGCCTTGCTGCTTCACTTTAAGTATGGCTAAGAAGCCATGAGAAATGCAGATTTAGAGGCACGCAAAGCAAAGGGACCTGTGGACACCGGCTATGTCAATGGGTGCTCTGGAGGGAGCTGAGCTGAGCCAGAGCTGAGGGGAGGTGTACGATTGCTCTCTGGAAGCCTCCCTGATTGGCAGCCAATACACACTGAGCATCAGAACTGGTTGGCTCTTCGGAACCGCGCAGCAGGCAGCCTCCCTCCCTAAATCAAGGCGTCTCCACTCATTTGTCAGGCTGTGCTTTGTGGAGCATCAATGCCAGTTTGTTCAGACTGACTGGCTCTCTCCACAGCGCCCCTCCTGCCATCTGTATTACTTAAAGGAGACTTATGGTTAGGCGTCTCCTGTTGTGAAACACGATCTGTGACCCCCCTAGGCTGGGAAGCCAGCAGGGAAAGGCATTAATATCGTGACACTAGGGAAAATGAATCTCAGAAAACAGCCAAAACGTGAAGTGTGCACAAGCACTACAAGCTGCAGGGAAATGTGAACTCTTTCTCCATGGAGACTGGACTCACACTTAGAGTGGTAGTAATGGTGGTGGTGGTGGTGGTGGTGTGTGTATGTGTGTGTGTGTGTGTATGTGTGTGTGTTTGATAGAAGTTTTATTTTTAGTTTTAGAAAAGATAAACAAATGTCAAACACCATGGTCTTACAAATAAAAACAATAGCTCACCTCACTAGAGTCCAAGAGCCTGGTCTGAATAGTGAAGCTGGGCAGATAATTGTGTAACTATTAGGACCACTGGAAGTTATGTATGCCAAATGAAAGGTAATCAAAACTCTCGCTCCAGGCTACAAACCGAGCATGCTTGGGTGAGGAGGAACCCAGCTTTCTTCTGACACGGTGCTCTTTAGAACAAGTAGCACTGGCAGCAATAAGAATTCTTTTGGTTTTGACTGTTTAAGTGTTTTTTTTTTTTAACAATTACTTGTTTTATATTCTGTGTGTGTGTTTATGTGTATGCATGTATATGTGCACACATGTATGCGCTACAATATACATGTGTAAGTCAGAGGACAACTTGCTTGTAGGTATCAGTTCCCTCCTTCCACCATGTGGATGTCGGGGAACAAACTTAGCTCACTAGCCTTCGCAGCACGTACCTTCTGAGCCATCTCGACCGCCTCACAATGAAAGCTTTAAAAATTACAGATTAGGTCAGAGACAGGAGCCATATTAGAAGGACTAGTGTCAGGCTTGCAGTATAATCAGACACCCTCTCCAGTTTTCCCAGCCAAGTGCACACGTCTTAAGCAGAGGCAGCGGCATCTTAGAGGAGTTCTGAAGCAAGTCTGACATTTCATTACTGACTTCATCCCTACCCTCCTTCCAAACCCCACCCACGTCCTCGGTTTCCTAATATGTAAGCTGGTGGTGAGGACTGCAGAGGGTTAAAAATGCCCATCAAGTGTTGCTCCACCTCTCACAAAAGCATGATCTCTGGGGAAGATTTCTATTAGAAAGGGGTAGAAGTAATTTTCCTAGTAGTACTTAGGAATTCGTGGAGATGAGTCAGCAGAAGGATGTGCTGTGGAGGGTGGGGCACTTTTAAAATCTAATGTGCCCTTCAAAAGAAGCTCTGAGCTTCCATGGCCTCAATGAAAGACATTCTATACCTCAGAAATGGTGCCCCATCTCTATAGCAAAGATGACTTTTATACCATGTATTTATTTAGACGTCACTTGCTTTATTCAGTCAAAAAAAGTGTGTGTGTGTGTGTGTGTGTGTGTATGTGTGTGTGCACGTGCGTGCGTGCCAGCATGAACATTAGTGTATACAAGTAAGTCTGGCAGGGGTGGGGCTGCCTGTACCAGTTCATGAGCAGGGAGACCAGAAGAAAGCACCAGGCGTCTCTTCTATGGCTCTCTACCTAATTCACTTGATACCAAGTCTCTCATGGAATCTGGAGGTAGAATGTCATCCAACAAGCTAGCAGTCTTCTGTTCCTGCCCCTCACAGCGTTGGTGTTATGGGAGTGGGCTTAACACAACCATTTTTTTTCCTGTGAGTGCCTGGGATTTGAACTCAGATCTTCATGGTTGTGCAGCAAGCATTTCTACCCACTGAGCCACCCAACCCTATTCAATGAAAATTTCATTAATGTTTGTCCTAAAAGGATTCTCAAAACCTGAACCCCACCCCACACCCCCAGTCTTTAAGTATTCCTCAGAACAAATGGCCTTTTTGAGTTCTCAAACTCAAAATTGGAAATTGAGACCCAGTCTAGAGACACACGGCAGTTGAGAAGCACTAGAATGTCCCAAAACAAGAGTTAACTAAAGCCTGTGGCAGAAATTCCAAGGGTAATTGTGAAGCCTAGTTTGTGACCCCAAACAGAAACCCCCATGCCTTCAAGTCATCCACAGGCTTCCACCTAGTGCCTGCAGACCAAGACACGTTCTCAAAAGGAAAACAAGTCCCCTTTATTTAAAAGTAGTGTGCATTTGGTGACACGCATTTGGTGGCCAGTAGGGGAGAAACTATGCTTCTCCCATGTATTGTTGGCTCCGTTGAATCATCAGTGGTACAGAGTAAAGTTAAAGTGGTACAGTGGTAAAGCTGCTGTTACTCACTCCTACAAAGCCATCCTCTGGAAGAGCCCCAGCTACACAGGGAACCTCCACACACTGTGTCCTGAAGCCACTGACCACCGAAACAAAGTGTAACCTGAACTCCATGCAAAGTGCTTGCGCCTTCTTTACTCAGAATATTCAATGCTTGCTCCTCTGTCTTTGTGTGTTTTGTGCCTAGCATGGTATAACTAACAAAGGCTGTCAGCTCCCAGGGGTGGGAGATGTAACCATTTAATGTGCCTCAAAGCAGTGTAGCCTTCCACTGGCTAAAAAAAGAAGGTTTGTAAGACATGCCTGATGGGACTAGAAACTTTCTTCTTAATTGTCTATAATTATCAGAGAAGAGAAGTAAGGGGTGGGGGGCTCGTATCCCTCCCCCATGTCCTTAAAACTAAGTGACAGTTCATGATCGCCTCAATGTGTGGATGCAAGGTGTTGTTCCCCGAGACAGAAGGTCATGATTCTGTCCCTTAAAAAGCCTCATTCCAACCGTACTACAAGATGATGTGTCTGGAAAAGAGGAGCACATCTTTTATTTCAAGACTCGCCCTCCTGAGGTCACAGAGTATCCCAGCACCAGTTGCCCTAGTACTACTACGTGGCCACTGTGATATGCCCATTGAATGAAACTAACATCTCATCGGGACATATGGCCATCCCTCTCAATGTTACTCCAATATGGCAGGAAGTGCCTGCAGAAATAATGGCTCCTCAGTTTAGTTCTTTCCACATGCTTCCACAGGGAGAAACCCAGTAAACGTTCATGGCCTAGGGTCCATCTCACTAGTGGGAAAGTAGAAGCAGTTTCACTTCCAATGTCTACGCAATGATGACAGGAGCTCACAGGATAATCTGGATATTTGGGAAAGTACCAGCCGTTGACTCAGGCTTCATCTAACCAGTGTCATCAATGGGAAAGTGTTTCTTCCTCTCCCTCATGGAACGAATGCCCAGACATAGAAATCCTATTTCTGCTGAAACAGCCAATTTCTAACTGTCATTGTCTGTTTTCCCCCTCTCTCTCTCCTTCTGTTTTTGTTGTTGTTCTTGTTCTTGTTGTTTGTACAGGTAGGGATTGAGCCCAAGGCATCAACCATGCTAAGGGTATCTCTATTGGCAATCACTGTTACCGTCAGTAGACCTAGAGACTAAGCTGACTAGGGTTCAGAGTCCACAGTGTCGTGGGTGCTCATGATTTCTAGAACCAGTTTAACATTTCATGAGAAGTACAAATTTACTCTGAACTGCTTCCCAATTCCTTTCCTTGCCAATCTTCTCTCCGTCGGAGACTGGATCTGGTAGGACACGTGCCATACAGCTTAACAGTCCCTTCCAACACGCACCTTCCAACATGGTGCTCCAAACCACCTGAGAATTTGATTTCAGCCCAGACCTTCTAGTCAGAATCTTTTGAGGAAGAGCCTGGAAACACGTATGTTTAGCTACTCTGGGATGATGCTGATAAAATCCCACGAAGAAGGGCAAAGCAGTTGCAAATGAACTTCATCTCTGAGGTATGTAAAATAAGTCACAGGGGGCTGAGTTCCTTGCCTGTCTTTATCTTGTGTCCCTATGCCTCACTCAGATTCCCGCCCTCCCCAAAACAACCCATGTGGCATGTGGTAGAGGACCTAGTACTTATTCATGGAGGTGACATGTCATGAGACACTGGCCTCAAGATATCTAAAGGATACCTTTCACTTCATTCATTCATTCATTCATTCATTTGGGGTGTGTGTGTGTGTGTGTGTGTGTGTTTCTGTCTACATGTGTGTTCATGCCACCATGTGCATGTGGAAGTCAGGGGACAACTTGTGGGAATCTCCTTATACTCTATGAGTTTCAGAGATCGAACTACAGTCCTTGAGCTTTGCAGCAAGTCCCTTTATCCACTGAGCCATCTTGCCAGCTCTCAGTGCCCACTCTTGTGTCTTCTGCCACGTCTTTTAGTCCACATTCCAACATAAGCACCATCCATTCTTAGGGAGCCTCCCTCTGCTGAGGAATTCATCAGCAGAAATGCTGCACATGAGGTTGTAATATTCAGAATATCTGTACAATACAGCTCCTTAAGCAATTATCCTGTACCACTGGGTCATATTAGGCAACTTAATATTCCCCATAACGAAAGTGGAGTTATGGGATTTTTTTTTTAGTGCATACGTTGTTAAGTTTTACTTTAATCATCTGTGCTGTTCTTTTATATTATTTTACTATTGCATGTCAGAGTAATCAGTGACAATTAAATTTTTTAAAACTCGCATTGAAAATTAACTCTCATCAGAAATAGGATTAAGACCGAGACTTTCATGGTTCTAAGGCTGAACTAAGTGGAGGGAAAGATGGTGCACAGGGGGGAAATTTCCCTTGACTTAATACACACCAGTGGGCTTGAATGAGTTCTGAGAATTTTCCATCGGTGTTTTCTAAAATAGCCTTTGGTGGTCTGTCCGCTCAGCTTTGTTCCTATTCAATCTTAGCAGAAATGGCTGTGCCCCAACAAGGTACTGTGTGCTCCTGTGGCAGTTTGGGGAGAGGCTGGGTAAACAACCGAACTGTTAACGCGGGTTCTGCACACTCCTGATTTACGTAGGATGGAGCAGCGGGAAGGGCCCCCAGTCCAGGTTTGGCAAGGTAGCAAGTGAGCCCTCTGTCTGCCTCTGGGATACCTAACCAAGGACACAGTGCCTATTCAGAATCTTGAGTTCACAGTGGCTTTTCAATCAATAACATATGGCCACGAGAGCGAGAGTGTTGTACAAACAGACTGAAATAAACACACTCCGCAAATCAAATATCTGTATGGAAGACAACAAAGCTTTTGAGTTGGAACTGCAGCAAACAAAAACCCAAGTCTACTTGAAACTGGGGGAAAACGAGCAAGCCGTTATGCAACGTGAGTTTGGGGAGATGAATGGGCTGGCAGATGCATTCTTCAGATCATTAAGACCCTGTATCAGTAATATCTAAGGACTGGCCACAAAACTCAGCAGAAACAACTTGAGGTGACTAAGGCTACACCCCCTTCTTTCCCTGAAAGGGCTCACATTGATGACTCTGGACCGGATGGATCAGGGCTTTAAATAACCAGTGGCTCAGTCATACTGGCTTGTTAGCCTTTCCTCTCAGAAGATTTTTTTTCTCCCCTCTCAGAATCATGATCTCAGATTAGGTAGGTGGTGGGGGCGGCTCTAAATATACCTTCCTGTTACCGGAGATCTGGATCAGGGAAGGTGCTTATTAATATCATGGAGTGTATGATTTTTAATGATCTCTGAAAACAGCCCGTATGGGTGTGAATAATGGCACTGTCTCATCGCATGCGTGGTCTGTGCTTTTGTCTCAGACAGGTTCATTTTTCACTGGAGGGGAAAGGTTCATGCCGCACGAGGGGGGTAACCAGTTGATGTTACAAGGCTGACTATTAGGCCCCTCGCTGTTCCATGTGTCACAGGGAAGGACTCCAGCCGGCAACCTTAATGCCTACTTCAGCATCTTGAAGAAATTAATGAACACAGCTTCTATGGCAAAACATTTCAATCAACCCTTACCAGCTGTGCCTACATTTAAGAAAAAGGAAGGGGGTGTGTGTGAAAATGCCCAGGTTTATCAAAAGAAAAGTTTCTTCGAGAGATCAACCAGAGTTTCCGCCGTGTGTGGGGCTGTGGGAGGTGGGGAAAAGAAAAACAGAGGGAAGAAAGAGAGAAAGGTGCCAGTAGCCAGCGCCAAAGGATGTGCTCTGGCCCCTGAGTTTGTTGAACAAATTAAGCACGTCCTGGGTTTTCACCTGCTGAAGTAGCAATAGTGCATATGGCCTAGAAGTTAAAAATAAGGAAATATGCATACATTACCATACTTAATGGACGACCCTCTCCATTTAATATGCAAATTTCCTGAAATATTACTGAATGCCGTCTGTTCTAAATGAATAAATTTGAATTGCAATTAGAATAATCCTTTATAATTAATGAAAACTGTCAATTTTAGTTCATAAGTAATTTGATTAACAGGATGATGGGACACTTATCAAGTTCACTGGACTGCTAGGCTATGGGAAAGCTGACTGAAAACGGGGCGGGCCAGGCACTCAGGCTGCACCCGAGTAGTAGCCTAAATTATTGATAACACAAGCTAATGAACTTCAGAAAGCGAACTCTGGGGGCCTCATTTGAAGGGACAGCCTGGGAGGGCGATGGGCAGCCTCAAATCGAGGTTCTTTCTGAAGGGACAGCCTGGGAGGGCGATGGGCAGCCTCACATCGAAGCTCTTTCTGGATGCAGCTGTACTGGTATTTTTGGCTCACGGGAAAATAAATGTTTGGAAATGCCAGGGTGAAGGAAAACATTGGCCCCAAACACAAATTTACCATTTCCAGCTGTTGCTGGAACAAAAGGGAACAATAGTCAGAGGATGAATGTAAGGAGAGACAATGTGCAAACGTGGGAGAAATCTCTGGTAACATCTCACAGGAGGAGGACAGGGCCACAGCAGTGGGGCCTGCTCCACTTCTCGTCTTTGTTTCTTCGTTCAGATCGAACAGGAATAAAAACTTTTAACTGGCATTAATTGGACACTTACATGAAGCAGTGTAGACTGCGTAAAGATTCCTTTGAGAAACACACACAGAATTCTTAGTTAGGGCACAAGCCGAAAGGCAATCCTGTGGCCCTTAAGGAGACAGATCCCGGGGTATTATATTCTCCTTCAGGAAGGTAAGGAGGTGGAGCAAAGCTTAATGTCACAAGAGAATTCCACTATTCTTTTCCCTTGTTGCTCATTACCATGAAGACAACTAAGTAGAAAAGATAAGTTTTAAACTGTTTATAAAGTCATCTTAGTTTTTTGTTTGTTTGTTTGTTTGTTTTGAAGATACAAATCACAAATCTAACTGTAGATAGACTCAGTGTGTTAGGATAGAATCCATACTCAAGGCGTTCACGGTTCCCTGTCAGGTAAGAAAGTCTATTAGGACCATGTATGTGTAAGAGTATAGGAGCCAAGGTCTGGCTGCACCAATTCAGTCTTGAAGGGATCTTGTCTTTGTATGGATCTGACATCTGACAATCTTGCTGTGAAGGAGGCTCCAAACTTACCAGGGTATAGTCAAGTCCTGTTCTCCCTTCTCTGACCCACCCTCAGAAGTCCTTTAATGCCAAAGATGGACATACCCTGTCTAAAGATCTCTCCCTCCTGAAGCCTTGGAATTTTTGTGTCCAAAAATGTACCCATTACATATATCCCAAGAGTGGGAAGCCCTTCCTGCTGACCAGTATAGATCCTACTTATGTGACCTCACAGAAGTACACGATGGCGTCTGCAGGGAACTGTCAGTTTCACCAATCTCAACTCTCTGTCCTGCCAATCAATACATCTTATTTTATCGAACTCAATAGAACTAAACAAAAAACAAAACCCCATACAGATAATAAAGGTGGTAAAGATAATTTTTAAAAGAACCTATAATTTAATTTTAAAAAATCCATGTACAGACACTATGCAAAGTTATTTAAGCCATTAACTACCTGAGGAAATCTTGGACGTATGTATTATACTATCTGATAGAAAAATTAACCAACGCCTAGTAAGATTGTGTCCAGGGTCCAAAGAATCATCATCAGAGTGGCAGAGCACGGATTTGAACCCATGTCTTTCTGTCTCTGGATCCTAAGCCATACACTGAATTTGTACTCTGGGCTAGTTTCCACTTTTTAAGTCTCTCCTCAGAGCTGGCCATGTTTAATGATGCTATAGTTTCCCCACGTTTCAATTACATTTTTATTTTCTTGCTCTGGACCACCATGACTGTGAGGTTGTCCTGCATTTTCCAAGCCAGCTCAGCACATACACACTCAGAGCCACTGCCCCCGCCCCCACGCATGAAGCAAGCAGGTCATAAACACTGCCATTCACTCTGCCATGTGTGCCGCAAGCCATCCTTTAGCCTCGTCTGCCTCCCACCATGTGTCCCTTTGGAACTCAGCTTTCAAAACATAACAAGGACAAGGTTAGGCTCTTCCTTGCTCTCTACATGAGCATCCTGCACTGCCACTGTCCTAGCTGGCCAACTCCAGCCCTGGGAGATGGGTAATAAAAGCTGTTAGCTCTTTGACACTCAATAAAAGAAACAAACAAGAGACCAATGATGTTCTTGGTTATTAAGCTGCCTATTAGACCCAAATAAAATTAAGCAGCTGGTGGCCCTCTGTCTCCACAAAATTAATATTAAGAACTCTCTTTGAGCTATTTAGATCCTTTGTATATATACTCCAAGCCTCAAGCTCTCTCATCCTTCCCAGCAATGAAAGCTTTTATTTCCTTTCTCTACTCCTTCCATATGTGCAAAACACCCAGAGGATGCTTTCCTTCTTCCCTAGAACCTATCCTCATCCACAAATCCCTCTGGTGATACCAAGAGAGACCTACCTGTACACCAACCTCACTGAACACTGGATCAGAGAGAGCTTCCACAGAGCATGAAGCCCACTCTCCCAAGGGTTATGGATACAGCATTTTAAGTTCACTTTGGGGGGCGTATGCACATTAATTTCCTGTGTATTAGTTCAAAAAGAAACTTATGATTTCTAAGACAGCATTGCAGAGCTCACATTCTATGTACGCATTTAGGAAGAGTGTGGCAAATAGATTTCTTCAATTATAGGGGCAATAAATCATATGGTAGAGATGGTTTTCAATCAGTAAGAGTCACAAGAATAGTCTATATACATTAGGACATCCAGGAAAAAAAATGGATATAGCCTTTATGGGATTCCTAAAACTTGGAGGTTCCTAAGGCCATGTGGTAAGGCTGAAGCTAGGTCTCTCATCATCTGGTGGGACGTTCTTTGTCCTACACAAGACCCAGAACTTCAGCCTGATCCACTGGTCCACTTTGCAAAGAAATAAAGGCATAATCTCTGAAAACACTCTATAGAACACAGGACAGGAAAGACCATAGAGCAGACATGGAGAGAAGAGGGAAACAATGCATGTAGCCCTGGTTCATTCTTCTATGGCCAGAGAAGTTCCACGTTAGGTAGGCGGGGCTTTCCAGTTGAATTCATCTAATGCTTTGGTTGAGATTCTGCTGTAATAATTAAAAAGTCTTAAAACTACCAGAATTTCCGACTTTTGATCTTCTGTGGCCATTCAAACTTTCTCACAAAAAACCAAGTGTGTGCTCCCTTGGCATGGTCCAGTTTCTCCCCAACCATGACTCAAAGACCATGACAATAAACTGCTCTGGGGTTGGGGAGAATAATGAAGATTCTCTAGGCCACCAGAACATAGTGCTTTCTTGAAATTCAAGTTGAAAGTAAGCTTCTACATTAAAAAACAAACAAACAAACAAAACAACCTGCCTCTGATAAGCTTCATCTAGCCTTTCAACAAACATGTTCCTCGTCCATAGAGCCAACTCAGTCAACAGCTGGCTTAGAATTCTTTGTAAGTGGCTATTAACATTCTCATCTGGTAAGAGAAGAGAATTTTCTTTCCTTGCAATTCTGCTCTGGATCTAGGCTCCATCTGTGTACCACTTGTTGGGCCTGCAAGGATGTACAGACACACTCCGAGACTGACATGGGTGGTCACCTCCCAAAGCGCAAGAACTAAGCCCGCTTTCATTAGCTTCTGGCATTTATAAAGATCTCATAATGAAATTAGGGGTAAATTTTTAAACAGCATTTTGGAATAATAGCAACTTTGTGGAGGAGGGGAAGAACATTTGAGTGACTTGGGTAACATGTGGTCCAAGTAGCCAGAGGGATAAACCCTGCAGTGGGTTATCTCAGAGGCGAGATCACTGGGAGAAACTCCAATATATTCACTGGGAGAGGCTGACACGAAGAGCAATAGTTTCAACTTTAACGTGAGGTGTGATCAAATAATATGCTAGAAAAGAGGAGAGAAACACAAAAACCTCGAAGAGGACACACATCTTCCCACAACCTTCAAGTCATCCATATTTAGGGGTGCTGCATTCTAAAGACAATGCTTGCCCACGCCCAACCCCCAGAATAAAACAAGGGCAAGAGTTAACTAGCTTGGGAAGCCTTGAAATGGACTGGTGCCTTCTCTTCCTCGTGGGCTTCTGAGCAGCATTTATGGGAATAAAGGTTAGGCGTTTCCTGGAAACAAGGACAAGTGGGCTTCACTCATTTAGCAAGCAGTGTTCAATCTCATGTATCCATGGCCTCTCCTTTAGTCTCTGCAAAGCCATGGCAAGCAGTGCTAGGCTGTCTCCACATGGGAGATGCACCATGGATGGAGAGTAAGGAACTCCCAACTGAAGAATGATCCCAAGACCAGACTTGGGTCTGGGGACATAGCTCAGTTGGTGAGTGTTTGCTTAGTGTCCACAAGGCTATGGATTCAATCCCAAACACTCCATGAACCTGGCATGGTTAAACAGGCCTGTAATCACAATAGAGGTAGAGACAGGAAGAGAAGAACTAGATCATTCCGGGATACTTGGAGACCTTGAGGCCATGTGGAAGCAAAGAACCAAAATTTCAAAAAATGAAGTCCTTTAAAATATTCTCTAGATTCCCCATACTAAAAATACTTCTTGTGACATTAACACATAACATATTGCACACATAATACTTTGTGAGTGTGTGTAAAATGTTGTTTGATCTTGTTAATACTATTCTTAAGTCATAGATGAAAACACTGAGGCCGAGGAGAATTCACTAAAATCTTCAAATTTATATAGCATCTAAGTAACCAAAGTAGTGAGGAACC
This sequence comes from Mus caroli, assembly GCF_978045245.1. NCBI lineage: Eukaryota > Metazoa > Chordata > Mammalia > Rodentia > Muridae > Mus > Mus caroli. Next base: position 78,472,052 of record NW_028227268.1, read on the forward strand.
CCATCTGCCTAATGTCCTGCGCCCTGTGCCCTGTGATCTGTATATTCTACAATAGTCTTCCTTCACACCTGGACACAGACACTTCTTTTGAGAAAAGCCATTCTTTTCAACTAGAGAGGAATGTAAACCAAGATCCTAACTTTGGGCTCTAAAGAAGCTAAGAGCCAGTCACTCACAGAACACCATCCTTCCACATCAACATTTTATAATATCGTCACAAGTTGGGCCTTGACCATTAGTATCCACTAAGAACAAAGTGACATGAAAGTCAAGTACAGCATGCCAAGTCTTTCCTAACACCTGGTGCCACAGTAGGTCAGTGACACTTAATGGTCACACTTGCCCCTATGCCTCTCACTGCAGACCCTGGCATCAGTGTGACTCTCTGAAACGCATGCAGAGGAAGCCAAGACTGAACTAGCACAGTTACCAAGGTCCTTCTGTGTTAATTTGCCTAAAACCATGTGTGTTGTTAAAACAAATGTAGAAATTAGCCATATGGGAGTATAGCTTGGATACATATCTTCATCTGTCACCCCATTTGGGGAGAAACAAAACTCACAGCATCTCGCAGTGTTTAGACTCAGAGAGGGGGAGAGGGACGCCTAGAAACAAACTACCCCTGAACATGTGTTTATGCTTTGACCTCCCAATATGGCTAATAATTATGAGTCCATAAATAGATATTGGAAACTGGATGGTTGACTGCAGAAGAAAGAGCCCCAGTGTAGGTGGCGGGCTTCATTCTACCGGTGACAGCCCTTACTTCTTACTAGGACAGCAAGCGCAAATCCATAAGATTAGCCTAAGTAAATGAAACCAAGCACCTTACCCTGAGTTAAAATCTTGGGCCCAGTGCATATACCACACCGTGCCTTAATAGCTTTCCAAACTCTCATTTGGCCTCAGTTACACAACCAGCTGACACCGAAAATAATTAATGCCCTTTAGGACTCGCATCTGCTCCCGTGGTTCCAAGTCGGGGTTTTTAATTGGGCTATTTTGGCATTTGGAGACAATGGCAAGGTGAAAGAACCTTTCTTTAATATTTTTGAGGTCAGCAGATAGTCCTGCCAAAGGTCACCCTTCAGGTTCACAAATGAGTCATTTGTATCACCTAATGCAATCTGTGACTTGCAAATTGCACTGGGATGTGTTAGAGCACATTAATTAGTCCATGGGATGACTACAGAATCCATCATTACCAGCCCGGCTTGGAGAGGTGTGCCAATACTTGTTTTGGTGGTTTGTGGTTGCTTCTTTTCTTTTCTTTTCTTTTTTTTTTAACTTTCCATTCTACTTACAACCCTGCTTTTAAAAAGATCTTCAATTTTAGACCTCAGTTACTGGAGTTACGGAGACCACATAGCAAGACAGGTAGTGAGCTGTTTGGGGTGTCTTTCATCTGTACAGCTCACCATCCTAAAAAGGTGGTTCCTTATCCCTTTCTGTCTCTCACCGGTCCAAATCTGGGAGGTGAGAGTCGAGCGTAGGGTGGAGTAGGGTGGGATGAAGAGAACCTGTTTCCAACACCAATGCGGCTCTCAGAGTTTTGCTGGGCCCCTCTCAGCTACTTGGCAGCTCCTGCCTCTAATGAAGGCATTATTAATTTCAGATTCAGGGGATAGAAAACCGGGATGTGGACACTGTGTGGCTATACCATCTGTGCAGTTGACATATATTGATTCATACCTTCTCCCCATCTGTCCTTGACATTCTATAGCAACCTCAGTTATCATCTTTTCTTTCCTGGAATTCCCCGCCCAAAAGCAACGTTCTACCCAGTGTCTTCTCAGTGATTTGATTTGGTAGCTATTGTGCACTTCTAAGAAAAACCCGGTGGCAACTTGCCTGCATCTATCATCCCCTAGGTAAGTCCCTTTGACCCAACAGAACAATAGCAGACCACATCAAAAGGGAATAGGAAACAGTCTCTCTTGCTCTTGGCTCAGAGATAGCATGGGAAGAGGTAGACATTTACAGCAAACCTTCCAGCTCTCCAGAACCTTGACCATTACAGAGGGGAAGAGGACACGGGTACCGCTCCACTCTCCAGTCCAGCACATTTGTTTTCTGCAGAAAGGTATGGTAGCCAATTAAGTCACAGGGACATCTAGAGTCTCAGAACAGAATACTTAAAGTTACACAGCTCAGGCCCAGCGGGTGGGTATGTCATGCCGGACATTAAGGACAAGAAAGTGTTGAGCTAATAGGATATCTGTGTGCACTTTACGTTGAATATACTTTTTTTTTCCAAAGAAGAAAACAATCCGTTCCCATTATTGTCACTTCAGAAGTGACAATACCCGAGCTGGATTTCACAGGGATTTAATTTCAAGGACTATCATTTATTCTCCTTTCTTTCTTTCTTTTTTTTCCTACCTCCTCTCTGTCCAGGTGAAATTGGACACACAAATGACTGAATTCACAATAGACTTTTTGAGGATTCAAGTGGCCACTTGTATCTGCAAAGAAGTAAGTGGCTAATTGCAGCCCAAGAGAAAGGCTGAGCCTGCAATTAGCCAATTAGATGGTGTTAGGGAGGGCCACATGGGGAAAAGCTTCTAGTTGGGGGTGGGGCTCTTCATTAAGCCACAGCTACACTGCCCAGAATTAGGGGGCACCTTTTGCCCCTTAACTCCTAAACACTAAAATCCTCTAGGAATCGATAACAAATACCGTCCCTCCCTCCCTACAGGGGAAGCATTTTAAGATTTTTTTTTTTTAAAAAAAAAACAGTGCCTAGAAATATTTATGCTCAAGACAAAAATGTCCAACCTTATCTTAGCCATAAAATCTTTGTTTCCTCCTTTCTCCCCCTCTCACTAACTTACCAATTAAAACTTCTCTGCCATTCTCCAATGTTGAAAATAAAACCATCTCTCAGGATTTCCTGAGCTTCCTGCAGCTTCCCACTATTTTGTTAAGGAAAGTGTCCCCAGCTTCAGAAGGTGGCTCTCACTGGGAGCACTCAGTCAGTAGTCAAAACAGAATGCTTACTTTTGACTAAGCTATGCAGCGCTCCTGAAGTTTTACAATCTTGGAGGAGAAGAAAAATGGGTGAAGGTCCAAGCATGGGATGGGAGGAGACCCACATAGGGTAAAAGGGAAACGACAGTATTAGCTACCATACGTCAAGCCTAGATGATAAATAAATAAATAAATAAATAAATAAATAAATAAATAAATAAATAAATGTAAAAATAAAAACTTAAAATTAAAACCAAGACAATGCTAAACAAACAAAGCAAAACAAGAAAACAACAACAACAACAACAACAACTTGCTCAACAAGCAGTGGACTATCCATACCTTTACTTCATGTGTCAAACCGGAAATGGGTCAAGTCCACTTTAACGTCCCTGCCATAGCCAAAACTCAGTGATTCAGAATCAAAACCATTCACAGTTCAAGGACTAAATGTGAACCCACCAATATGGCACTTCAAAAGCAACTGTCTATGAGCACAAAAACCCACCATAACCCCCTCTCCTCCTCTCAGCTGGCGCACTGTTCTAAGATCACCCTTGAAACTTGTTTGCACTCTGTTGTGCCATTTTAATCCCTTGCTGCTGTAAGCCCTGGGGGGGTCTTCCCCACAGCCCAGATGTGTGACTGACAGAACACAGTCCTTGTGAGAATTACAAGACAAATTCCTATGTTCCCGGAGATCTGTTTGTTTATCCCCCACCTTTTTCTTTCCTTGGTTCCCTATGGGGAGCAGGCAGCCCATCCTGTTCCATAATCCTGTCGGTAACCCAGTCACGGTTGCCCTGGGATAGGTGGACATGGACCAGAAGCTGATCACTGGGAAACTGTTCTCATTCCATCTTCCCACTGTGGACACTCACTGCTTTCCCCCATGAAGGTGTGACAGAGGGCAAGGCCACTTCAGTGTAGTTGATCAAGCAACTCTAGAGCCACACCATAACACCCTGTCAGAGCACAAAGTCCTAGGGGGCGGGCCAGGGGGGGGTAAATGAAATGGCGACCCCACCCTTCCTTCTCAGGTTAGCCTCTCCTCCCAAACTGGGTCCACTGCTTGTAGAAGGAAATCTAGCTTCTTCCCATGGCCTAACCCCTGCCCACTGCTCTTGTCCATCCTATCTTGGGATGTTTGTACATGGTGTTCCTACTGCCTGAAGTGTGTCAGCACAGCTCTGAGCAGTCATCATGCACCTTAAAAGCCATCTTTCTGGAAAGGGTGTTAGGATTACCCAAAGTAATTCCAGCCCTTGGCCATAAGTCAACTCCCTACTACAGAAATCGGTTTTACTTTACCCAGTAACACACATCACTTTCTGTGTGTGTGTGTGTGTGTGTGTGTGTGTGTGTGTGTGTGCAGGTGTGTGTACCCATGCATACATATGCATACCAGAGGAGGATGTCAGATGTCAAGTATCCCTCTCTACCACTTTCTCCCATATTCCCTTGCGACTGGATCCCTCACTGAAACTGAAGCCAGGCTGGTAGCCAACAAACCTCCAGGGATGCCCCTTCTCAGAGTCACAGGTGTGTATGTAGAAACCTGGACTGTTAACATGGCTACTGGAGGCTTTAATTTAGGCCTTCATCTTTGCATGGCAAGCTGTCTTATCTGCTGTGCCATCTCCCTGAGACCCCCGTGTCACTTTTACCTTGTACATTATCCATTTCCTCCTTGGCATGCAAGAGCAATCAAGACAAGTCTCCTGCCTGTCTTGTTCACATATCTATTGCCAGAAACATAGTAAGCAGAAAACAAAACAAAACAAAACAAAACAAAACAAAACACAACACAACAAAATACATGCTGACAGAATGGATTCTGAATAATTGGATAAACAGATGAACGAAAAAAACCTAAATAATTCATTCAACCATTTGTTCATCGCAGTACTGCAGCTCCCACTCAAGATCTTACAGGTCCTAGACAAGCTCCCTCTCTGCTGCTGAACTCCAACTCCAACCCCTAAAGCTGATTTTTTTTAAGATAGGGGGGATTTAATTTGGGATTCTTGAATCTTGGGCTTCAAAAGTTTCCCTATATAGTTTTCAGGTAAGGGGAGTTTTAGCTTTCTTAGGACTCCTAAAGCTTCCATGACCCCTAAAAGATTAGAGAGACTGTGGAGACGCCTACTTACAATCGTTCTTCTGATTCCGAGCTAATTCCAGGTCTGGCTACATGTCCTGGCTTCCTATGTGACCCTGAGACTAATTCTAACAAGTTAATATGCAGAGAGACAAGAAGTGCTTCTTCTAAGGGAAGAATCTTCCCTTCTTCCTTCATCCACTGAGATGTGAGGTGAAGTTGGAGTCATAGCAGCCATATATGACAGTAAAGTGACCTTAAAAATAGAAGCCACACCCAATACAGTAACAAAACAGAAGACAGAGACCCACCATGAAGAACGCAGACCCAGAACTAGGTGAAGAAGAAAACAAATGTCTACCTTCTTCTTATTTCTTTTACATGGTCAAGCTGTGGCAGGAAAGGGGAAGAAATTAGCTGCCACCTGACCTGGCGCCCACTGTATACAAGGTAAAAGGTCATAAGAGAGTTAATGTATTCATAGGTCAGACTGTTCAAGGTGCTGTTTTTACTGCGTGTGTGTATGTGTGTGTCCACAGTTTGCTGGGACAGATGGGAGAGAAATGAGAAAAGGATGTAAATAATGCCCAAAGCCTTTCTATCAGCAAGGCTCAAGCTTATAAGAAGGCAAAATCACAAAAGCTAAGCCTCTTTGATACGTGTTACCTATACTTGCCCCATTCAAATATATCTCTAATGCATGGATTGAATTTTCTCTCTAATAATAATCAAAAATTTTCCCACCATTGCTTTTTCTTCAAAAATGTTAACACTATGGCTGGATAGCTGGCTCAGCAGTTAAAAATGCCTACTGCTCTTGGAAAGGACCCGAGTTTAGTTCCCAGCATCCATGTCAGGGGGCTCACCGTAGCCTGTAACTGTAGTTCTGAGAGCTCTGACACCCTCTGCTGACATCTATGAGCTCTTGCATATGTATGGCATATACACACAGAAAGACAAACACAGACACATTAAATATAAAATACATTTCTAAGAAGAAATCCTAGCAATGCACCCTCACTTATATTTCAACAACATAACAAGGTCCTGACTCATTTCTTATTAATTTACTTGTAAGCAAATAACAGCCCTATTTGTTGGATTAATGTATTGGATGTGGTGCTGAAATTTAATATTAATTTTTATAAATTGATTCAAAAGACAATGCTCAGAAGTAATGACATCTCCATGCAAACTGGAATCATTATGTATTGAAACCTACCAATCCACTGCAATGATTAGAAACAACTATCACATTTAAATGATCATTGACTCACAGCAATGAATGTGCCTGGGATTTACTGTGCAGTATTATTTGTATATAACAGTCTTCTTAATAAACTGTCCATAGGGACATTAGCAATTTATTAATTGTAACTCAATCAATATGACCACAAATGGATAACATTATTATTTACATAGTAATGGCCAGTGTGAAAGCCAGACTTCCTGGCTAACATAAGGAATTACAAGAAGTAACAAGAGTCCAGGGTCTTTTTAGTCCCCCCTTCCTCCATCCCTATCCTGGACTAATTAGAGGTAGTTTCCCTTCATCTCGAAACATGAGGCAGGAGCTGAGGTGGAGGCTGAGAGGAGAGCTTTCCAACTGTGTCTCAATGGTTAGACTACTTAACTTCTTTGATCTCCACTTTCCCCTATAGCTCACAGAGACAATACTCACTCTCGCTAGCAGAGATCTGTGAGCATCGCTTAGGGTAATTTTGCAATATGTCTGGGAAACAGGAAGTATTCCGCAAATGCCAGGCACCATCCTAACTGCCACACCCTCATCACCACTTTCTTCCACGGTGCACTCCCCTTACCTGGATTTTCAAGATGAGCAGCTAAGGTCTCAGGATGCCAGGTGCACAAGAGTCATTACTAACTATACGGCTAGTATAAGATATCTCTTACACTCATTTTTCAATGTTTAAGAGACTCCCTAAGCTTGGTTTCAATTCATACCACTGCTTGGTTCTTCATGTTGTCACCTGGAACCTCAAAGAGCACCTCAGTTTAGTTCTTTCCTTTAAGAGCTGAGGTTGAGTTGACAAATAAGGTTACAGACAGTGTGGCCGTGGTTTTTCACCCTCTGAGTTCCTAACATTATCCATTCTAGTAATACAGACATGAAAATGGCTCCAGAAAACACAAAAAGGCTTTCTTCCATCAGTGCCAGTAGGCACCACCCAGATTATGCTAAATACCCCTCTGGGTCCTTCCCAGAAAACACTGGCAGCCAAGTTCCCAGACGCAGTCTGTACCCACCAGATAAGAAGAAGCAGAGAACTTTCTATTAGACAAGACCAATGTCCCTGCTGGCTTGCCTGAACTTAGTAACAGTAATCTAGGTTGTCACAGTCTCCATGTTCCAGGCCCTGTTCTGAATGCCTCACACAAGATGCCCCACCCAGGAAAGTGCTGATCAAGCAAGCACAAAACATAAGTTTGATCCCTAGAACCCACATTAAAAAAGAAAAATGCCAGGCATGGTGGCCCAGTCCTGGTGACGCACCAACCAACCTAGACTACTTGCTGACCCATAGGCCAATAAGTCAAGGTCTCTCTCCAAACAGTCAAGGTCTGGGGCTGGAGAGAAGGTGCAGCAGTTAAGGGCCCATAATGCTTTTGCAGAGGACCTGAGTTCAATTCCCAGCACCCGTATCTGGAGGCTTCAATGACCTGTAACTCCAGCTCTAGGAGACCATACACCTCTGTCATCTGTAGATGAGTCCACATAGCCACAGATACACATATAGACATTATTAAAAGGAATTTTTTTAACTTTTGAAAAACTACAAGATGGACAGTTCCTGAGAAAGGACATTAAGGTTGACCTTTGCCATCCACATACACATATTCACATACACACACACACAAACATGCACATACACACCTTTTGTAACAAATTATGTAAGACAGTCACAATTATTATTCCAACTGAGGAAGTGGAATGAGAGTGCTTTAAAACTGGTTTTATTATATTTAGAGTGTGTGTGTGTGTGTGTGTGTGTGTGTGTGTGTGTGTGTGTAAATGTGTACATGCACACACATGTGTGGAGATCAAAGGAAAAACTAATGGACTTGGTTTTCTTCTGTCACACGTGAGTCCCAGCGATCAAACTCAGGTCATCAGTCTTGCCCCTTATCCACTGAGTCATCTCAGCAGTGCCAGTGTTGAAGGAGTTTGCCTTGAGTCCAGTCAGACACAACCAGAAACGTGTAGATGGCGTAGACACTCAGGCGGCTTGGCTCACCTTGTTTCTCCTCACACTACCGAATTTCTTATGTTCTAGGAAGCTTCATGGAACACCTATGGGTCATTCATCTACTGGCAGCCACTGATAACAGTTACAGGCACAACATCTATGACAGTCAATTACGATCTTGGGGTGTCAGAAACACCATGGTTTCAAATGCTAGGCTGTCTGACACTATTTTGATCTCTTAGACCCCCTTTTCCTCATCTCTGAAGTGAGGTTGGTGCTAGTGACTGCTTCAACTTCAGGGAAGATGGAAGGATATTGTTGAAATAATGTACTGAGCCCAGTCAGGGCTGAGCCCAGTTGAGTGCTAAACAGCAAGCAGCAAACATAGTATATGCTCAGTAAGTAACCTAGTTGACTGACTAGTCTCTCCCTCGCCTAGAGAGACATTATTAAAATTAAGAAGAGGCTCTGTTACATATTACAATGGGCCTTAAAACCCAGCCCTCTACCCACATCTGGATGATACAATGTAATTCTTATGTGTGTGTGTGTGTATATATATATATGTGTGTGTGTATGTGTGTGCATCTATATATACATCTATATATATATATACATCTATAAAATTTTTCAGCATGACATTCCCTATCTGCAATTACATCAAAATCGCATTAATTGAGCTATAACACTGTCAGGCTCAGCAGCTGGAGAGCGCATCCATACATCCTAAAAAGGCGGCCATTAATTCAGCTCTCTACAGCGCAGCAATGAAATTGGGATGTCCGTTCTCCAGCCTGATTTACTGCCTTTCAAGCTGCTTAAGTGGGAACCTCTACAAAAAGATTTAAGTTAAGTGACTCCCGTTCTGCCTTGAAGCTCATTTATTATTGAATTAAGTTTTCATTCCATTTAAAGGGAATAAAGAAATATTTGAAACAAGGTAAAACATTAAAAAGAAATCAGCTATGATGATCCAGGAAGCTAGTTTGTCTATCTGAAAATGAGTCTCTCCTAACTTAGCCTCTGCCACAAAGCCAGACCTCAGTTCATAAATGTTACCAATCAGCATATCCATCGAGACTTTTGTATGACAGCTCAGTTCTGTTTTTCATATCATTCCAGTCCTTATTATTTTTTTAATGTTTAGATTTTTTGTTTGGCTTGATTTTGCCTTGGAGAGAGGGTCTCATGTAGTCCAGGCTGCCCTGGAGCCTACTGTGTAGCTGAATATAACCTGAAACATCTGATGCTCCTGCCTTGGCCTCAAGAGAGCTGGGATTCCAGATGTGTACATTAAGCCTCGTTTATATGATGCTGAGGCTGGAACCGAGGCCTCCACACATTGTGCTCTACCGGTTGAGCTTCATGCTGCAGAGCTCATCTGGTCTTTCCCCACTTTAGGCCAAGAAAGTTGGAAAAGCAAACTGGATTAAAAATAGACAGAAATAAACATCTATTTTTTTAATGTCTAGTATGCCCTACACAGGGCAGTGTAGGAGGTGGGGCTAGAGAGGCAAAGAGCTTCATGCTATGGTGTGTCGGTGTGTGACAGACAAGTTAAGGTACTGAAGGGAGTCCAATAAGAACAGATTCCTGGGATTCTGACTCACAGATGACTCCGCGTGTCCTGCTAAAGGAGACCATTTGCCTTTCCTGCTGGACTGTGAGTTGCTTCCATGCCAAATTATCAGCCCTTGTACCTGCAACAATGCCTCTCTGGAACCCACGGCCCCGCCTTTTTTCCAGTCTAGATAAAAGAAAAGAGTCCAACCCTATGGAATGTTTTTCCCGTCGAAGCTTCACACAAAAGAGCCAAGAGTAATAGCATTCCCTACGCCAAGAAGTCCTTAAAGAACTAAGCACTCTGAACAAACTGTATTTTCTAAAAGTCTGTGAGGACCCCTATAATGGTGTCATTTACACCCCAGTCACACGTGTCTACAGCACAGGACCCTTCGTAATTAGGTATATACACTATACCAGTTCACTGCCTAATTAGCAAATTATGTTGAAAATAGCATCCTGCTAATTAACGGTTATTATGGCATTTCTGAGGCTAAGGCTTTAATTACCACCAACCTAATGCTTGTGTACGGAGATGGAAACAAGAGTCCCCCTCCCTTTTAAATGATCAATAAGTACAAAAGATTATTATAAAGGCAAATCGGCTGACAGCTGATTAATTTGCTTGATGCAAAGTTGCTGCGCGTTCCGTATTATTTTATCGGAGTTGCAGGGGGAAAAAAAGGTACATAATTCGGTTTCATTAGCAACCTCTGTGATTTATCACCAGAAAAGGCGGCAGTGGCCCCCCCTCTTTTGTTGTTTGTTCAATTCCCCCTGTGTTTTTTGCCTGTACCGGCATCAAAGTCAAGAGCAGGAAGTTTTAATTAAGTGACACTAATGAGGGCGTTGAAAATGATACTTCAGCAATTCAGCATGCTGTTAAATGTGTTTACTCTATAATGTCATCAAAGGTGATTGTTTTCCCTCGTAATAGATAAAATTCATTACCATAAGCATTGTGCTTTTGAGTGCTGGAAATGCAAAATCCAAGTTAGTCAGGTGGATCTGTTACAATGTTCTCTCCTATGACTGCCAATTCAAATTACTGGACCTAAAACGAAACTTTCCCAAACAAGGCTCTCCTCTCCGTATTTTTTTTTTAAGTGTACCATGTTTAGTAATTAACAGACCCTGCCAGCCAGGAATAGAACAAAAGTGTGCATTCAAATGGCTAATCAAGGGAAGCTAAACTCAATGGGATGGGGGTGAGAAACGATCTTTTGAGCCTGGCACTCATGCCAGTGCTGGGGGGCTACTCATCACACGGCAGTGCACCTGGGCATCACCGCCTCAGTAGCTGCGGATGCATCAATATGTAACTCAGCAACTACCTGGCCATAGAATAGGACATGTTGGGGAATTGGTTTTCTCTAAAAATAAAAATGTACGAGCCACTACTGGAAACTAATCGGCACCTTGTGACTTTCCCTGGGAATTAGAGCATGCTTCTTCATGGTCCTATGACGTCCAAAGGAAGTCAGTGCTTCCATTTTACAGACTGAACCAACAGAGGAAAGGACCTTAGCCTGACAGAGTAGGAATCCCAGGTGCTCCCCTTTGCCCGGCCAAGTCTAATACTTCCGAGATTCGTAACAGTCTCTCTGCATGTTCTGGGCTAGTTACTTCATAGCACATTTTCATATCTTGCACAAAAATGAAAAGTTCTCAAGCATTTCTAGGCTAGCCTGTCGGGATTTGGGTGGGGACAAGAGTGGCAAAGCTGTGCCCAGCACTCTGTTCAAGTTAATCAAGCCAGGCTCCTCCCTCACCTTGATTGACCCAATGGTGATCACCTCCCTCAAAGCTCTCTGCTTTGGAAAAAGCTAGTTTTGAATGGTTTCATCACCCACCATTCTTCAAAATGGGATTACTAACTTCCAGCATGGGAAACATGCCTGCACTCATTCCGTGACCAGCCCAGCCATCGATCAGAAAAACTGGTTTGTGGATGACTTTCTGAAGATATCTGGCCCAACTCCTGTGAATGAAAAATATTAGTGTTTTCCTTCCCTGCTGTATCCCTCATTTGGTCCTGAGGCTGGAATAGATGGGCTCAGAGACTGTTCTGGTTATCTTCAAGGAACTGTCTCCATTAAAATTATTATTGGAGTCTCTGAGCTATTTCAGGAAATTTAGTCTGAAGTAATAAATTCAGAAGTTTCAACCAGTTACCTGCAAGGGAAGCCCAATTGCACTGGCACTGTAGATAAAGGAAAGAGGTTGACATCTCAATGAAATTGTCTTGGGGATCAGGGCAAATATTGAATAAATATTACAATGCCTGGCATACTAACAAAAAGGAAAAAGCTCTAAATACCTATTCATGTGCATTAATGAAACTCTGTGTGTGTATGTGTGTACGTACATGTGTGCATTCACGTACACATGTGTGCACAAGACAGACACAGACAGACAGACAGACAGACAGACAGACACACACACACACACACACACACAGGGGCAGCCCTTTATAAGAAGGTCTCACTTATAAATTATAAAGAGGATGCTTCCAGAAGAACCAGGTACATGTGTGCAGTTTTGTTTACTGCCTGGAATTTAAACTTCAGGCTCTCTTCATGATTTTTTCTTTATTTTTGCCGCCTGAACTTTGGTAGATTTCTAATAAAATGGCATGGATGAGGAGATGCAGAAGGACCAGTGAGAGGGAGTGAGACAGTGGCTGTGGAGAAGGCCTGAGATAAAGAAATCAAAGATGCTTATCAAAGCATGATGGATAAGAATGAAAAATTTAGAACTTCATGGTCTGCCATAGCAGATTGGTTAAACAAATGATGTTATATCCACAGGATAGAATGTTATACAACATCAGGCATTTTGTGTGTGTGTGTGTACAAATTTCAAAGTATTAATGGTGACTCTCTGAAAGTTGAAATGAAAGGCAAGTTTAATGTTTATACATTGTTAAATTATTATATTTAAATACTAACGGTAAAAAAATTCAACAATGCGTCTTTTGGGGGTGTATTCCAAGATGTTATTACGAATGTTACAGTGTAATTTAATTATGTAATTAGTAATATTATAATTAATAACCATTATATAATTTATAACACCATCCAGGCAATTTTTCTCCAATGAAGCTCATCACTATTCAGTCCCATGGAGAAACTGAAAAGCAAGGAACTGCTGAGCCCCTCAGGGTAGCACTCCCAGATACTGCCTTTAGAAGACGCTCCCTATATTCATAGCCAGAGTAAGTTTGACCTATAGAAAGTCTTCTTAGGAATCACACAAGACTGGAGAAAACTTTAAAATCCCAAGTCATTCCACAGCCCTACCTGGGACCCTTGGAGATAGATAGGCCCCTTAAACATTTCGGTGACTTGCTTTATAGTGTGATTAATACCCTGGCCTCTGGGCCTTTGGATTTTTCTGAGCTATTTTTGTTTTTCAGTTAGGGTAGATGAGTTTATCTTGGGCTTTGGCCATGTGTAGCCTTGGCTCCTATTTTGTTTTTCTCCTGATCAGTGAGAAACTGTCTATAGATGCATTTAGATTTTGAAAAAACAAAAATGTTTTGACATGTGGTTTAGCTTTTTCATCAAGAATGTTTTTCTAAAGAAAAGGAGTGAAGAGGACAGTTAGTTAGACTGTATGTGGCAAATATACCATTCTAGAGAGCCACCGACTTCTGAAGGATTAAGATAATTATGACAACAATGAAGACATAAGGAGAGACGCACAATACAAGCTACCTTGTCAGCTGAAGATGAGGAGATCAATACATTGTTTGCCCAACATTTCCCAATTAGATTCTTCTATTTCTTTACTCTGTGTGTATGTATGAGTGAGTGAGTGAGTGAGTGAGTGTGTGTGTGTGTGTGTGTGTGTGTGTATGCGTGTGTGTGTGTGTGTGTGTGTGTGTGAGAGAGAGAGAGAGAGAGAGAGAGAGAGAGAGAGAGAGAGAGAGAGAGAGAGAGAGAGCAGTTTGGGGAAGCCAATTTTCTCCTTCCATCATGGAAGTTCTGGAGACCAAACTCAGGTTGTCTGGCTTGACAGTGAGTACATTTATTTGCTGGAACATCTCACTAGCTGCCAACCAATCAAATTCTTATGAGAAATAGATTTATGGGGATGCTGGGAGGAATAATACTTTTTTTCCCCTGAAGGAGAGTAAATTAAGTAAACTTAAACCACCCATCAAGGGACTCTTGGATTTATTTGCCTACTTGAAAGCCACTAGGAGGAGGAATGGAGATTAGAACAAAGAAACATGAACTGATGGTTGACTGCAGGTAAGAGTCTCTGGAACAAGCGACTTACCCTCCCTGAAAGAATGGCTCGTTTCTTACCTCTCAAAGCTTGTCTAAAAGCTAAGTAGCCTAACTCAGAATAGTAAAAAGAGTTGCAACTTACAATAGAATTTGAAAACAAACACTTCAAAGCCAAATGAATTGGATCTCACTGCTCCAAAAGCAAGGAACCTTTAAAAAGCCTTTAAGGGGTGTGGTGTTTCCTTTTAGCTTTAAGCCTACATGCAGGGATAGGCTAACACTCCATTTTCATGACACTGCATATCACTCCATTTTCATGACCCTCTTTTGTGTTTGATAATATTAAGTCACACAGAAACACAGCCCAAATTTTCTCCATGTCCATCACACTAAGGGAAACAATACATCCAAACTGTAAGGTGGTGTGCCACAAATATTGGGCCACACCCAATTCAGAAAGGTAAATGAGAATGTTCAGGACAATGTGTGTGGTGTGTCTACCAAGAAATGAGGAGGATGCGGCAGACAGTCTAGAACTTTGCACATGCTACCTCATTCAGATGACAGCAACTTCTCAGTGGCCAGACGTGATTACCTCTTGTCTGGAAGTGTCTGGAAGACTGCACCCCATGTTACTTCACAGACACACAAAGGAAGAGGCCATTGAACAAAGAAGGGGAGCAGGAACTACTTCCACTGTAAAACTACATCTTCTTGCTGGGCACAAATAACCTTCCCCTTACTCTTTTCCCAACTACAAAGTTAAAGATTTCCCATAGCTCTGATAAGGTATTCAAATGCCCACTCTCAGACGGGCTTTGACGTGGTCAGGGGTGTGTACTTGAAAGAAGTGCCAATATGCGTCAAACTTCAATTAGAACCCTGTGAGGTATTTAGTCAAATAGCCACAGCACTGTTTGTAGACTACTGTAAAGATCGCGTGGGACAGTTCATGAGGTGTGTCACTCAAGACTTAGCACCTGGTGTTTACTAAGTGTCCTTGATCAAATGTGCAACCTGCACTGGGTTCAAGGCTTTCTGCATATGACTCGTGACAACCTACAAGGGAAATATCATCTTCCCCATGGACAGAAGAGAAAATGGATGTACAGACTTTGAGCTGCTCAAGATTCAGTAAGAAACTGTTAGAATCAGGATGTAGACAGGGCCAGCTGGTTCCAGAATCTAAGATGTTAAGAGTTACTGCATAAGTTTTAAATGTTACTTATTTTCTGCAAATTTCATATAATATGTTTTAATTGACTCTTCCCAGATCCTCCCCCCAACTCACTCACTCACTCACTTACTTACTCACTCACTCAACTTCTTGTCCTTTATCATCTTAAACACAAACACACACACACATGCACACATACACACACGCACCCATGCACCCACAAACACAGGCACACAAAATAATGGAATCCACCCATTCACCTGAAGCCAAAAGCTATTTGTTATTGATAGTTGCTGGAAGGGAAAATGTTTTCTTTAATGGAGTGACCCTGAGAATATCAGCCATATTCTGGAGTAGGCCCTGTATTCTACATATGTTTTTAACCTATTAAATAAAACCCAGTGTGATGGCTCAGCAGGTAAAGGCACTTGCTGTGTATCTGTTGGCTCCCTGAGTTCAATCCCCAGAACCCACATAATGATGGGAAGAGAGAACCAATTCAACAAAATAATCTCCTGACTTCCACATGTATGCATGGTTCAGACATGCGCTCTGTGTGTGTGTGTGTGTGTGTGTGTGTGTGTGTGTGTGAGAGAGAGAGAGAGAGAGAGAGAGAGAGATCCCTGCAGTTACATTAAAATCATAAGCAGTGAGAAACTAAGATCTGTCTTCCTAAAAATCAACATTGTTTCCTCCCCTTTAGTGACTGTTAAAAATGTCCACAGGTCTCATCTCTGTGATCATCCTCCTAGCTGGATACCATTTATGAAAAAGAATGTCTCAGGTTCCCAAGAGTACAAAACACACAAGAAATTGTGGCCATGTGTTCATTTAAACAAATGAAGTGAGCACCTAGACATGTGCTGTGTAAAATACCAGAGCAAAACCATGCCCAAATGATGCTGAAAGTTGCCCAAATACCCAGAGGTTTTCCAAATATGAGTCATGTTTCCTTTTTATGCCCCTATCTTAGCTCTGGACAACTATTCTCTGAGGTGTGTGCCTCCAGTACTTCCACATTGGGGTTGTATCTGAGTCATAGTGCACTGACCACACACATGAGGCCCTGGGTTCAATCCCAAGGACCCCACACTTACACAAAGGTAGACTGGTTTTATTACATGATAAATGAGAATCTTAGTTTTCCCTCCTCTTCATAATGCCAAAAAATATAGTAACACATATCTGTACACACCCCCAGAATGTCACCCAGTGCCCAACCTGTTGTTCATTATTCTATTCTTGCTTTTTGTCAACACTAAACAGTGAAGCTTTGTGTGTGTGTGTGTGTATATATATATATATATATATATATATATATATATATATATATCTTTTGACTTGACATCTTGCTAACCATCTTTCTTGCCTAGGCCTTGTTTTTCCCTGTCTATTGATCATGCATGGATGGTCCCTTAAACCAATTTTGTTAAAAATGATCCCAAGACACATCTCACTATGTAGCTCCAGCTAACCTGGAACCTGTTGTATAGACCACGCTGACCTGGCCCTCACAAAGATGCACCTGCCTCTGCCTCCACAGGCATGCACGAGCATGCCTGACAATGCTCCGTTCTCAAGCTTGATGGAATTCATATGGGCTCCAGGTCACTCTTGCTTTACAGCCCCGCATCATTCAACTATACTTGCATTTTAGCCTCCACGTACTGTTCTCCCACTTTTGACTGGAAACCCCAAGCCAGCCAGAACTCTCTGTCTTGTTATTTTAATTACATTGGCACTTGCCCCCAACAGAATATTGCGATCAAGGTAAGTTCTACATGAAGTTTACTAGGGGGTATGTGAAGACGAAAGAATACAGGAAGCACCATAGAAGAAAGTGGGGAAAAATACTGAGCTGATTCAGAAAAAAAGTCAGGATGATCCCATCCAGTTACACCAATCATGGAGGGAGGGGAGTTAAAGGAAGGGTTGTTGAGGGGCAACCCGGAGTCTGGCCTTGGGGAACAGTCTGGGTGAGAGAGACTGACTGGGGAGGGCCACTCTGATCCATCCGTGCCCTAAATCCCAGCCTCCTTTGCCCTCTGCAGTACAAGGAAGTACAGCTGCCTGGGTATCAGAGGGCTGGGTGGTGGGACTGCAAACTCATTTCTCTCTGAAGTGCCCAGAGTCCTGATCACAGGAGTTCACATCAACTCTGTCTTTCAAAGGGATTTTTTATTTTCCAGCCAACCTGCTTTATCATCATTGAGAAGATCTCCCATATAAAAGATTAATAAATAATATAGTGAAGAAGCCTAGGGTTCATTCTGGGCTCTTCAGTACCCCTGAAAGAAATAGGCAAATTGGACAGAAATCAAAGCAGGGGAGCCACGAGGATTAAAGCGGAGAGCAGCAGGAGCTGCTCATAAGGACTCCCGCAGCACAAGCCAGGAATAAGCAAGGCTCGGGCAGGACAAAAAGACCGGAGGATCAAATACACTCCCCGAGCAAGGGTGTAGGCACACCGATGAAGGGAAAGAATTGTCCGGGGTCACGCCAAGGGGTAAAGCCGAGAGGAATGGGATGTAATTACAGAAAGGAAAAGTTGGGCTGAATATCAGGACAGCCTGCTTAGGAGCTGGCTCTATTTGAGTGTGGAATGGCATCCCAAGGGAGGAGGTGGAAGCCCCATCGCTTGAGGTGCACAAAGCCACCGGACAAAGAGCTCTGAAACAGAGTGTGAGGAATGATCTGCCTGAGTAGGGGGAGGGACAGGTGACCCCACGGGGCTGCAAGGCTCCACACTTCAATGACACATTGTGATGTATTTCATCAGGTACCCACCGGTGTAAGCCGAAAGCTTTGCCCCCAGAAGCCCCCAGCTATTGTTCTTTCTCAATATGCCACTCAAGAAACATCTCTTTCCACTTCAAGGGACCCTCCAGGGCTCCTTGCTGCCCTAGGAATGATGCCTCACGGTAGGCCTGGCATGCTTGAGCTGTAAAGCTGCACACAGCCTTGAAGGGGGTGTTAACTCTGACTCTAGTGTCTTGGTTTTTGCTCCTGAAGTTGGGGTGCTTTTGTTTTGACACTTTTCTTCACCATGAGGTCCTGTCCCGGGCAATATAAAATCAATATAAATAGATGTAATAAGACAAATCTATTTTGCTCTCTTGGAAGTGGGTCCAACATTTTAACACAGATCTGAGTGTCTTCCGGGGTCATGAAAACCTGTGAGATGTCACATAGCATCCTCCTCCTCCTCATCCTCATCCTCCTCCTCCTCCCTTCCTGTACACACAATCGGATAAGCTATTTAGGGTTAACAAGTAAACATTCTCCTTCTTCTCTAGAATGGAGTCTTGCTGTTCCTTGTATCCGAGACACATGCACACTGCCCCAGACATTAGCACCATCTGTCTTCTCCAGCAGCCATAATGCAGCACCCAGGTCCATAGCCTGGATGGTTGACAGGTAACAAAGTTGCCAAGTTTTAGAGCTGAGAGGCTTCAGCTTGTATCTCCAGCAGAGATCTGAGTTCTAGTGAGGGCTCTCTACTGGTTTGCAGATGGCTGCCTTCATGCTACACCCTCACATAGCCAGAGACCAAGCTCTGCTCTGACTTCCATGTATAAACTCAATGGTTCCAAGATGAGATAATCATCCTCATCAACTCCCTTAAGTCTTTTTACCTCCCAAGGGCATACACAGACACACACACACACACACACACACACTGCTAACACTGAGGGTTACAGCTGAACCATCTTTAACCCACAACTTTCCAAACCTCCTCTGTCTTCAGGACTTGGCCTTGAATGTTTAGGACATCTTTAGGCAACCTTTCTCAGTGAGTTGAAAATGAGACTGGGGTCCCTCCAACAGGGATCTCCTGCATCCTGGATCTAAGTGCAAGGATCCTAAACGAGAAGCTTGCTTGTCCAACTTTCCATCCAGTCTACAGGAGACCAGACTCTGTCCATGTATTTCGAGATGTGACCCTGGGACCTGGCCCATAAGGTCCAGAGACTACACCATAAGTGGGGTCCTTAGAGAGCCTCACATAACTTACATACACCCAAGAGCCTGGGGCTTCAGAAAACACAGAAGAAAACTGGAAAGTAATCCATAAAGTCCTACAGACTGACCCAGAAGAGAAGATGAACAGAAATACTAGGTGTTCCCAACACAGTTGAAAGCAGCTTCAGGAGACACAGTCGCATGTTAGGCAGGCTACTGGGGAGAACAGAAACCCTTGGCAGCACCAGGGGAAGAGAACTCTTAGAGTGTGTGGAGATGATGACCAGAGACTGAGTGGACCCTATCCAGAGATCAGATCTAAGGAAAACTAGAGGCTTCCAGTATCCCAGCACTGTGTTGAACTGAAACTGAAACAGCTATGGAGAAGCTACACATGGTGAACATGAGGTGCACACCTTTAATTAGCTCCATTAACACAGTGACATCATCAGACTTCACTCTAGTGTGATGTGGTAGAAGGAAGCCATGTGGGCTACAGTTTACACCAGAGGATGAAACATATTGTTCTATTTAAACAGCCAATCTGTGAATGGTCAGCACTCGAGGGCGGCCACCCAGGCCTGCTATCCTGGTGGGGAGACCTGGTCCTAAAGTATTAATCCTCCTCAGGCATCATGTATCCAACTGCCATGGCAGACACCGTCCTTACACATCCCTGGGAGGGATAGATATCAATCTCAGGAGAGCCCGTGAGGTAGAACGTGAGTGTTCTCATCTGGAACCCTGATGTCATCTCATGGAACCACCTCATACTCAGAGTCCTTCTTTCTTAAGCTCATGGCCCAGGTGCCATCCTGGCCTCTGTTCCAAGAACAGCTCCTCTGTGAAGGTAGTTGTTTCATTTATCCAGAAGGTAGCTGTAGCACCCGACCTTGCCCTGATGCAGTCTGGGAGAACACTCCTTGCTCCCACTTCTATTCAGTAAAATCTCCAGCTGTGGCCTTGGCTGGCAAGAGAAGCACAACGCAACTAGCCAAAGAGGGAGGCAGCAACTGCGCCTGCAAACTGCTTGGCCCAAGAGGAGTAAACAGTATGGAGACTGTGCCCATAATGGGTTCTCAGTCTACACACCTGCTAAAGACAAGGGGTAAGATTTGTCAAAGAACTTGTATTTGAACACAAGGTGATTTGGTTGCAAACCGAGGGCTCTTGGTATCTAGTTGATGGTTTTATGTTTGATGTGTTTTAAAGGTCACCAGAGAGCAGTTTTATAAATGTTCTTTAAAAAACATTTCTATGTATATGTATATGTATATCTGTCTGTGCAACTTTCCATATTATCCCACATTTCAATGCTCAGTGTCTTTATTTGGAAGGTAAAGATGCCATCAGCAGTCAGAGTGACACACAGAAAAGACAGTGCAGTTCTGAACACATGGTAAGCACCCAACCCATGAAAATTGTAACTCAGGAACCCTAGGATTGGAAAGGTGTGGCTAGGTTCCCAGTTACCAGGAGTTCCTAACAGAGGTTACTCAAATATGAGGAAACAGGGAGCCAGTTAATACACCACAGGGAGAAATACCGTGAGGGCTTTTGTCGTGTGGCTGTGATGATCCAGAAATGCTGTCTCCAGATGGGGATGCTAGAAATAACACTGAGAGCAAAGGGTTTTCATGAGAATGTAATGATGTAAGAAGGGGAGGGGGGGAAAGAAGAGAGGACAGGAAGGGGGAAGAGGGGGGGCAGAACGAGACAGACAGAGAGTCAGATACAGAGAAA
Source organism: Mus caroli (assembly GCF_978045245.1). Classification (NCBI taxonomy): domain Eukaryota; kingdom Metazoa; phylum Chordata; class Mammalia; order Rodentia; family Muridae; genus Mus; species Mus caroli. Next base: position 78,493,016 of record NW_028227268.1, read on the forward strand.
TAGACAGACAGACAGACAGACAGACAGAGAGGGAGAGAGAGGGAGACAGAGAGAAATAGACAGAGAGATAGAGAATAGACAGACACACAGACAGACAACGAGAAAAATAGACACACTCACAAAGAAATACACAGTGAGAAATAGACACACACAGAGAGAGAGAGAGAGAGAGACAGAGACAGAGACAGAGACAGAGACAGAGACAGAGACAGACAGAGTCAGAGAGACAGAGAGAGATAGAAGTAGACACAGAGAGGGAGAAAGACTGTGCACATGGCTGACTGGAAAGACAAATGGTGACTCAAAGAAGAACACAGGGCTGGCAGCCGACAGATTGAGCCCCTGTCTTTCAAGGGGTCAGATTAATGCAAAAGGTGGCCAGAATGACACATAGAACCGTCATCAATCTAACTAGATAGCCTTTAGGGAACTTTCACGGGTGACTTCAAGGCCTAAAAGAGTCTTTAGGTCCATTAGCTTGCTGCTTGGCAGATTTTTACAGACTTGAACCATGCGTGAGCACTATGTTAGATTCAGAGGGCAGGGTGGTGAAGAGATGGGATCCTATGCTTGCCAACTGCTTACAGTCTAGCCAGACAGATAGCTATTAAACCATTACAGAAATAAGTAGTTAATTCGAGCTGTGAACTAGGTTGTAAGATGCATCCCTGGTTAGTTCCAAACCTCTCCATCAAACCTTGTAAACAGCACAGATAGCTCATAACCCCCCCATTGTAGACCTCCTTCTAGAAGCAACCTGGGACCCAGGAGAGACTGTGGTGTGTCCTTTCCCCAAGTCTGTTACAAGGACATGCACCTTTGAACCACCGCTAACATTTCAGCTGAAATGGGAACCAGGAGTAGCCCTACAATAGTCCTTGCATCAGAGATGCTGTGTGTATCCTGTCAATCAAGTCACCACAGCCAAGTCTCTCACAAGCTGTAGCAGACATGATCTCAAAAAACTAAGAGTGGAATGTTCAGGATGCTCAGCAGCACCCCTCCCTCCTGAATGGGAAGGCATGAGCGGGCCTCCGCCTCCCTCTCTATCATCACACTCATTTGCAGGGAACACAGACTGTCTTCCAGCACTTCCCAGAGAACACCCCAGGCAGCCATTAGTCACTGATCTGTGTGAGCAAGAAACAAAACTTTTGGAAATTCATCCATTATTAATCTCTGCCATGGAGATCTAGAGCTCTGAAGTTTAAGAAGGACACAGAAGGGTGCAGCCAGGAGAAATTGTAAAGGGGGGAGTATTTAAGGCAGAGCAAAGCTCTGAGAGTAAAGAACTGGATAAAAATCAAATGTTCAGGTACACATCTGTAATGCCAACGTCCCAGAGGTAGAGACATAGGCATCAGGAGTTCTAGGTCATGATGGACTATAGGGTCAATTCAAGGTCAGTTTAGGCTTAAGTGAGGCCCTTCCTCAAAAATAATAAACAAAGAAACAAGTGAACAAACAAACAAGGAAGTAAAGAAATAAGGCCAGGAAGATTACTGAAGTGGGTACCCTAAAAGCATGAGTTCCGATCCCCAGAACCTATGTAAAAAGCCAAATGCTAACCACAGTACTCAGAGCAGAGGCAGTGGAGACAGACAAATCCCTGAAACTCACTACCTAGTCAGCCTGGCTGAATCACTGAGCTTCTCATTTAGGGAGAATCCTTTCTCAAAATGCAAAAGTGGAGAACAGTTTAAGACGGACATCCAGCATCGAACTCAGACCTCTGTGTATGCACATGTGCACACACCCAGACTAGTAAGTGCCAAATACAGAGACAAATGAATGCCTTAGAATAAAGAAGATAACTTGGATGGAAATTATTTCTCTCATATGTAGGAATGGGTGAAGTGTGCCGACATCGAGCAGCTAACTTGCAAAGTTCCCTCTGTGAGCTGCTAAAGCATCCTTGCTAACTGAAGCCAAGCCCAGTTTGGTTTGCTCATCCAGCACACTGGTTTGTGGCAGAGTGGTTCCCAGAACTGTGATTTTAAAAGAAAAGAAAAGAAAAGAAAAAGAGTAACATATTCAAAAGCACCTCTAACACTCACTGAAAATACAAATCCTTCCGTTCCTAGAGGGTGTGTGACTCCGAAGAACTGTCCAGGAACCCAACGTGACAGCCAGTCTCGGGAACACACACCATCCAGTGTCCTGTGCCATGGGGTGAGGAGAGGTGTCTGAGCGTAGACATTCTCAGGGGCTAGAAAAAGAAAACCTTGTTCCTTTCTTTGCTCGGGGTGTTCTGGAATTTTCTCACACAACTGTTTTGCCTGTGTGATGTCAGGAGAGGCCCGAGGGCAGGCCATTGGCAGCTTCTGCACAGCCGAAGGACAAGGAGACCGGTTTACCTCGTCATATAAATAGAATGGCAAAGGCCCTGGCGGGGTGGTATCCACTAAGAGGGCTTAAGGAGACGTACACCACACTGACAGGGGCATTGTACAAGTGTACTCTGCAAGAGCCCAGACTGCCTAAAAAGGTTCTCAGGAAGAAGTCTCGCTGCTTCTCAGGTGTGTTATTTTTAGCCCCTCCCCTGGGATTATGCATGGCCTAGTATCCCTGCTTGAAAGGGAAGAACACACTTCACGCTAGCTGCTATCTCTCTGAATTCATCAGAAATCTGGACGTGGACACTACCAACACAAAGAAAGCACAATTAAGGCCCAAGGTGGGACCACTGTGAGCCAAACAGACACCCCACACACATTGTTCCTTTCACACTCCAGCCCTGCTAAGCAGCTCTGCCTTTGACTGACATGTGACATTCTTGTCTTCGTAGGCAGAGAAGCCAAGCTCCTGATGGCTATCGACATCTGTAAATGTCATGTCTGAATATGCCTCAGCCATTGCTTCTTCTCCTTCAGTGTATTCCCTGCCTCCCGACCCTCCGCTCACTTTAATTATACAATGAAAACTCTCCAGTGTGGAGTGGCTGCCTGCTGTATCCCACAGGCCCTTAATTGTACTCTGGCATTGGGTCGTGGCATTTTATCACCTTGCTGTGGTAAAAGGCACATTTGCAACAGGAGTCAGTCATGGGACATCTTTCAGAAATGCCAGTGTCTTCACACACACACACACACACACACACACACACACACACACACACACTTTTTTATATTAGTCTTCTGGGACTTTCTTCCATGTGGACAGGAGAATGCTAGCTTACATCATATACCATCTCCTACAGTCCTTACCATCAGAAAGAATTCCTCAACTTATTCTGTATGCTGATGACTGCCTAATGCCTCTCCCACAATCCCCTGCCTCTTATCAATTCACAAAATCATCCTGAGCAAGTTCAGGTCCTCCATGGCCTTCATTCCCTGCTGAACACACACACTCACTACTCCTGCTGTTATGAAACACTGTCAAGAGGGAGAAGCACAGAGACTAGCAGAGGACTATGTTGAAGCATTTTCCAAAACAGTCCATCACCAGCAATTTCTTAGCTGGCAAAAATAAAATAAAATAAAATAAAATAAAATAAAATAAAATAAAATAAAATAAAATAAAGTAAAGTAAAACCTATCCAATCTAGACTTGGCTGTCCAATCTGAGAACAGATCCTAAATCATGTGGAGTCTCCCCACCCTGATCCAAGAATCCCACATTCTACTTTTCACAGGGTAGACATCCATCCTCACGGTAGATTAGGAGACCAGATCTATTCTTGGCAATCCCAGTCTCCAGTTCAATCCAGACCTAAAGGGAGAAGGAAGCATTCTTGTGCTCAGTCATGTTTGAGCCACTCTCCTGCACAGCACCACTTTCCACTTGGGAGATTCATGTTGCATCACTTTTAAGCAATTCCCAGAGGTGCAAGAGGGTGACTGGTCCCAGATGTTTCCCCATCACTCTCCATTAACATGGAAAATTCCAGGCTATCCACTACAGGGTGTGAGTAAAGGAGACATGGATTGTTGACGCTTGTCTCTTTCCTGGCCTGAAGATCTCTAAATAGAACTCATGAAATTGTCTTCTCTTGGAGTTCCTGCCCACTTCAAGACTGCCATTCACCTCAGGACTATGGAGGGAGTGTGGCTCTGTGTACCTCCATCATTCATTCATTCTTAGTGAGTATTCCCAATATGAAGTAAGCAGTAGAGGCTGGAAGCCCCGAGCCAGGAATCAATAGAAACTGAGAATTCTCCATACTGATATTTATCAACAAAATTTTGCTCACAGAGACATTCTCCTATCACAGTCTGGGGCTATCCATTGACTGCTACTGAGTCCAGCCTTGATGGAGCCAAAAATCACCCACCCAACCAAGCAAACAAACAAAAGAAACCCATCATCCCTTGATTCCTATGGAAAGTGCCCAGTACCTTAGTTACAGGAAGGCACTATTTTGAGATATACAAAGAATCACAATAAGTCACATTGGTGAAACTGGCACTGATCTGAGAACCATGAAGAAGGCAAAGGACTAATTTCTTGATAGCCTGGGAGATGACAACCATAGGTGACATCTTTCAGTATGAGGAAGATGAGGACATCAATGAGTGACCCAAAGTCTCTGAAATCTAGTCATAGCTCAACATCATGGAAGAGTGTAGGGTCCACTAGAGGAGCTTGTCTACAAGGCAACCCTTCTCTGATCATTCCAACTCACACTCATCCCTCAGATTCCCGTCTTCCAACTATAGGAACCGGCAGGTACAAGCCAACTGCAGAGAAAAGTCCCTGGTACCCAAGCACCTGTCAGTTGTCACCAGGATGGAACAGAAACTGAAGGATAAAACTGAAGCTTCAGTTTCTGGACTTCCTGATGTTCTGAGAGAAGTTGGCTATTGGATCTTAACACAAATCTTCCAATTCTAAAATATTAATCCAAACTTAGACATTTAAGCCAAGAAAACGCATCTGTCAACTGAACCCTGTGTGTGGCTTGCTGCTGTGCAATCACCAATGCTTTGATTCACATATTGCCAGATGAGACCGGACTTTTACATCATTTCTCTTTTCACTTAGCGAGCTGTGACTTCCCAAGTCGACTATAAATACACTTTTGACCCTGACACACATTTGGCCAGGTCTGCCTTCCCCTGTCACTCATTTATCACTCAGGCACTGGATTTTTACATTGCCCTGTTTAACAACAGCTATGAACAGATGTAACATTTCCCACATGATAGAATATTATAAAGACAAGAGGGGGAATTAGGTGTCAACCTTAGGCAATGCTGTTCCTTTACACTCTGGGCTTTGTTGCTCTTTGTCTTGTTTCTAGCAGGTGCATGTTTGTAATGGGGATTTCTCACTTAATTGCTAAATCTTCCAGGCCACAGTAAAATCTATCATAGACCAGACATGAGTATGCTAATTCCTCATCTCTCCCATAATATACTTATTCAATGTGGTCTTCTTCCCGCCAATGTGCATTCCTAAATGCCATTAATAGTAATGGGAGTGAAATGCAAACTATGACTAAGTAGGCCCTAGTGCATGAAATAGAGTGTCAACCACAAAGACAAGCGGCCACACAGCTCACTGCTGGGCACTAAATTAGGGGCTGGTGACTCTCTGGTTTGGACCAAGACAAATAAAAACAAGAGGGGGAGTGGAGCCTTGTTCTCTGCTTAGCCACTACCAAAACTGTCCCTGCCTTGCAGATAAACACAGCTTCCCAACAGGCACAGAGTGCAGCGAGACGCAAGCACCAGGTCTCGGAGGGAATTCATGAAACACAACTAAGCCAGCTCAACCCAGCTGCCCTTTAGCCGTCCTGTCCACTAAAAGACGCTGTTTTAAAAACCGCCATCCTTTAGTCAAGAAAAAAAAAAAAAAGAAGTCCACTCTGGAGCACTGGGGGAGATTTTTTGGTTTGGTTTTTTTTTTTTTTCCTTTCTTTCTTTCTTTTTCATCCTGAAAGTCCAGGATGGCTTTGGCATAATGAAGGTCATATCTTCTAACTGTGGTAATGTTCACACAGGAACCTGAGCTCCAGGCTGGGCCAGGCTGGCTTCTCAGTATCCCTCTGCAGAAGGTGTTGCCGATTAAACTATCACATTTCAAAGGGCTCCTTACAGTAAATAGGAAAGAAAAGAAAAAAGAGATCCAAGGCCTTTTGTTAGTCAAAAAGCTAGGGAAAGGCGATAATTAACCCATTTTTGGTAGAGAAATCATTTGGACAAAAGTCAAGGGATTTACCACCCTGTCAATTGTTAAGTCTAGATAAGGACATTATATTCTATGACACAAAGGGTGACTGGACAGGGAGGGTAGCTGGAAAGTAGGCCACTACTCCTACTTTACCTCATAGCTGGAAAAAAAAAGATTTTATTTTGTCATGCAGTGTCCTACACTGATGGACTAAAGGATTTCCCCTCCCTCCCTTGCATTAAAACATAACTTCAGAGCCTGGCTTTTTGCATTCTGTTAAATATTCAAAGGTATTGTGCAATTAGCATGTCATTAATGAATAATTAATTACAGCTAAAGCAGCCTTCAGACTTTTTGCAGCTAAATTATTTAAACAGCAAATACAACAATACAGCGCCTTTCTGTGGCTTGGTGTTTTGTTATTGTTTTATTCGAAAGGACAGTGATATCACACTTTTCATTAGTTCTATGAATTATGTGCCACAAAAGCTGTTTTCATTTTTTTCCCTCTCCTTACCTAAAAGTTGCTTCATCTGCCCTAAAAGGAAAAAAATTAATTCAGTTCAGATTCAATTTCCTAAGAATTAATTGGCTGCAAATATCTGAACACTGTAGCTGGGGATAGAAGGATTATATATCTGGACTTAAAAGAAAAAATTGAACCTACTTCAATCTGTTCTTTTAAAATGACTTGCACAAAACTTCTTTTTTTCTAGATATTCAGATATTCAATTACCACTTATGAATAAGGAAATTACATATATATATATATATATATATATATATATATATATATCCACCTAGTACTACATAGCTCTGCATTCAATAGGTAAGAGTTAAACAGAAAGTAATTTGTTGCTACTTGCAGGCATACATCACCAGTAAGATGTGTGTTCCCATTTACAGGCTGCACATCTGGGATCAGTTGACGTATCCATCTGCTAACTACCCCAGTAAACAGTATGTCTGGGACCGTCAAACCCCTGCATCCATCACAAATTCCTGCTTTAATTGTGTGTTTACGTGGCAAACCTCTGCTTAAGTATATTTTAATACTGTTTTAAGCAGTTGTAATTGCTCCTTTCTTCTCCATAGTAACTCCAACACGTTTTATTTACCATTACGACAGACTGGGATTCTGCTAGCCCCATAGATAAATAAAGACAGAAACCCTCATCCTGTACCAGAAAGAAACAGCAGAAGCTGTGAGGTCAAAACCAAGGGCTTTGATCTCCCAGCCCAGACATCATGAGTCTCTTGCATGAAATCAGTGCTTTTGAGTCACAAGTTCAAATCTCTGCAAGGCCACTTCTGTCTTGCTCTATATTTTCAACTGGAGGAAAGGAACGGAGGAGGGGGAGGAGGAGGAGGAGGAAGAGGGGAAGAGGAAGAGGAGGAGGAAAGCTTTGAAGAGAATAGTCAAACCTCTTACCTTGAGAAAGATAAGAAGCCAGCCACAGGTTTCCTTCATTGTCTTTAAGGATTGTTAATGTTCTGTGTATTAGAGACTGAGAACTTCAAAGTTTTATAAGAGCTGGGCATCTTAAGGTTTAGGAGAGTGAATGGGGACAACGGGAGGGGTTAACATGTGTTGAGGATGCCTAAAGTCACGTAGTTTAGCCTTAGATCTCACTGAAATGTTTTCATCGTCTCTTGATTGTGTTGGGAATGTGGGGAGCAGAGGCATCCCTGTTGCCAACCATGGCACATGTCTGGAGGTTCCGAGAACAACTTTTAAGAACCACTTCTACCCTTCCACCATGTGGATTCCAGGGAAGATACTCAAGTCACTGCCCTTACCACCTGATCCATCTTGCTGCCCCCTTAGCTGATTTTAAAGCTATGGTTTCATAATTGAGTTTACTGACAACCTGAAATCACAAGAAAATGGACGAGAAAGGGGAGGGGAGGGAAAGAGAAGAGGGCAAGGGCAAAAATGAAGGGGAAAACAAAAAGGAGAGGAGAGAGCAGCAGCCTCCATAATTAGGGAGAACTATGCAGAGGTCCCCTCACACAAGAGGGGATTTTACTATATTTTTCCAGTCTGCCCAACATATATATGTTTAGCAGGATGTCAGACTTCACACGGTGCTGTTTGGCCACTCCTCGGGTTTGAGGAACTGAAAATCTTGTGTGCCTGTGTATTATTGTACTGATGCAAATAGTGGACTTTTCTACTCGATTGACCATCATTTTCTCAGGCTGTTCTGTTTGCCACTTTCGGTTCCTACCTCATCTGTAAACGCTCACATAGTCATGGGGCAGAGCAGGGCACAGCCTCGGGGCTGCCAGCTGAGGACCCTCCTTAGAGTTCAGGACTTATTTCAGTTCAATTCAGTTAAATCACTGGTTGAATAGAAGCTGTTCACCAAGGCCAGAGAGACTGGCTTGTCAAAGACACAGATTTCCAAGACTGTCAGCAAAGATGCTGGAGGCCACGTTTTGCCTTGAGAATGCTGAATGCAACTCCAAATTGCTTTTAATTCATTTGCCTTTGTGAGTTGGCCCCGTGAAAATGGATAAACCATCACGTGTGAGGAGTTGTTCTTCAGGGTGGCCCCTACTTAACAAGAGGGTGCTGTTTGATCTGTTTGATAATGATTACTGGTGTCTGTTCAGGCTACTAGCCTAAAGAGAAATAGGGGGTTTACTCCAACAACCTCAAGCTTCCTGCCAAGCCAGTGCAGTCTGATGAGAGTGTGGCAGGTACAGAGATCGTATGTCCCGCTAACCTCCTGGACAGCCTCTCTGTGTCTGTGACTAGGAAGCACTGCACACTCTTTCTGGACACCAACCTATGAGCACAAGTCCAAGATGGAGACACTATGCACTTCTTGCATACTCATTCCTCAGACCATTTTTCTCTAGGACTTGTGGAGCCTTGAATGCACATAAAAGGAAACTGAATTACTACTAAGGGGAAATAACCTGAATCAACACAGGCCGGTGTGTGCCCGGTCTATTTTTACTCTGCAATCCTCAGAGGGGAGCAGGCACTGCAGAGAAGTAACTGGAATGCATTTATATAATAAACTTTAGACCTTCTATCCAGTAATTGGCAGAGGTAAGATTCAAACTCAGGTCTCAGTCAACAGCATAAAACTTCAGCCCTCCCTGTTTGGTATCACCAGTAGCCAAACCACATTGTTTTGTCCAGAGCAAAACAGCCAGGGTTTCACATGAGGTCAAATTGGTTTCCATGCAAGCAAGAGTTAGACATCAAAATGAACCCATCCTACCCTGTTCTGATGTTTCAGAAAACTCCTGCAAACTCTCTGCTGCTCATCTTTGGAAGCCATGTAAAATGATGGAGGCCCATCTCATTCACCACCTTTCCCTGAGAGACACAGGATTTCTGATTGCAGTTGATGGTTTTTCTAGGACAGATCACTGCTGGCTAATTATACCCTCATGGAATGAGTGCTGCCTGCACTGGAGAGGTTCATAGGTGCTGTAGGTTTAGGCAGCAACCAAAACAAAGAGAAAGAACAAGACGATGCTTAATTATGAAATATCTGAAGGGGGGTTAACAGTAATAATAACCATCCATCCATACATCCATCTCTTCATTAATTTAGGAACAACAAATACTTACCAGTTTTATTTGTTATTTATATGCTGCAAACTCCTGCTTGGAGGTGGTAGACACTGAATTAAATTAATAAATCAGCATTTGTGTCCACATTTGTATGTATCTGGGTGCATATGTCCTTATGTGTTAGTGTATACATATGTGTGTGCCCATGTATCTGTAAATGTGTGTGTGCTTGTATATACATACAAGTATACATATGTGCATACATAAGTACATGTATTTGATTATATGCATACATGTATATGTGTGTGCATGTACATATATATTCATTTATGTGTGTATGAGTTGTGTTTGTGTGTGTGTGTGTGTGTGTGTGTGTGTGTGACAGAGAGAGAGAGAGAGAGATTTAAAAACACATTGAAGGCTTCAAAGCTAATAAATAACAAGGCCAAGATTTGGAATTGGGTCAAACTCTAGCTGCACTCTCCTTGATAATTTTATGCTACCAAGGAATCTAATACTTTGGTGAGATACCACCAAGGAATGACATGTTTCCAGACCAATCCCAATAATACAATTTCCTCAAGCCATGCAGATTAATGGTCTTGTTTTCTGAGAGTCCATGCCTCTGAGAGAGATTTGTGTGCTAAAAGAAAACCAAGAGGTTTCTCAGACCATGATATAACTAGAAATGTAACTTCGGGCTTGTTTTATAAGACGAAGACACACACTTCCAGATATTCCTTCCACAAAGAACTTTTAAGAATTTCTTTCAAATCATGACCCGAGTTTTCCAATTTATCTTCAGCCATCCAAATAATCATCTATTCTCTGATACAATGCTTGCTAAAAGAAAGAAATGTCAAAATCCCACGCACCAAGCCCAATGGAATTAGCTAGAAGGTTCAAGGTGCCAAACACATACTCATCACCTCTCATGCCTGTACCACTTCTCTTAATGAGAAATGCCAGTATCTGCAGAGTGCAACATGAGTGCCCTATGCCAACCTCTCAGCAGGAAGCACCCCACGATGATAACCCCATTTTACACAAGAGAAAAATAAGGCAGAACAACATCCTGTCTAGCCAATCGGTTGATAAGGAAACTCCCTGGTCTGTCTATAAGATATTGTAATACAAAATGATGTGGTGCAAAGAAAAAAACTAACTAAACATGAATAGACGAGATCAAGCCACAAGATAAAAATCATGAGTAAGAAGTTCTGAGACAGCCACAGCCGCATCTATCCTGGTGCAGGTTGGGTTCCATAAGGCCTGATGAAGTTTTTGCCCTTTTGGACATTGGTGAAGACACAGTTGAGAAACAGAGAGATAGTAAGTGTTCACTGAGGCTATTAAACTCCTAGAACTCTTCCCTCACAGACGTTTACTAACCACGGTTTAAATAAAAGAACAGTGTGGCCCTGCAGGTGCCATGGTAGGGCTTCCTCCTCATCTGAGTAGGTTCTTTGCCTCAGCCCAGGTCAGGCCATGCCAGCACCCCTCACTGATGAGGACACCCCAACTCAGCACAAGGTTGACAATGGGTATCTTATTTTCACTAGGTGTAGGCATCAGAGATGTTATAAGAAAGTCTCTGCTATTCTTTGTATCCTACCATGAATGGTTCTTCTGATTAAAAAAAAAATCAGCAGTTCCCTTAAAGCCAACCAGTATTTGTCCAAGCAAATGACTAGCAAACAGCCATTACCTCTGATGTAGAAAAATACCAGCATCCCTCCCAGCCTCTCCTGAAGCAGTCCTTGCAAGCCATAGAAGTTTTTTTTGGCACTCTCCTTTTGTGGTGAGATTCTTTACATATGTTTTAAAGGGGGAAAGACAGACATACAGAAAGAAAGAGAGAGGGGTGGGGAAGAAAGAAGAGAGAGAGAGAGAGAGAGAGAGAGAGAGAGAGAGAGAGAGAGAGAGAGAGAGGTAAAGGAAAAAGAAAACCTGCCTGAAATGAAAATTTTCAATCTTGCCTTTGTAAAAGTCCTGCAAGCCCAGTGAGCTGCCCCTCCCCCTTGATCCAGGCCTCTGTGTTTCCAGGCGAAGGGGTTGAAAAACATTGTCCCGCTGCATTGAGAACGACATCTGACAGAGCTCGGTGGTGTCCTAACGTGGGTGAATTTAAATGACAAGCTTGGCTTTCTGAGTCCTGGACCCTCTTTTACAATAGAACAGCGTGACTGCAGCCTGGCAGAGGAGCAAAAGCAGAGGAATCAAAGTTTCCTTCAAATCCCCAGTGGTGTATTGACCTGTCAGGAGGCTGCGACCCGCCCCTGTTAATACATGCAAATCAGATGCTTCCGGTTGGCCGTTCTGATTGGAATACCACACCTTTACGTTCAGGAGGCACCGGGTGAGGGAGAGTCCTATCACAGACTTCAATTCACCTCGCCCTTTTTTTCTTCTTCTTCAAAAACAGGAGGACAGCCGACTACCTTTCCTTCCTGCCCTTCATCAGTCAGGGAAGACTGTCTGATGGCTTCCTGATTAGCATCAAGGCAAAGGCAGCGTGTTTTTCATAGACTAATGTTATTACCTAAATCATAGGCCTCTTGCTCTCAGCGCACACCCCCAGCCCACAGACAGGTTAACATACACATCCTGCGGGTGGGAGGGATTGCTTTGGTAACAGTCACCTGGTCATTTTTATAACAGAAAGAGAAGGTTCTGGCATGCCCTGGCATAAGCTTCGCAAAGCGAGCATATTATGGGGGCTAGAAACACTGTTCGCAAAGCATTCAGTTAGAAACCGAACACTCCGCCACCCCCCCGTCCCCCCCCCCCCCGCCCCGCAGTCAATGCCATTTGTCACTGACGTTTGAAGAAGGAATATTCGGAAAAAACAAAAACAAAAAACAAAAAAAGGAATATTCATAAGGGCATTTTAAGGCCAGTGTTTTGAGTATCAACCTGTGATTGTCCTTTTGACTCGCATATCTGCCTTCAGTGTCACTTAGACCTTGTCAGAATGAAACTAGAATCGTAACTCTTCAGATCAGGGTAACTGGAAATCCAAGAAGGAGGATGGAAGGGATATGTAAAATATTTTAATAGATTGGCATTTTCTGAAGCTTAGAAAACCACTACCTCAATGAATCCCTGAATATTTAAAAAAAAATCTGAACAATAAACAAGCCGTAGACACATTGCCAATATTTTATTTTAAAAAATTCCTAATACTAAAGAGGTGAATACGTGGAACCAAAACTATAAGAAAACTCTCTTCAAGAAGAATATCAAAGATTTAAATAAATGGTGGTTTTTTCAATATGCTATAGATATCAAAGTTTTCAATCCCAACCCCCATGGGGGGAGGAGGGTGTGGTTTTTGAGACAGAGTTTCTCTGTGTAGCCCTGGCTGTCATGGAACTTGCTCTGTAGACCAGGCTGGCCTCAAACTCAGAAATCCTCCTGCCTCTGCCTCCCAAACTTTTCAGTCTTCAACTTAATTTTACTCAGTGTCTAGGAGTCCTCTGAGGCTAGTAAGTGGTTTTATTGTCTATGTGAACGAATAAATAAGCAATTGCTGTATTAAAATGAGAAAGTTACAGAATTAGACATCCTATATAACTATAGGAATTCAAAGCATTCAGTAAGGGAATCTGACCAGGCAAATGAATCAATGAATCTGTATAGCCTTGGCTGGGGGGTCAATATTCAAAATAGCAAAACTGATATCCCCTGTGTCCTTGGAGTTCCATTCTGAGGGACCTAGTAGCAAGCACATGCCCTTTTACTGATAAGGAGGAGGTGAACTAGAGAAGAAAAGAAGCTGGGAAGCTCAGAGCAGCAGCTATTGGCCAACCAGCACCAGAGCATTGGATCACTGACGATCCACGCCACATTTATTGATAATGAAGAAGGCATCGTAAATTGTCAGGAAAAGTCAAGCTGATTCAAAACTGCCACTAAAATAAATGTTAATTGTTTATAAAAAATAATTGATTGATATTGTATAATGGCACACAGTAAAAAATGAATTCTAGAAATAGCAATACAGCTACATGGGAAAGTGAAAGAGCAGAGAAAGTGGGTGCATTATATATGCACATACATATATAATATATACAGATGAATATTTATGTGACCCTGGGAAAGGGAAGGACTTACTAAGCATAAACAAAAAGGGTGAGCCAAGCACCAAATCACTTGAGAGACTGAGGCAGGATTCCCACACATTCAGAGCCATTTCAGTAGTACAGTGTGAATTCCAGGTCGGTTTGGGCTACAAAACAACAAAAGCTAGGTTGGGTAGATGTCTCAGCAGGTAAAGAGGCTCACCACCAAGACTGATAACCTCAGTTAGAACTCTGGGACCCACATGGTTCGGGACGGGGGCTGGGGGCCTGAACTCTCTTCAGTTGTCTTCTGGACTCTGTTCTGGGACACTGAGACACACATATACACAAAGCAAATACAGAAAAATAACAAATTTTTAAAGAAATGATTAATAAACATGTAATTAATTAAAAATAATTACATTAACATTTTAGATTTCTAAACTGAACACAAACCAGAAAAAAAATATTTTAAAGACTTGGGGGGTGGGAGTAGTTTCATGATGGTTTCAAAGTGTGTCCTATAAGTTCTTTAAGTTGCATGCCAACGTCAGAAAGACTCAACTGCCCACTGAAGGGAGCTGGACTAGAATTTGCTGATGAGCAAAAGAACTGAATCCAACATGAAACCGCAAAGCTGGGTCAGAAGACACTTCAGTTTCTTTCCAGTTTGCTCCTGGGGGGCCAGGTGCCTTGTTCTGGTGACACCTGACAGCTGGGAGAGCCCTCATAGGGTTACAGGCATGTGCCCACAGCCCTGATGCATAAGCCACCGTGGGAGGGAACCCCAGTCCAGAGAGTCTTTCCTGGAACTGTGGCCATTCATAAACTCCAGATACAGTGAACACATACCTTGCCATCTGTCTTGGTGTGTTCTGCTTTTCATTTTCGAGGCAGGGACTCTTTGTGTGTGTTTCACGCTCATGTTCCCCTGCCTTAGCTTCCAGCTCGCTAGGATTAAGGGCCTGTGTCTCCTTACCCCAACCAGCTTTTAAATTTCTAATTTTTTTTATATTATACTTTTTAATCATTTATGATTTTAAACTTAATATATGAGGAGAAAAAGATGAAACATCTTAATTGGTAATTCAAATAAAGAATGTGTATATATATATATATATATATATATATATATATATATATGCCAAACACACAGAGAGAGAGAAAAAAATCAATCTCTCAAACCTCAAAAGGCAGACTGCAGTTGGAAGTAAAGAATGGATTTAGGTTGATTAAGTAAGTCCGTGCAGGGTGCCAGTAAGCTGCACTCCTTTTAACATGTGGGAGTGTAAATCGGTGTCATATGTCTGGAGGGAAACTTAGCCCATTGCAGCAAAAGGCTTAAAAATATCCATCTCCTTTAAACCAAAGAGCACACTTGTAGAAGTTGAGCCGAGAGACCAAAACTCAGAGTCAAACACAAGTCAGGCCATTTGAACAACAGCAAAACAAACAAAAGTGAAAATGGGCCGGGGACACCAGAGCAGAAGGAGGCGTCACTGAGTGATGTCCACAGTATACACTGTTCTTGCAACTATTTCAAGCCTTATGCAATGCTTCAAAACGTTCCCAGTGCAGTCGGGAGAAAGCACATTTCAAAACAACGTAATTCCATTTTAGAAACATCCCATGCAGATATACAGAGAATGACAGCATGGAATTTCAAATGTTCTCCAAAGAGCATAATTAAGCCATTCACTTATATTTTATTTTAATTTTTGAAGAGTCATTTTTAGGAATGAGAGATTAGGGACAAGCTTGCCACCTGCACCTGGTGAAGCTCTCATCTATGAAGGTTATTTCTATCTTTAAAAAATTATACAGCACACACATATATACATATCTGTGGCTGAGTGTGTGTATAGACACGTGCTCACAGACACACAGACACATGGCTAAGTTTCAGGTTGAGGAGAATCCTTTTTAAAAGAAGAGAAAAGTGAAAAAAGCTAAATTCTGGGACGAGTTTTCCCAAATAAGATAGGACAGACCTGATAATGGTGTCCCAAACCTGAGCTGTTTATGGACCAAACACAACCATTTTATTTACGTTCACCTTGTATCTGTGCCATTCACAGACCAAGTAACTGTCTTTTTGTACAAACGCTGGGTGAACACAGCTCCCTTCTCAAACGTCCTGGAAACAAAATGGGCAGATTTTTAGTTACCTCCCTATACGAAAGTAAGGGAACACAGGAGACTCAGTTTGTGATTGGAAAACCTCTGAGACCAGGCTTGGAATATGAAGGACCAAAAAGTGGGATGAGATAGGTGAGCCTAAGAGCAATACCCTTCTCAATACACCAGGGATGCTCAGAAGCCATGTTCTTCCAGACCCTTATGATGAGTATGCCAGTGTGCAGCTGTTGACTGTGCACACCCCAGGAAGGCTTCTCAGAATCGGGAAGACTGACTGCGCTATGAACGAGTGTCCCTGTGGTCAAGCTCTGCTTTATCAGAACGTAGCTTATTCCACACCATTCACGGTCCTGGGCCAATGCTTTCTTCAGCCTCTTCATACTGGGGTTTGTTTGTTTGTTCATTTTAAACAAAGCATTTTAAGCCTATTTTTTTCCAAAGTCCATGACACTTCTATGAAGGTTCTCAGGGCAGGGCTAAGAACAATTACCTAAAGGAATAAGGACTACCTGCAAACCCCACCTGTGTGAGTAGAGGGCCCATCTCTGGCCTCTAGTTCCTCTTCTTTAAGAATAAGTTTGTTTGGATTGTGATTAAGTTCTATTCTAATACAAGGCTCCCAATTGTATGACTGAAGAGTACAACTCAGGAGAGCAGTTCCTGTCTGACCCCATAGTCCAGGTCTCTCACAGCACATTCCATACATAACCACACTGTCATTTAACAACCACGACGAACCCCTTTTCAAGGCTCCCCAAGTCTCCTTTAACTTTTCAGGGCTTGTGGGTCACATTTCCACTTGCGGACTGCGGCATCCCAGCAGTGAATGATACACACTAAACACCACTCTGCTCAAATGCCTGTTCCACTAAGGGACAATTACGAAACACAGACGATCTGAAGCTCTAAAGGAAGCTTTCCTGGACATACTCTTGAGTCTTAAAAAAATGTTCGGAGGTTTACCTCAGAAAACAAACATTTTTCCCAACAGCTTTGCAGCAATACCTTGTCATTAACTTTGAAACAACGACAACACTGGCTTCTTTCAAAAATCTCATCTCCACATCCAGTCACAGTCAGAACAGCGTTGGGACTGACTCCAAGATGTGTCACAACTCAGGCTTACAGATTACAGCAAAAATCCGTGACAAAGCATTCCTCTGATTGGAAACTAATTTTGTTACCTCTTCTGGCCTTTGTAGGCGTCTACCTACATGTGACACATGCCACAGAGTGAGGAGAGGAGAGTGAGAAGAAATCATCCTGGAGCGCTTCAGAAGACGGCTTCAGAGATCTGTCACGTAACTCGAGGGAGCACAAACACAGAGGGAGCACCAAGACTCAAGTCTTGACATCAAAACCTCCACATCAGCTATCAGAGAAAGTATCAGTGGGCCTGTGGGTTCACTCCCTGGAAATCAAACTCCTTGGGAGGCTGAGGCAGAAGGGATATCAAGTTCCAGGCCAGTCTAGACTACGTGTCGAGAAAGAAGGAAGGAAAGGAAAAGGAGGGGGAGAAGAAGAAGGAGGAGGAAGAAGAGAGAGGAGAGGAGGGGAAGGGAGGGGAGAGGAGGGGAGTAGAAAGGGAGGGGAGGAGAGGAGGGAGAAAAAGATAGGAAAAATGTTATAGTGTTTCCTGTGTATAACCAATTAGAAGGTAATCTGCCGGGATCTGTTTCTTTCTTGCTTCCTCAAAATGTTTACGAATGTCCTGTTTGGAAGAAGACACCACTCTTGGAAACAAAAGCAGAAAGCCACACTAACAACATGATTTCTGCCTTACGAGAGCCCTGTTGAGGGGAACCTGCACAAGGAGTGGTTACCATGTCAAGTGTAAACCACCACAATAAAGAGTGGGGTATGCAGTGTGAATAGCAGAAGGGGGCCTAAAAGGGGTCAAATGCAGTAACCAACCCCATGGATAAGCCACAGACAGCCGCTACAAAGGGGAGGCCAAGGAAAGCCAAGAGACCAAGAAGGACAGACATCAGAGTTGGAGACATCAGAGGCACAAGCAGCAGTCATCCGGTTACATCAGTATAAGACAGCCCAGCAAGAGGAAGGAAGATGGGGGATAGATACCACAGGCAGGAATGAGCTTGGACTTTTGTCTCTAACACAAGGAGCCAGACTGTCCAAATGACCTGTCTTCAAGCAGGAGTCTGATGCCAGAAAGATCATTCTAGGACTAAGGGAGATGAATCGCTGAGTAGAGCAGGGAAGTTACTCTAAAATCCTGACTGAGCAGTGCTGGTCCATTCACCCCAACCATTAGGAAAGGGTAGAGAGGACAAAGCAAATATGAGAGACAGAAAAGGGGGCCTAAACATGTGCAGAGGTGTTGTTACTTGACCACTGCTAAGCTGCAGGTACTGCTGCTCAGTAGCTGCAGTGCCTGAGTGCCTGACTGGTATACATGGAGCCCTAGGCTCCAAGACAGCATCACAGAAACAGCATACTGGGATATATCAGTGACCTCAGCATCTGGGCCTAGCACATGGCCAAGCCCAGAAGCATCTCAGGTCACCAAAGTCCAAGGAAGTACTCCGAGTGTGGCAGTCCCCGCCAATAACTGGTAACACAACCCTGCAAGTTCCATAGACAGGTGGGGCCCATTTAGAACCAAGAGCCCTCAGTTTCTTTGCTCATCTGACTGAAGCACCCAGCACGGTAGGCTGTTTACTCTAGAGGAACAATAATGTACTTTTTACTTCATACAGGACATGACATATGTCTACAAGTTTAAAAAAAAATACGGAGTTTCAAGTCGTGGAAATGCCACAAATCCTCGGGATGTTAAGAAAATAGTTTACATTTGTCAAACCGATCTAACTTCAGTAAACAGAGATATCTTAAGACATGATGCGTCAAACAAAGAATCCGAAGTGTCAAGATATCTGGTAACCAGACTGATGAGGTTGAAAATAGCACTGGACTGCGAGTCAGAAACTGTGGTGTTTAGCTGTCACTAGTTGGGTAAGAATTGTGCTCCCACACCTTCACAGGTGAGAGAGGAGAGTGAGAGAGGGAGGGAGAATGGAAGAGCCTCAAGGTTCTTTGACGAGCCAGAGGTGTGGCTGTGGAGTGCTTGCTATGCACATCTGAGGCCCTGTAGTCTATTCCTGGCATTGCACACACAGACACAATGGTGCACATCTACAAGTCCAGCACTCTTAGAGGTGAAAGCAGGAAGATCAGGAGTTCAAGGGTCACATACCAAGTTTGGGGCCAGCCTGAGTTGCATGAGACCCTTTCTTTAAAAAGAAAGAAAGAAAGAAAGAAAGAAAGAAAGAAAGAGAGAGAGAGAGAGAGAGAGAGAGAGACAGAGACAGAGACAGAGACAGAGACAGAGACAGAGACAGAGACAGAGACAGAGACAGAAAGAAAGAAAGAAAGAAAGAAAGAAAGAAAGAAAGAAAGAAAGAAAGAAAGAAAGAAAGAAAGATTCTTTCACCCTGAAAGTTCTAGAATTCACCTCTTCCATGTTGTAAGTTAGCTTGCTGATTGGGTGACCATAGTCACTAAAACAAGGAAGTGTTACAGTGATGGTTCAAATACACACACACACACACACACACACACACACACACACACACACCTATCCCCTTTCCTGACACTGCAAACCCTCTTACATCTTTCCCACATACCATTTGCAAATCTTTTCCACTTTTTTTGTATAAAAGAAGGTTGTGGGGGTGGGGGATGATTGTAAACTTGTGCTTGATTAATTTGTATATTTCCTTAATCATCCCAATTGTACTCCCAACTCTAGAAAGATGAATTCCATTCCAAAGTTAAGGATTTAGCAATGAAGAGAGCGATTGCAGAGTTGAGTCTTGACATTAGTTTTTAAGAGTCCCCCCCCCGTTAAGTCACAGTGATTCACTCATGCAAATTCTGTGTTTATTCCAATCTCTAAACCTTCTGTGACATTTGAGTTTAAAACTGCTTTTCTTAAATGTTGATCTAAGATTTGGGATTAAAGTAGGCACACACCACCTGCTTGAAGTTGGCATAAATGTTATAAAACACGATGGCATACTTTTTCTAATCCTTGTCTCTAACCAGACCCATATGTAAATTTCACACAGTAGTATTTAGTAGCATAATTAATCCCTACTTTATGTTATGAGTAATATTTCCTATTCCCGACCCTGTGACGTCCTTTAAGAAGATCCATGTTCCAATTAGACTAGCCCATCGGCGCTCTTTTAATGAGCAGATTAATCATTCAGATGGGTACAACGGTGTCATCACAGGTTTTAAATATGATCATCTACATCCTAATGGTGCAGCAGAGCCTTGGCTTAAAGCAAAAAAAAAAAAAAAAAAAAAAAAAGGTAGACGGAATTGGGGAGAGTTTCATTTTGTTCTCTATCTGCACCCATTGGAGAGACAGGAAACCTTGAGTGGTTCAGAGGGGCAGATTTGGAAGGATCATCATAATTCAGCCCCCACCATCACTTCTCCAAGAAGTCACATGCATTGGCTCCCGGAAGCACTCGCTGGCCTGTGTGGCTTTGAAGTGGAGAGATTCTGTATTTCCTATTTTCTCAGTTGTTCTGCATTTCCTTCCTAACTCCAAGCCCATCTTCTCTTCTGTGAGAAAGGATGAGGAAAGGATTTGCAGATGATAGCAAATTATCTATTGAACTGATTTGAAACTCTTTCTCACTAGATAGCCCTGACTAGGGTGGAACTCACTATGTAGACCAGTCTGATCTTGAACTCACAGAGATCCTCCTGCCTCTGCTCCTAAGTGCTAGTGGGAAAGGGATGTACCACCACAATTAGCATGAGAGCAGTTTTTAAAAGAAGTTTTGATTTGGGGGCAGGACTCACCTATATTACTCAAGTTGTTCTCTATATAAGTACAAGAGGACAAAGAAGAGAGAGACAGAGACAGATAGAGACAGACACAAACATAGACAAAGAGAGAGACAGAGACAGACACAGAGACAGACAAAGACAGACAAAGGTAGAGAGACAAAGGCAGACAGAGAGAGACAAAGGGACAGAGAGAGGAACAGACAGAACAGAGAGAAACAGACACACACACAGAGAGAAAGGGCTCCACCAATGCCATGGATCCTTTTACCCTGGGATTAGAAAACTGTTTCTTTTTTGAAGCCTCCACTTCACCTCTCTACAAAAAGAGCATTCCAGAAAAATCTCATATTATCAGTTCTCTAGGCAAAAAACATTGAAAAAAATATGTTCACAAAGAAAAGTAACAAAACCAAAATTTGCTTTAAATCATTTCCATTAACAAATCTATATACTCTTAAATTTACAAACCCCACAACACTCAAACCAATAAGACTTTCTTTCCTATATTTATTAGGGGTTTATTGTGATCACTGCCATAAAAGCCACCAGTTCCTATTTGGAGACTTTACATTCAGGTCCAGACCCTCTACTCAGGTATGCCTTTCCATAGACAGATACATGGCTAGGTCTGAAAAATGAGGCTCAATTACCCCATTTGACCAGCAAATCCTGGTTATATTTTTAAGACCAATTGCTCATGGCCAGTTGGTCTATATCTACAGCCAAGTGTGTTCTGCCAAGAAGTCTCCAAAGAGAACATGGACTGACTTAAACCCACAGTGAAGGATAGCAACTTAAGGCAGATGTCAAGGATATGATAAAGAGACATAACAGGGTGGTATTGTTCACATGCTTGGGGTAACTCCAGGTTCATCAGAGGCATCTGTAATAACATCACAAATGTCTGGATCTGTACAGACTTAGAAGAAGGAGGAGAAGAAGAAGGATAAGGAGGAGGAGAAAGAGGAGGAGGGGGAAGAGGAGGAGGAGAGCAACAAGAACAAGAAGAAAAGAAGGAAGAGGAGGAAAAGAAGGGGGAAGAAGAAGCCTTTCAAGAAATAGGACATTGAAGACTGTACTGGAGAACTAAGGACTGTTCCTTAGTGATAACTTTATCTAGTCAACTTAAAAATTTGCTAGGTTCTTAACACAGTGGTATGGAAATGACATTAATCAATCCCAGAAACTCGGATCATTTTGGAGACACCTTCAAGACAGGTGCACCATGCACTTGAATTTGTCACCAAGAACAAATGTGTATTCATCCAATATCCTCCCAGGATGACAATTGTGAGGCAGAAACATTATCTATCCTTATTGTGAAACAAAGCCTCCTCTTACAACTCCTAATTTAAGTCTAAGTCCTAAAACTTGTGTAGGACACATTTCCTTTGCATAACATAGCAATTTCCCAGTCTTGGCCTTTCTGCATACACTCTGTTGAAATCTACCCTTGAAAGGCACTAAGGCACTGTCTTCATGAAATAGTAGAAGTCATCAGATGTCTATTTGGAAAGAGACAGGGAATTATGTACTTGTAGAGAATCAATATTGTTAGGATATCAAAAAGCAGCTAGCAATAGACGATGGTTTCATTTGAGAAAGGGGGGTATGAGGTGTGTCGGAGGAACGAGGAAGGGCAAAGTACTTTCCTTTCTTCAGATTCTCCATTTATCATTTTGGAGACATCTTCAAGAAAGGTGCACCCAAACTGGCCACCATGTGTATACACAAATGTGCATTCAGCCAATATCCTCCCAGGATGACAATTTTTCAAAAAGTTACTTAAAAATTTGCTAGGTTCTTCACACAGTGGTATGGAAATGACACTAACCAGTCCCAGAAACTCATATCATTTTGGAGACACCTTCAAGACAGGTGCACCATGCACATGAATTTGCCACCAAGAACAAATGTGTATTCATCCAATATCCTCCCAGGATGACAATTGTGAGGCATTTTAATTAAAGATGATAACTCGTCTTTCGTGGGGGTCGGGGTGTAAATCTAGAACGTTACTGAAATGTAGACTAAACATGTAACTTGAACACACTTATCTTTTCTCCATGAAATACCACATCATAGAAAAACCCATGTCAACAACTACAAATAATTGCAGTAAAATAATTATAAATTAGTTCTAGATGTCGAAAGCCGTGCAACTCGTTTGATGCTTCCTCTGAGGACACAGTCCAAGAAGAGTTAATCAAGCATAGCGGCTTCCTAATCAGAACAGTGAACTAATGATCCTATTTCGGAGTAATACCAGTCAGACAGAGCTCTCAAAAGGTAGTTAACATCACATCGGCGGAAGGGAATGACAAGCCAAGTCCTGGCTGGGGTAATGCATCATTCATGCCCCTCTCATCCTGACATTTTAACGTTATCTTGTTTTACTGTGTCGGCCTAACACTGCCACTGCTGGCAAATTAAACTGTGAACTTACAAAGTGGGTGGCAATAAATACAAATTATGAGAGTTCAAAAGATGTCCCTGGAGGTGTGCGGCGAGATATAGAATGTCTCTGATTTTTTTCTTTTCTTTTTTGGTCACAGTAGTAGTAGTCAAGAGGCACCGTGGAACAGGCAGATTTAGAAAGAGGAGAGAGAGATGGAGGGGGTCAGGGATGGGAGAGGAGCAACTAGCTGATGAAGAAATGATTTTGAAGATCAAGAAATCTACTTATCTAAAAAGCCAACTTAAAGAACAATGGAAATAGACCTAGAAAAATATATAAATATCCAAGTCTTATACATATTGATCTTTCAGACAAACCACTTCTTCAATCTATTTAGGAGCCGAGCGAGGCTCTTTATAAACTATCCTGTATTCTGGGTAAAACTCAGAATGAGAATAGGGGGATTGATGGAACCGGAATGTTGGTTGCCACTGACTTCTTGTTAAGTAAGATCGGCTGTTCCTTCCCCACCATGCCTCCCAACCCAAGAAAGGAAGAAAAGACCAAAGAGGAAACTCAGCTCTTTCTATGTGACTGTGAGTATAATACATGAGTATGGATGTCACCAAAGATCCAAAAGTCCATGGTTTCTCAGGAAGCAGGTATAAATTGAGGAAGGAAACTGCCAGGTTCTTACAAGCTGCAGCCATTCTGCGAGCATCAGGGAAGAGCATCCACAAGCCAGTGGGAAGAGATTTGAAACTCAAGCTTATCTACAAAGTCAGCAGACTTAAAGCAACTACTGCAAGGTGCATATGCACCCCAAATAAAGGAAGTCTGCCTTTTTTTTAAGTAAAGTAGACATTTTTTAATTTAAAAATTAAATTAAATAAAAAGATATAACAAGCACTATAGTCAAAGATTAGATTTTTTTTTAATACAGCCTAACATAGAGACTTTTGCTCTCAATTTGGTCCAGTTCCACTAATGAATCTTATAAAATGTTTTATCTGCCTCTTCCATGCCCACAAACCACTCACAGGAGACTTGGGAATCATCACTTACACCAGAGTAGAGATATCAGTTGGGCCATATGCAACAACGGTCTGTTTATTTTTCCCATAAACCATTGGTTTCATAGAAACTCATTAGCATCACCTGTGTTAATTACACTAGCAAACCAATCAACAGCTCCTTCTTAATTAGGTTTTCTTTATTAAAGCCGGAAATTGCCAAGGAGACAAAAGTCACCTGGGGAAATTATGTGAAAAGGAGTGTTCATGCCAAGTTACACACTAAAATAATAATAAAATAGCCGGGTTTGTTTACAGCAAAAGGAAACAATATTAATATTCAAGGTCACTGGCACACTCCTTATTAATTATTCTCATTATATTAAATTGTGAGCATTTCTTCTTCAAGAGGGTCAGCTTAGAGGAAAGTCTTTATACTTCAATTTGACATCTGGTCAGCAGTGAGGACTTGCTTATTTCAATAAACAGAAGCACCTACGGGTTAAAGCAGTTGAGACTAATTTCACAAGCATATATCCCAATTGTAGCTCTAAGTCCTGTGTGTCTGCTAGCAAAGCTACAAGGGCATATAAAAATCAACTGTGAGAGGAAAAGACCCCCGTGGGCAGCGCCTGGAAGCTGCATTCCCCTCATAAGAGAATGGAAGAGGGACTTCTAGTCATGTTTGTGTTTGCAGGACCTTTGCAGTGGGGAGCAGAGAATAAGATGGGGGGGTGAGTCACAGCACTGAGACCACAAAAATAATTGTGTGTGTGTGTGTGTGTGTATGTATGTCCATGTCCGTAGGCATGACCATGAAAGCCAGAAGTCAGTATCAGGCAACATCCTCTCTCTCCATCTTATTTTTTAGGACAGTAAACTTGGAATTCGTGGAATCATCTAGACTAGGTGGCCAATGAGCCTCTGAGATCTCCTGACTCCACCTCCTGGCCATGGCTTATGACACAGGCTGCCGCTTCTGTCATGTTACATGTGTACTGAGAATGTGAACTCAGGTCCTTGTGCTTGTGTAGAAAGTTCTGTACCTACGGAGCCATCTCCCTAGTCGCCAAAGGAGCTTTTAGGAAGAGGTTTTGGTCAAAGTGTCAGAGTTGGGAGGAGTTTCCTCTTCAGGTCTTGTAGAGGTGGAAAGGGAAGGAGGCCACTGAGCCACCCCTGAGGTCAACTTCTCATCTGTGTGCTGGGAATAACAATGCCTAAACGTTATTTTTAAGAAAAGTAAGTTCGGGCTGGTGAGATGGCTCAGTGATTAAGAGCACCGACTGCTCTTCCAAAGGTCCTGAGTTCAAATTCCAGCAACCACAGGGTGGCTCACAACCATCCATAACAAAAATCTGATGCCCTCTTCTGGAGTGCCTGAAGACAGCTACAGTGTACTCACATATAAAAAATAAATAAATAAATCTTAAAAAAAAAAAAAGAAAGAAAAGTAAGTTCATATTTAGATGGTAATTTGGTGAGGAAAGCCATTGGGTATGTCTCAGGAAACAGCGTGCTGAGGAAAGCCTGCGAATCCAGATTCTCTATAATCAGATTATGGAAGGAAGGAAGGAAGGAAGGAAGGAAGGAAGGAAGGAGGGAGGGAGGGAGGGAGGGAGGGAGGGAGGGAGGGAGGGAGGGAGGGAGGGAGGGAGGGAGGAATTAAGAAACAAAACAACAACAACAAAAACAACCAGATTTGGAAGCTAGGCTGACAAGATAAGCGAATAGCTGGAAAACATGACGTGAACTCCCTTTGTGGTATCAAACTCCAGGACTCAGCACCTGTTCTTTCTTTGCTTCCTTCACTGGGGTCACCAGTCGACTCACAAGAGCAGATTCCAAGAGAACCCGTGCTACAACAACAGAGGCTCTGCTAGCCAGGCATGTGAACCACAGGAAGCAATGAAGAGACCCGCCTCAAAGACATGGAATATGAAGCTACCTGAGTTTACCCTGTAACCTCCACATGCCTAGATCCATACCCACCACATACCACACATATGCACACATGCAGGAACGAAGAAGGAAGATGAGACTTGCCCCTAAGCCTCCAGGGACCTTTGTCTGGGGGTGGGGGGTGGGGGTGGGAAAGAAGTACTACAAAAGGCAAGGGGGAAGATGGGCAAAGATGTCTTTTTTAAAGATACTACAGGTGGCCTCAAAGCCTGAGGAGGATAAGCTCCGGGGCAAAAAATCTGACTTCTCAAAAGCTCAACAAGCCATTACCTAGTCCATATTAGCTCTAAGAGCTAAGCCCCTGGGGGTGCCCTCTCACCCCCACCTCAGCAAAGTCAGGGAGAATTTAGACTGTTTTCAAATTGCTGCCTAGTGTTGAGAGATGACCCTGAAGCTAGAATAGAGTCCTCCTGCTACAGAAGAGAGCAGAAGGGTGCTTATAGATGCGAGACAAGGCATATGAATGTGGATATCTTATGTCTCTTCCTTGATCAACTTGCTAATTGCTGCAGTGATCTTTAACCTTTCTCTCAGAGATCCACAAGGGCCTCTCTCCTGAATGAAACTTGAGCTAACACAAAAGCCAAGGTGTGGCTGTTGTGTCTGTGTGACAGGCTGATGACCTTTGCTGGAAAGGTGCTTATCATGCCAGGCCATTGTCTTGCCTGGCCACTTCAATCTGCATTCACAGCTGCTCTCTCTCTCCCTCCCTATCTTTCCTCTGCCCAGCTGGGCTTCCTGTCACTCAAAGCTCAGCTGACTTCTTTGCATTCACCCCACCCAAGGAGGCATATGCCGCCTCCCCTATCAGGATCCACAATTGCCCCTTAGCTAGAAAGATAGTTCAGGGGCAACAGAACTATAGAAACAGGATCAGGAAGGAAGACCTGTAGTGAGTGAAACGGTTTTATTCCAAAATCACATCTTTATGAGTCAAGGGCAGAATTGCATGAAAGAACATGATAGAGAAGCCATGCTTTAAAAGATGAACATGGAACTGCAATGGTTTTAGGATTTTATTCAGAAAATTCTGGCAGACCTAGGGTATCCAAGCGAATGACAAGCAAACAGGGAGGGTTTGGGCAATATCCCCCAACTTAAATGGCTTCCCTTCTTCCTCAAAGGAAAATCCTAGAGCCTTTGTGTGACTTGTGGGACCCAAGAAAGGAATACACGAGGCTTCCTCACATTCTTTTACTTCCCCATTCATCTCCCTTGTTTCTCTCCAAGACACTCTTTTATGGCCTATATCCTCCTGACAATATCTTCACAACCAACAAATGGTTACCCTAGTCTGTCTGCTTTCCAGCTACTTTAACTGGATGGCAGCCTCTTGTTCAGAGGGACCAATGAAACCATAGCCTTGTCTTTGGAGGAATATGAACCTGAGGCAGAAAGTCTGGCAAAACCACACAAAACTTTGGTGAGCGAGTTCCCTGTCTCAAGTAAGCTCAGGCAGCGATTCTGCTTTTTACACTGTGGAAATTCTCAGTTGTCACTTAAGAGGCACTACCAAACTCTACAACCCTGAACTGCTTTCCCCTTGATGATAAGCCTCAATTTCTACCATTTTGCATAATTTTTTCAAGCTTATTGGTGAGAGAAAAAAAACCCTCCTCATTGGAAATAAACACAGTTTAGAGATTTTCTTTGTAGACAATCTCGTGAATACACACACACATTATCTCCCTGATAGGCAATAATGGCTCTTTAAGGCGCTGTCATGATCAATCGTAAAAATACATATTTAGAACACGTTAAAATGTGTGTATTATAAAAATGTTTTTAAATGAAAACTATTTACCCAAAAGACTATAATGGTTTTGAAGAGTATTTTGTAAATCCATACTTGAGACTTTAAGGGAAAATAAAAGATTTCTGACCTGGGAGATCATAAAGACTTTACTGAAACCATTAATGTTTATTGTTGCTCAAGAGCTAAAACTGTTTCGGGGAACATGTATACAGCCCAAAGAAAAAACATCACTTCTTAAAAAGGGGTCTTCCTTGTACCATTCTGAACTGTCCCAAAAGCAGACAGACATCAGTCCATTATACTAACTAATGGCACACTTAGAAGAAAACGCCATTCAGAAATGGTAGCCTCAGGACTTTGACTAATGGGTATTATCTAATGGTCAAAGACCCCATCAGCTCTGGTCACCAACAAAACTTCCTTAAGAGTAGTGCATTAAGACCTTGGTCACTGGGGAAAATCTGATAGAATAAACTGGAACTTTATCCCTTTTGATCCCAAGCCTGGTTCTGGAGAAAACAAAAGATTAGTGACATCATTGAAAACCTAGTCTCCTAAACCACCCATTTCTCCTTCTGTAGCCCAGATTCAAGTAAACAAGCACACCAGCAAACTATATGACAACTCATCTGCATGAAAACCTCAGGTCTCACATCGGGTGCTAACTTGTCTGCTGTGTTTCCCCGAGTAAGAAAATGGGATTTGTTTTTAATATGAAACAAATCCCAGGTCTGGTGAATAGTAAGAAGAAAAATGGATCACTCCTAAGTTTTAAATTCTGTTTAGTGACATCATATTTTACCCAACTCTTTAAACAAAGGCTTTGGGGTTTTGGAAGAAGAACAAAAAGGAGTTGGGGGCGGGGTGGGGGTAGGAAGAGAACAAAGACAACATCAAGAGAGGGGGATGGAAGGTAAGGGGAGGACTCTTAAGATTTCAGGGACCCCTAACATTGTCACGCACCAGCCTGAAGCAAAATGTCACAGGCAACTTACAAACAGAAGTTAAAAACTGGAACCAGTGTCACATGAGAAGCACGGTTGGGCACAAACACGTGGGGTGGGAATTGAAAGGGGGCTGGTGTAGACCCACTTTTCACAGTCTTTCTCCTTTCAAATTCACAAATCTCTGCTGGGTTTTCTCAAAATCTTTACCTGTAGGGACCCAGTGGCCAGCTGGGTTTGATGAGGGCAGCCACGCACCCCTGTAATGGGTGAAAGGGAGTCTGAGATGATAGGACTTAGCTTTACAGCAAAGGAAGTCCCTAATAGTTAACGAAGAGAGGGGATTTTTCTTTCTCACACCTCAAACAACCTGCCTTCCTCACAGAGCCTGTGCAATAGACTGTCTCAGGAAGCAAATAGACCAAGCTAAGAGTCCCTTCAAAGCTAGGCTTTCATTTATTGTCAAGAACAAATCAAATGGGTTCTTTTTGTGTAACACATGAGTTAGGCTGACCTAGCGATTCATACATAGCCAAGTAGTGGTTCATTGTATTGGCTTTTCTGCCTTCCCTGTAATGTTACAGAAAAGAATCTAAATACCAGAGGGCTCCTAGGCCCCTTGATGAGAGTACTTAGTTCATATCAATGCCAATGGGACTCAAACCTAGGCGTTCTAGACAGAATGGATTTCTTTGTTGGGTACTTTCCTTCCCCTCTTGATTTCACACTAGCTGTATGTGCAAGCCCATAATAAATCACGAGGAATATAAAACACACTACACTCCCTCCCCAAGTTGGCCTAGGTCATTTATCATTCTGTGGATTTCAAAAGGATGGTAGTGTTTTTATTGCAAAGGCTTTGTCATTACAGAAAGGAGAAAAGAAATTATTGATCACAATTAGATAGTATATTAGCAAGCCCTGATGCCTGTATTGCTGAGAGTTTCAACCTACATCATTCTCCCCTCTGTTAAAATTCTGGACAGCAATTTCTGTTATGTTAGAATAACTGGTATACGTCCATAAAATATAACCTAAAATGTAATTATATAATTTGCCATGCCAAAAGCAATCCGGTCAATATCTCTGAGACGCTAATATTTTCAGGTGCTATTAATGGTCTCCTATCATGGTACTGATTAAAGAAACATTTTGTCTTTTCATCTGGATGGAATGGCTAGTGTAATCATTGAGGCATAGACAGCTAAAATATTTATTAGTGAGTATACCTTGGTGCAGGCAGTGAATGTCAATTTAGGTGTGAAAGGAAAGTTACAACGAAGAAGCCCTCAGCTCAGTACAGTTTCAGGCTTCTCCAATGCTACTGAGGTGGTCATCTCCAGTCAAGCAGGAGATCTTAAAATATGTTCTTCCCCATAGTCCAACACCACACACACACACACACACACACACACACACAATCATGCATGCACTGATGCAAGAACACACTCAAGCATACCTGCATAAGTTCACAGTCCACTGCAGAGCAGACCTTTTCAGGTTTCAAGCCAGTCTTAAAATGACAATAAGAACTAGGGGGTCAGCCAATAGAGACATGCTTAAAGACAAGAGGCACTAAGTGGATATAAGCCATCCAACAGTGAAGCCCACCCAATAGCCAGGCTTCCAATCTATGGTTCCTGTTCAGCAATATATAAACCAAAATATCTCCTTTCCCCCCACAGAACACACAGCCTCTGTTTTATAACTCATAAGAGACCTAGCATCACATTCTATTTAAATAACCAAACCCAGAACTGGCAGGCACCTAGAGAACGGTTTCTTCAAGCCAGCCACTGGATATTATTTCTTTCACCAAACTACAATCTCATTTTTTAGCTTTGAAGCCTAAAAACTATCACAAGGTGTTTTGAAATGAATAGCACATTTCTTTCTTATTTTTTCCCCCTGAGAATGGAAAAGATATGTTTCCCTCAATGGGTTATACGGGAAGAAATGTAGCATCCTATCCATTCAAATCTATCAGCATAGTAGCAGACAGGAGTTCCACTATAGACCATATCATTTGTTTCAGATAAATGTATCTATGTCCTGTGTGTTCCAAAACAGGATATGAAAAGAGCGGTAAAGAGTTGGCTTCGTTTAGGGGGAATACAGTCTGTGACTTTGTAGTGGTCTCCAAAAGGAACTTTTCCTTTATAGAGGACTCAGATAGGCCTCTTTCCTCAGAATGAGCACATAAAGATAAATCCCACCTAGCACAGAGCAATGTGTGTTTATAGAACATGTACCATAGAAGCTATGTGGCAGATCTGCCAGAAACCAAGCTCTATCAGTGGATGCATGTATAATCTCCATCCATAGCACTCGATAGATAGATAGATAGATAGATAGATAGATAGATAGATAGATAGATAGATGACATTATATATATATATATATATGGATGAAGATATATGTGTATATATATATATATATATATTCAAACACTTCATTTGTTCTATAATTTAAATTTTTCTTATCTACCATCTATTCCCCTTAACACTCCCCATCACATTTATTTATGTATTTATCATACTTCCAATACTTTCTTGCTTTCTTGTTTTCTTTCTTTCGTTCTTTATTTATTTATTTACATTGAGCCCAATTAGTCCTGCCCATATGAGTCTCTACTGGCTCATCCACTGGGGCACAGGGAGCCACCTAATAGCCAAAGCCTCAAAGAAAAATGACTTCCTCTCAATTTCTTCTTCCATATCTTTATCAGGCTCTTTTCCTATAGACAATTTAATGTTTATAAGCACTAAAGAATGTGCATTTAGAAGCCAGAAGAAGTAAGCTGGAAGTGGGTTTTGCCACACACATAAGTTCTGTCACTGAGATGAAAAGGCAGTCTGTGTGGTGCTCCTGCAGCTCTGAGACAAATCCTAATACAGGCCTCTTCCCCCATGGTGAACAGTGCTAGCAGCACTAAAGAATGCAGGCTTATAAAACAGCGAGTAGGGCCAGAGAGATGGCTTGACTTAGAAGTACTTTGTCACCAAGCTGGGGGACCTGAGTTTGATCCCTGAAAGTCACATGGTGGAAGAAGAGAACTGACTCCTGAAAATTGTCTTCTGATCTGAACACGTGTCACGGTACACACACATGTGCGCACACACACACATAAACACACAGATAAACACATAGAATCAAAACACACTTTCATATTAGAAGAACCTAAAATGCCCAGTGTCGAGACCAGAGGGAACAAGTCCACTGAGTCTATAGTTAAAGTTACAAGCCAACAGCGTCTGGGGCCCTGTCCTTTCTGCCTTGTGGAGGAGGGTGAAGTGTAGACAGAAGCTACTGGGAGGGGAAATGGGTGATTCCAGCTCCAAAATCAAGCAAAACCGCCAACCTTGTCAATCCAGATGGTCAGACAAAGGGAAGAGACCAGCCTCGCACCCGTCTACAGTCCAGCCATGGGTTAACTGGCATCTCTAATACTTTTCACCTAGTCTGACTTGACAGATGCCTAACCTTAGCTACTGAGCGAAGACAGGCTGATGGGCCTTGGCCGTACAGAGAGAAAATTTTTGATGCTTCTCACTTATGACATGATTGATTTTCTTTCAGCAGCCCTTCACTTTGGGAAGTGGCGAGGGCTGGCTCACTGCGCCCCGGTGCGCCCTGACCCCCGACATGCGGCCGCTGTGAGGCTGGAAACCGATGACGGCAGAAACCTAAAAAATCAATAGGCCCTGTCAGTCAGGGGCGAGTCGGACGTCTTTTAAAAACCCAATCACGACATGCATTCGCTGCGTGGTGTGGATCCACTGCACACTTGAGAACACAATGAATTCCCCTTTCCTGACTTTTTATTTATTTGCTGCTGTTTTCCACTTCCCTCTCTGAGACAAGAAACCCTTCACCTTTAAGTCAGCCAGGAAAAGGGGCAAGTGAGTCGTAAGGTTGGATTTTTGTGATTTTATTAAAAAAAAAAAAAAACCGGAAAAATTCCCTGGAAACTATTTGAATAGCATGGAATAAATAGAGCTTGTCACCACTGCCAACATAAACAATGACATCATTTTTTTTTCTTTTTTTACATTATCTGGAAAGAATTTGGATAGGACTTTTAAGTCTAAAAACCCACGAGGTCAAAACTGCTTAATAGCTTAATAAAGTTGATCAAGGAAATACTATTGTTTAATTTTTTTTTTTAGGATTTCTTTAAGGTGAAAGAATTAAAGAGAGGCATGCATGCACACACACATGTGCACACATGCACACACACACACACGTGCACACATGCACACATTCTCACCTACAGAGTCTGGTGTTCTCTGCTGGGGAACAGCAGGGACTATGAATGGCTCAGTTACCGAGCCAGGTCAGAGGAATATTCTCCAGCCAGTGTGGAAGGAAAATCAAATCCGCATCCTTTCTCTGGGAGGCAGACAATGCAAAGGGTGGCATTTAGCTCCTCCGTGATCTGAGCCAAGGGTTGGGGGCAGGGAGGGGGATGTGGAGTAAATACCAACTGTGACAACCACAAAGATAAGAAAAAGACCAGCTTGGCCAGAAGGTTGCTGTGTAGAGAAAGAAGCCGGTTCCACACTGGCACACACTGGAGAAAAGGGAAGACCCTGGAGGCTGGAGAAGAACTGAGGATGCTCTGAGGACCAGTTATTATCATAAGAACTATAGGAAAACATGTGTCAGAAATTCTGATATGCTCTTCAGAGAAATGTATAGGTATGTGTGCACCTTAAAATCCATGCTAGGCAACATCCCTACATAAAAAATAAAACAAATAGAGAAAAAATCTGTATCAGAATTCCCAAACTAAGCCCAATTAAAGGGTTTTTTTTTGTTGTTTTTTGTTTTTGTTTTTGTTTTTTTTTTTTTTAATGGCTGGAAACGTGACAAGCTACAGTTCCCCCCTGTTTCAGTGGGTGTGTGTGTTTTAATGTAATATTAATGAGCCAGGATGGAGGGTCATAAAAAGTGATAGGTTTTTGCGATGGTAAATTATAAATCGGTATTGATTTTTCCCGGCACTAATGCAGCCGGCTTATTGTAAGACACCACAGGCAAAGTGCACTTTATCAGATTAGACTGGGGCCAGTATCAAATATACATGAGAATAAGGATGCATTTGTGAGTTAGACTAGACTTTTCTTCCCTAACAATGCATAAAATTTTTAAGGAAAAAAAAAATGACCAAGTAACCCAGGAAGTTCACCATTTTTTTTTCCCAAAGCAAAAACTTCCAGAATCATTGCTCTTGGGACAATTTGTTCCAAAATGAATAGATGGTGGTAATAACACCAATTAAATTATAAATGGTTTTGGTTAAAGGCGGTTCTAAGTTTCTTGCATTCATTTGTAGCTCAGGTGGGTGCCCACAAGAAAGGGGTAGGCATGCTTTGGGCTCACAGCCCCCACTCCTCAGATAGCATTGCTCTCCCAATGCCCGCATTGGGGCGGGGGGCGGGGGGGCAGGAGAAAATGAGGTGTTTCTGGAACCCTAAAGATCACACACACACACACACACACACACACACACACACTCACACACACACACACGTATCAGAGTCTTGGGAGCCTCTTCGGTGGAGATATTTAGCTACAGAGTAAAGAGGCCAAGTCATCAAAAAAGAGAGAGAGAGAGAGAGATGTTAGTCTGTCTCCTCTCAAACCTGGACGGGTCAGCTTCTACATCAGTAAAGTCCTCTTATGTTTGCCTTTTGTTCTTTGGCGCACTCTTTCCTTCAGCTTTGGGGCGGCGTGGGCGGGAGCTGGGGGGGGCAGGCAACGTGCTAACAGAGCTGTTTCCAAACACTTTCCGACTTCTCCCTACAAGCGGCTGGCACGCTCTCTATCAAAATCTGCCACTTTCCTCCAGGCCTGTGCAGGGACTGTGCCTGCACACGTGACAGGCAGCCTTGCCCAGCTCCGAGGCCCTACGCTCAGCCAAGACTCTTCTATGTCTCCAGAGTGCAGACAGGAATTGGAAACCAGCACATTTGCCCCCGCCGCAACCCCCACCCCCACATAGTGTTTTTTAAGAAGTTGGGAAGAACATGTGTTTATTGACAGTTCATTAACAAACATCAAGCCCCCTGCAAGCTGTTTACCAAGGGATGTGGTGAAGTGAAGAAGTGTGAATATAAATAACTAACAAAGGGAGAATGGGAAACATCACAGGGCAGTTTACCTCTAATACATTCTGAGCCTACTTTTCTATAGAATATTTGTTTAAAGGAGAAATACAGTATTTCTAAAGGGCTATCCATGGCATATGAGCCAGTTCAAACAATAGGTGTTGGAGTGCTAGCTAAATGCTAGCATCTAGAATATTGAGACAAAACTCTACAAAATGTGGTGGTGCTGTTGCTTCTTGCTTTTCTTCTCTATGCCTACATCCATAAACTAAAACAAAATTTGCATAAAAGGAAAAATAAGCTAGTGAGTCCCATCATAATAAGGTGAAGGATAGAACATCCTTGCTTATTCTGCAAGTATGACTGGTGTTCAAAACCAGAGCGAAAGTTCACAAAAACCAGGCCCCAGTCTTGAGGAGCATAAAATCTAAGTTAGGGGCAAACCAAATCAGCAAAGAACATGTCAGACTCAATAAGGTGTTTCTCATTTGTTACGTCAATACTCAAAGTGGGCCATACAGAATGAGGGTAGCTAACTATTTCCAAATGTTTGAAACAAAATTTACCCTATAATATCCTTGCAACAAAATGACTCCAGGAATTACAGAAATGAGGGAAAACGTTTTCAGACAAGAACAAATCAGGTAAAAACCTAATAAAGCCAAAGGAAATTACAAAAATTAAAGATTGTTTCCATGGGAGTTTAATCTTTTCACTGAGAAGTGATCTTTATTGTATGTCAAACCAATACTCTCTTTCTTAGGTAAGATAAAAGCATACATGTTTACCTATTCTCATTTACATTTATTAGGGATGCCAACGTCCTCATCTGCATTTTTCATAAAATTGTGCTGTGGCTCTTTCTGCTTTAGGGGTAAAGCTAATAAACAAACACATAAATTAATGTATTTTAATTAAATGCTATCCCATGAAGTAATATTGTACACCACAGCCTAAAACAAGAGCAACTTTCTTACTTAAGATCAAGTACAATATTAAAATATTAAAACTCATTAAAAATTAATTTAAAATACTTTATAAATGTTCGAGTACTCTGAGTTCTGTGTTATTTTAGAGGTTTTTGTGTGGTTGTTATATATATGATGCAATCCGCTGGCTCTGAGCTGTCCAGGAAGGGACTTCACAGAACTGGGCCATTTGCTAGTTCTGTTTGTACTATTTCATCGTAATACCACTACTAGAATTTTATTCTTTCCGGAAAAAAAAAAACCTGAAAGTGTGAGAAATACACACAGCGTATCAGAACTGAGTGATGCCTTCACGTCACTGCAGTAAAACCTGAGATGCTTCACTCGTGATCTAGCTGATGTTGGTAC
This sequence comes from Mus caroli, assembly GCF_978045245.1. Taxonomy (NCBI): domain Eukaryota; kingdom Metazoa; phylum Chordata; class Mammalia; order Rodentia; family Muridae; genus Mus; species Mus caroli. The sequence goes on from NW_028227268.1 coordinate 78,529,224, forward strand.
TGACGAAGCTCCATCCGTGTTCGCTCAGTCAGAACCTATTAAAGTGCCTACTATGTGCCTAAGATGAGCTACAGATGTGGGGTTTGATGGTTCATTTATAGCTTAAGGAAAAGAGATTCAAAGTAAGTCCCAACAGCCAAAATTAAACCGCAAACTTAGACCTCAGAGCTAAGGTGGGCAGGTTTAATATGAGTAGAAATCATTCTAAAAGGTGAGTTCCAGGACAGCCAGGGCTACACGGAGAAACCCTGCCTCAGAAAACAAACAAACCAACAAAAACATAGAAGCACAGGGAGACAATCAGCTAGTGAATGTAAATGGGTTGACACATCATTAAATTATTAGCTGCTACAGTTGTTTTGGATAGTCTTGTTCATGAAGAAAGTTTCATACATGCACAGGTTGACCCAATCAGAGGAGAGGGTACCCATGATATTGAGATCAACAAGGTTAGGCCGAGCATGGTCTTCGTTATTGCTTGGCTCACTGAAGATATTTGGTAAATATTTATCAAATGAACACTTAATAATAAAAGAAATAGTCTTATTATCAAGGAGTCTAATTTTGCTATCCTTGGCATTTTCTATCACAATTCCAGCTTGCTTTTATTTTGTCTTGGAAAATCCTTCCCTAGCAAAACATAACTTAAAATGCCTACAACTAGTTGACGTAGAGAACCTAATTCCATGGGTATTTAAGGAGAAAGACAGACACTGTGGCCTAACAAGGACCCAACTTCCATCTAGCATGTCGTGTATTAATGACAATCATCCTAGAAGTAAAACCAGTCTAACACATGACCAGCAACCATGATGTCCTTCTGGTCAGGCCTCCTCCAATACCCTGCACTATCACCTTGTGGAACAAAGACAAAGCAGGATCTGCTGCTGGCTGCCAGCACCACGCCCCACACCGGACTCCACCCTTGCCTTCCTCTAAGCAGTCCTGAGTATCCAGCTTGGTAGCTTCCCACTCAACCTGTCCCCTCTCAGCTTCATGGCAGAATCCTCGTCAGAAGAAATGTCAACTTCTCATTTCAATCCAATTACTGTGAAGGCCCAGAGTGTGGCAAAATAGTATCAGGATTCCTGTGGTAGCTGGCCTTGGTAAAAAAGGCATATCTTTCATTGGGTTGAAATTCTTAGTGACCTGAAGACATGAAGGAAGACAGGAACAATGGACCTCAGGGATGCCTGTAGGGGTTGGTATACACATGTGCATTTTGAAAAGATGGATCCAGTTAGCAAGCTCTCAGGAAGTGTGGCTGGCTTGGCATTTCCAGGTTGACTGCTTCCCGACATGTTGTGAACCCCGCAGCATCCAGGCATGGAGGCAAGAAGCACCTGTTTCCTATATTGGTAGGATGCTCTCTGGAGGTCTATCGATCCCATGGTGATGAGAACTATAGACCAAACTGAACTAATTAAACAATAAGCTCAAAGACTGTCTAACTTCAATACTGTTTGAAGGTTCATTTAATTACTGTGTGGCTGCAATGACATGAGAAAGGACACACCATCTACGGAAATGTATACAAGGGTATTAACTGGAAGACTGAGGTTCCTATAGCCTCTAACGTCTTGAGAAATCAAAGGGAATGGGGAGATATTTCAATTTGGAAAGCAAACGCTCCATCATGGGGAGAGCAGGGAATGCATTGGGAAGACAGGGGCAATGACCAAGCCTGAGAGAGAGTGTCCAGCCAAAGTCTACAGTAAACAGGCTCCAGGCCTGGGATAGCCTCAAAAACAAATAACTATACAAGAATATTTTAGTACCTCATCTGAGGGAATCCATTTCTGCTGTGTGTGTGTGTGTGCGTGTGTGTGTGTGTGTGTGTGTGTGTGTGTGTAAAGAGAGAATAGAACTATTCTCTTTCAATAAAAATCCAACAACAATAAATATTAACATGCTGGTTTCTGTTACAGAACTTTAATACATTAAAAGCTGACTGCCCAGGAACCCCCAAACCTCCAAATTAGACCTAGAACTCAAAAGACAGAATAAAAGCATCTCTGCATTCACCTCTCTAGTGTAGTTGAGTCCACTGCCTACAAAGACTCTATCCAATATACTAGTAGTAACCCCCACTGTTCATGGCAACCTTTTTACCTGCTCTGGAAACTGATTTCTGTGGTTTTGTTCATTACTGGCGGTTCCTTAAGTTTTGTTAACCTATATCTCTCAAGTCTCCTGTAGGATGCCTGACTTTAAACTCCTCTTCTCAATTTTGTTTTCTTGCCTTCTTTTTAAATTTTTTATGCTGGACTCTATTTATAGACTGCTTTCCTTGTTATATAACTGCTGCTATCATTGTTTAAGGGCAAACAAGGTAATCCCAATGAAGTACTCAGAATATTCCAGTGGTCCAAACATCTGAGCTTTAAATAAAAACCCCTTAGAGTAAGAACGTCATCATGAGCAAGTTTTTAATTGCTGTTCATACATTTTTTTCTCTTTTAGAAACATTAATCTTAATATTTTAAATTATTTGGATGTATATATCTATCCATAAATGTGTGCATATGAGTGCAGGTGCATATGAGGGCCAGAGGAGGGCGTCGGATCTGCTGGACCTAGAACAATGGATTGTGGGAACTGAATTCAGGTCCTCTGTAAGAGCAGCATGTGCTCTTAAGCACTGAGCCATCTCTCCAGCCTTCCAAATTTTTTCTTCATTATTCTGATTAAGTCAACATAGGAGCAGAAGGGTTTACCTGGTGCTAGAACTTGTTGTACATATCCCTCTTGCCAGTCTCAGAATGCAGTACAAGCAGGTCACAAGCCCAGATACAGTATTACAATGTTGTATGCAGTCATAGGTGCCCTCTATTTGCCCCAGGTGAGCCTGAACCACTGTGTCTTATAGCACTGGGGAGTTTTGTCAACTTGAGTTTAAAGATTGGGTCAATATACTTAATTTTAAAAACAGTAGGGATACAAGGTTATATTTAAAATCACAAAACCAGTGTGTGAATTGTGCTTGCACACAAAGCCGACATTAGACAAAGAACCCAGGCTGGGAAACAGGCAGCCAGCTCCTGGGTGGCAGTTCACTGGTACCCAACACTGTGACTGTATGAACAGCATTAGGTATCATTTGCTGACTGTAAGGTGACAACATTATCTCACTGTTCTCAACCTTGTTGTTCTACCACCTCAGACTAATTGTCTTAAAATCCCTGTAGACTGAGATTAGACGTTGATATTCCCAGAAAGTCTAATCAAGGGCCAGGGTGAAGAGCCATTGGGAAACTCAATTCCCCAGATCTACCACTAAAAAAAAAAAACAACAAATGGAAATGCTAGGCTGTGTTTATTCTTTGCTCTTACTTTTTATTTTATGTATAAAAATATTTTGTTTGCATGTATGACTGTGCATCAGATGTCAACAGAGTCCAGAGCAGGGCAAAAACTGGAGTGACAGATGGTTGTCAGCAGTCCTATAGGTGCTAGGACTTGAACCCAGGTCCCATGGAAGAACAACCAGTATTCCTAGCCAGAGAGCCAAATCCCCAGCCCCTATTTTCTTATTTTTAAGTTCTCTCCTTTTCTTTCAAACTTCTGGAACTGCTTATTCTTTCTAAATTTTGCTGATATAACAGCTCCCAAGTCACCATTATCTACAAAAGCCATTAATGGGATGTTTTTCTACTCCTCAGATCAGTAATAAAGCCACTAAAACAGAGGCAAAAGGAGGCCTGGAGAGACAGCCCAGACTGCTAACCCCTAGCTCAGTGTCTGGGAGAGCAGAGGATGGGGAAGAGACAGTTCCTTGATCTGGAAGCCATTGGATGGTTTGGAGCTCAGCCCCTGAATCCAAGAGTGAACAGTATTGTCTCAAATATTCCCAGAGAAGGAGGACCCAGCAGGGGCCGGGAACATTAACTTTAAGGCTGGTGTTCACTTACAGCTTAAGCCCCTTCATCAATAACTACTTACCCCAGGAATGGCCCATCAGCAAAGCCATTCCCAGCAGCCTGGCTCTTCCATCCAGCAGGAGAACTTAGGTCAGGGGGCAAAAGCCTGATAAATGCTGAGCTGCAAGCTGGCCTATATCCTCTAGCCTCTGTCTCCTTCTCCAGATTAATTAAGATATAACACATTTCCCATCTGCTTCTCCCTAGCTTCTCTTTATATCTCCTCCATCCCAGGACAGGGGTGGGAGTAGTAGGGGGGTGCAGGGTTAGTGAGTGACTGCTGGCAACAGACCTGAACAAAACCAAAATTAATTAAAAGGAGAAACTTCTGCCCCCTCCTCTGGCTCTCTAGATGACTGTGGTGGCTCACTGGCAAGGGCCTCAAACTCAAATCCCTGCAGAAATTCTTAGAAATGATGTTGCCTCTCCATGTAGCTACAGCCAGTAAAAGCTGATAGAGGCTGGTCGGGAGAATTATCTCAGGATTATACATTTTTCAATTATGTAAGGAAAGTTAGATCTGTGATCCTGAGTATGATGTCTGATTTGGGGTTGTTGGCATCAAACTCATGGGTTTGGGTTGGTTGGTGGAAGGGTTGGTTGGTTAATCAGTTTGGGAATAAGTATTTCTCTGTGGCCTAGGCTAACCTGGGACTTGCTAGGTAGCCCAGGCTGACTTCCAACTCCTGGTCCTCCTATTTTGTTTTCTGAGTGGTGCTAATAGAATGTACCACCATTCTCAGTTCAATTTTAAAAGACTAAACCAAGAACAATTTTAAGGAACAAAACTAAGACATACAACTGTCTGGAAACTTAACTGAGTTGGGAGTTTGAATGAAACAAGAATAGGAACTTGCCAGATTGAAACTCCAGTTTAACAATTCAATTATCGACCATGCCACGAATGACTCTCGTCGCCGTTTCTATAGCACTTCACACATTCCGTCTACTAAACAGTCCTGAGTTGATGGTACTATGAATTCCCCTGAGCAGATTTCTCCACCTTTCTTGGGATCTGCTTTCTCCTCTGGAAAAGCAGATAGCATTGCTATTTCCTGCAACGATTGGGTGGGTGAGAGCCATATGACGGTGCAGCATAGAGCCTTGAGTAAAACACACACTGAGTTAAGTTGGCATCTTATGGTTGATTTGTGACCCTTACTGTCCGTTGTCTTCCCTCCAGTTCAGCTCTAGGTCTTTTAGCCATAGACTCCTAATACCCTTCTTGGGTTTTAAAACCATCTTTAAGTTTGAGAAGCCTCTTTACTTGATCTTCCCAATATTATGACGGGGTAGGAGGAGCAGGGAGAATTTTACTTTGGAAGGAAAGTCCAAATAGGCTTGGAAGGCCATCCAAAATTACCCAGGTAGACATGGGCACTACAACTCTGGTTTCTTCTTCTTTACTAGACATAGTGAGAAGGATGTGAATGGGAAAAACCACTGAATGGAGACACATTCTATGTGTCTGGTGGAGCTTGAAATTTTAACAGGGGTCATAACACAACTAACTGCCCAGGAAAAAAGATGTATGAATAGTTCTGAAGGAGCATAAATGAACTGGAATTAATACACTGCCCCATTTGTGGATAAATACTTGTAGATGGAAATTATTTTAAAACTCAATTATTAGCATAACTGTAGACTGAGCTAGTGAGATAAAAACTTCCTTGTGGAGGACAGTCAAGGGCCCCTTCCACATGCATCCCAGACTTGCTAGGAAGAGAAGGAGAATCCCACGGGCTCACTGGAGCAGCCCAGTGAGGACTTTCGCTACTCTTTAGCTCCCCCCATCTCTGGAGCATAGTTCATAACATGTACAACTGAATTATTAAATACTATACTTCTAGCGTCCATCACATCATCTGCTTTATTGTAGGGGAATGGGGGGATGGATAGATCTACGTTCACAAAGACAGAAGGAGTTGTGGAGCTGTCTAAAGCGAGAGCAGCCCATTCTAGAGAAGTGTTCAGTGGATAGGTACCAACTGAAGCAATGCAAGAGGCTTTAAATAAAACCCATTGTTCTTTTGAGCCAGCCTCTTGGAGCATATCGATAATAATATAAATATAGTGGAATGTGATGGCTGTGAAGACTGCCTCTTTCTGAGTCATATGAGAGATACTCACTTTAAACATGTCTCTCCTGGCTCAGCAAAATATAATAAACAGAAGGAAAAAAGTTTTTTGGAATCTTCAAAGGGACACTGTCATTTTGTCTCACTGGAGCCTCCTGCATGCATCTCCCACAAACTTCTTGCTTCCTGGGTTTTTTCTGGCAGCCAGGGGTCCTTTCTGTCATAGGCTCAGGCCAGGTTTTTTTTCCCTAGAGCATTGATTCTCAACCAGTGGGATGTGATCTCTTTGAGTATTGAAAGATTCTTTCGCAGGGATCACCTAAGACCATCAAAAAGCACAAATATTTACATGACGATACATAACAGTAGCAAAATTACAGTTATGGAGTAACAATGAAATAGTTTTATGGCTGGGGGTCACCACACCACGAGGAAATGAAAGGGTCTCAGCACTAGGAGGCTGAGAGCCACTGCCCTAGAGGTACATAGATTACATGTTTAGCAAACTACACATCCTCAAGCATACCTCAAAATAAGTGTGGATGCCTGGGTGTGTGGTACCCAAAGATTCTTTTCACATACCTCCAACACTATACTGAGCTACAAACATCAATATCACCCCATCCAGAAAGCTGCTGTCTGTACTCCTCCTGTCCCAGAAAGAAACAGGAAGGGCCAATGAAGAGAAGAAAGACTTTCTACAAGGCTCCTTCTCCATCACCAAGTCAGAGCTTAGCTTCTTAGTTCTTAATGAGATGTATAGTGCAGCTGAATGTTGGAGTGCTGGAGACAGCTGCTCCTGTGCCTTTGATGGACAATTTCTTTTCAGACCAGAAAGCAGACACAAACTTCTTCATGTCAAATGATGAGTACAAATGGCCAGCCACAAGGACCTTGGAAAACCTCAGTCAAGTGCTTAGTCACGGTGATCACTGTGATCTTCCACTGATTAAAATCAAGTGCAGGCGTCCCCAGGACAGAGGCAGATAGAAACCTGGACAGGGGCTGGGTGGCCTTTCTCATTAAAGTCTTTCTTACCTTGTGGGTGAAGCTCCTAATGCAACTTGTAGTCAGAACGGGGGGGGGGAGCTGAGAGTACAGAACAGAGAAAGCCACTGCCTCTATCCCTCTGACTTCTTCCCTACTCGAGATGATGGAAGAGTCAGTCAGAGGTCAAGTGCCAATCACAGACACTCATTCATGTGTCCAGTCATCCAAGACATAGTGATTTATTGTATCCACACCCAAGGCATGCCGTAACTCACTGCTTCCTTCATTCCAGACAAATCTGACTTTGCCTGCTAGATATTATGGGACGCAATATTTCCACACCAAGTTCTAGAGTGCACAGCCCTTTCAGACCTTGTGGTCTTAGCAGGAGGAATTAAAGGTGCAAGTAGTGCTGGAAGAACACATGGAAATGAAGGATGACATGAGAGAGCCAAGCAAGGAACAACAGAACTTCAAAAGGGCCATCAGAGAGAGCAATAAAGAATTTGAAACCTCCAGGTTTAATGAAGAATAAGTAAACACAGGAGTGTGACCCTCCAGACACAGAGTACAGTCAGAGTATAGAGTGCAGTTAGGAAGATGCACAGCACAGACTTGGAAAAACATTAATATAATAGCAGGAAGAAGCAGGTTATGGGATATCCCAGGTACCCTGGAGGCATAGCAGAAGAGACACTTGAAAGATTTCTCTGGATGCAGGATGAGGAGGAAGCTGTTTTAGGCAGAGCATCAAGTTAAAGAGAAACTCTGATAGACCTGAACTGTGGGTGTAGCATGCACAGGCAGGAATGTGGAGACTGGCCTTCACTGCAACATTACCAGTGTAGTCCTGAAAATGCACACTGGGCTCTGAGACACAATATGGTTCCATACAGAGCTGGGCTTCCACTCAACAAGTCTTGTTTCTAGTTCTAACTCAAACCTAAACTTCAAGCAAGACCATAACTTTTCTGTATCTTGTCCTGCTCATTGGCTGCTGCCCCCAGTGAGTGACCGTGAAAGTGGCTGTCCATGAGCAAGGGCACAGGGAGGAAGATGTTCTTGTGTTTAAAAGAACTCCAATAGCACCAGCTAACAGTCACAGTGCTTCTGTGAGGTTGCAGTATAGCAAATCTCTTCACTGGTGTTCATGACTGAGATAATTCAACTCATGGGCTAATCACACACACACACACACACACACACACACACACACACACACTTCATAAATTAACCTTAACCTCATAGAACCTGCTAGATGCAGCAACATTTGTAGGAACAATAACCTATCACAGGGAGGGGGGAAGGTTGCGGACTTCAGTTCTGCTATTTACAATCTGTGTGATCCTGAACAATTCACTAGCAAATATCCATTTCTCTACCTATAAAATAGTATTAATAATCCCAAATTCACAGCATGAATAGAATATTAAAGAAACATACTCCACAGAGCACAGTACCTGGAACATAATAAATACTTGATAAATCATGGCCCCAATTGGTTGTTATTGTTATTATTGACAGCACCACAGGCGATCGTTTCATTAATTTCAGGCTAGAATATTGTAAATACACATACATCCGTAGCTACCAGATGGCTGCTTTAAAAAAATATATGAATCACTTACAGAAACAGCTTTAGAAATTCCATTGAAAAAGCAATGTTACTGGTTTCTTTTTTAAATTAAACAAAGCTTATATTTTATGCAAGAAGTGTTTTGTAGAAACAGTATTCAAAATAAAAATCCTATTATGTGTTTTGCCACTACTTCTTGACAAAATGTTTTCCAATAAAAGAAAACACACTACACCCCCCCGACACACACACACACACATACAAACTGTTCTAGTGTCAAGAAACTACATCAAGCCTGAGATGGTAACATTGCCAAAAGATGACAGTACTTGGCAGACTTAAAAATGTTTGTCATCTTAAAAGTATTTAGGCAAAGGCAGAAAAAAACAAACTGTTCAATATTGTAGTTACTTTGGGCGATGAAGGCAAATCATTAGAATTCTGTTTAAAATCCTCTTGGAGACCCACCCTTCCCTGTAGTAGCTTCCCCATTCTTCTATCCATCTACATCAAAGCTATTCTGTGTGTTGAAGAGCTACAATATCTCTCTTCAGCTGCCCAAGCTAACTTGAACTCAACGCTTTTGCAGTTTTAAAATTGAAAGCATTCACTACTTGCAAGACCTTCAGCAACACACCAACTTTCCAAACCTGTTTCCTTTTCTATTAAAAACACGAGGTGGGGTTGCATAGAGTGAGAACATTAGCCCAACCTAGTTCACCACATTAGGCTAAGAGAATAGATATGACACATCTTGTTAATGCAAGGCCATTTAAAGAGAAAAGTGGGACTGGGGTGGGGGGTGAAGGGCAGCTGAGGGGATTGTGCTATTTAAACCCATGAAGCCGCAGTTTCTTCCTCTAAGATTTCCTCAATATTTTCCTCCCTGAATTCTTAAATAAATTCTTGTTAGGTCAAGAAAGGTCCCCTGTTCCATAAATCGAAGGCCCTGTGTTATGCTCATACAGAGATAGGAGCCAAAGTGTTCATAATCACTTCCTCTAATAATTTTATTTTCAACAGAATTTCTTTTTAAATGTGTGCCCTTTTAAAACTATTTATGAACATGTATCTTGTGTGATTCCTTTTAGACCCATTCTTGTTCCCTTCCTGTAGAGACATGGATGTGTTTTCCCTGACATGCTTCATGAACTAGGTCAATCACAAGTCTTTCTTAATGGAAACCACATGTCTGCCCAGAACTATGTAATTATAATGCTAGAATTCTTGGCACTGCCAGGAAAAATGGCATGGTCAAACCAATTAAAGTTTATTTACTTACATAGCATTTCTGGATCCTAACATTCTTCCTTTTTTATGTTGATGCTATATATTTCAAAAAATATATATCTCATCAAGTTGTTATAATTGTTTTTGGTTTGTTTTTGTTGTTGATGTTCGGGTTTTTTATAACAAATTTATATTTCTTGCCAATTAATTATATTCCTGGTTTTCAGTTTCTTTGTATGTAGCTAAAAAGTTTCTTTTTAAAGACATCTGGGAACAGCATCAAGAGATGCTCTGTAAATATGGCTTTACACATTTCACACCGAAATTATTCTGCCTGTCTTTTTTGCTGCTGAAATGTAATCTCATAAGATTTACCTTCACTGGGGGTATATTAAGAGCCCTGCTGTTTCCTTAGATTTATTAGGGGTTGAGTGTGACCTATAAGAAGGCTCTGCTTGGTCTCCAGCACAGATACCAAATCGATGGATTACAGAGTCGGGGGAGGGGTCTTCGAGTCTCAGTGTTTTTCAGTTGAAAATGAAAATAAAAATTTTAGTTACAGCCATGGCAGTGATAATGGGAGATGCTATGGAAAGGGGAAAACAGGAAGAAATAAGTGGAGGTAGACACCAAAGAACTGAATGACTAGCCTGTAAACCATATCTGGAAAATGGTCCCCATCACATTGGTCCTAAGTGCTCTGGGGATGCTGTGGGTTTAAAATAAGGATAAAACCCCTCATGATGTATATAATGTTGCCTACCATGGCCTCTGTGTCTGACTCTAGCTGGTCTTGGAAACCCAAGTTGAGAACTATGATCAGAAAGAAACTAAAAGGGAACAAATAACTTTCCCCCTTAGACACCAACCAGAACCATTAGCATATTTACACGTGTCTAACTGCAAAAATCTCAAGCGGTAATCAGAGTATGGAGAGAAAGATCACTGGGGTCCAGTTTCTAAAGAAACAAGCAGAAAAGAGAAATGCAAGTGCCCGACTTCCCATCACCTTCAGCACTGGGAGAAAGGGTTTCAGCATCCACTTCTTAAAGTGGAAGGCAGGTGAGGTGAGGCATGGCTATCTATGTCTCATCCTCAGGCCACTCCCCATACCTTAGCCAAACGTTCTGGCAGGTAGGAAGCAGGGAGAGAACAGACAGCAGGAAGCCTCTGAAATCCACCTCAGAGCAAAGAGAACACTGTCCTGTCTTTATACTCTGGACCAAGTTGATGAGCTTCTTACAGTTTTCCACTGAGGAAAGACAAGTAGAAAACTTGAATAATATGAACGGATAGATGTGCACACTGAGTTTTCTACAAGCTCAGTGAGAAAGCTCACACGAGGCTTCCTTGGGTGTGACATCAAGTAGCTTTGCCCAAATTCACCAACTCAGCCATCTTGAAAGTTCTAATTCACAAAGTTTAGTGTACACACACACGCACACACACACAGAGACACACACAGACACACACAGACACACAGACACACACAGAGACGCACACACACACACACACACACCGAACATGCCTTGTGATTGACTGTTCGAGCATAGCCACAAGGGAGTGACTCAACCTGGGAGGAGTCTCCTGACATTGATGACTTCTCTTCTACTCTATTCCTCTGCGTTCCTTCTGAGTCAAGTTCCTGGAACTCTGTGCCTACCGTTTCCTCTGACTTTAGCATCAGTGATGATGGGAGGTTGATGCCTCAGAACAAGGAAGACTAAGCTGCACCCCTGTTTCCCATCTTGCCATTTGAAGTTACCTTCCGTAGACATTAATTTCTACTTTAAAAGTCTCAAATACACCATTACATTAAGAGATCCAATAAGGGGCTGCTCAAGTCACCAAGGTGAAAAATTTATGAGTGGCTTGTTTCATTAAACAAGAACTCTTCCCTCTTGTCAGTACGGAGTAATAAAAATTCCCCAGCTCATTCTGAAAATTCAAACTACTAATGCAGAAAATTCAAGGTTGCTTTTTCCCATCATGGAAAATTTCACAACTAGAAAGCGTGTTCCGTGGGTTTTGTTCCAGATGAACAATCTGAGAGCAGATAGAAACTTTGAAAGGCACACATTTGGCCCATAGCAATACACATCCAGTGGGCTAAGCCATCCTCTGAGAGAGACCAGGACCCTCTCATTAGTAACATTAGGCTGTGTCCATTAAGGCATCTCTTAGTATCTTGGCCAACTTCTAAGAACACTTTCTCTTCTGTGTCAGTGTCAGCCTCATAAATGGCGGGGCTCCAGCCACACAGTGTAGGACAGTGACTTTCCCAGATCTTCTGTCTTCCACTTCTCAATATCTCCTTGCTCGTGGAGTCTTATGATGATACCACAAGATGACAAGAACCTAAGTATTAAGGGCACCATCTTCCTGGTGTGGTACTTTATTTAATAATAATCACACTGCAGGGAAAACCTTTGGGCAAAAGATCAGCAGCTCTAAACCTGGGGGATCCCTTGAGGTGTCTGCTTCCAAATTACATAGACACACAAATATCACAGGATTCTGTGACTATCCAACTCCCAACTCCTCTCTGCAACCCTGAGACTAGGAAATTAAGCCATCTCCTGTGCACGAATCCTTTTGACACTCCACTGGGTGTGGCTGAAAAAGAGCCCAGAGTAGGACGTTACAGGGCCAGAATCTAACATGTGTTATTCTCTGTGAGCTCTGCTATACTCCTTAACCTCACTGACTTTCTTGCAAGGGGCTGGTGGGGACTCACTGGACAGTTAAATAAAGAACCCAGCACCCTTCTTGGCTCCAGCGAGATGCACAGTAAAGCCTTAGGCCCTATCTGTTTCCTATCCCAGAGTGTTCTGTACCACCCCACCTAGAGGTTAGGGCAGCCCTGATCCGAAACTATGAGCTAAGAGTATGATCTCATTCTTCAGTCTGAAACATCAATGCAATTTTGTAGTATGATGCATGCAAGAGCACCCCCTAAATGTGTTAGTCAAGCCTCCTGGATTCCAGTTGTGCAGTGATGGGGTCAAGTACTGTAACAACACCAGAACCATTTCAATTCTGCCTCTCTAAGGATCTGCTCTGCTTCTGGCGGTCTGGCATCCAGCCTTGGAGAATACAAACCCTTATAACAGATTCTGGGTCCTGAATCAAACTTTAATTTACTGGTGACCTCATGGCTTTCAGGAGTATTACACAGGACTTATCTGGAATTCACTTTTTCCTACGCCCTCTCTTTTATTGGATAAATGTGATGATCACACTGAATTCTTGGATCTTTTATCTAGAAAGGAATTTTTCTGGAAGTACTTAGTATTGTCTTAATCAGATCAAGAACTATGTCCAAGACTTTATAAATAACTTGTAAGCATATAATTTCTTAATACATTTCCTGGGTAAATTGGTGATGGTTCAGCTCCAATTTTTCTAAATTTTTGTGAAATATTTCAATTAATCACATTCTATAGGTTAGCCACAAAGACTGCTCTGTGATTTGAAAGGTCACGGTTTCTCCCTTTAAGCCCCCCAATGGGGAGGGCATGTACTCACTGTCTCCAAATCTTCCTTCTTAAAGTGCCTAAGTACAGGCTCACCCTGAATTATGAAAGTTTACTCTGTGTGTTTCTTTATGGGGCTCCAAGGATGCTAAACACATGGATGCTGCTGGAATGTGAGGCAAATCTTAATGAGGCCTTGAGAAAATGCTGTGCTTAGTAATAGCCAACTTGCATAACCTCCTGGGAACTGCACCTCTACATGCCAGATATGTAGCTGTATTTCTAGTCTATAGTCAACACATTCAAAGAACTGAAGCACTTAGGTCTGTAACTGATAAAAAAAAAAAAGAGGCTGGTAGATCATATATCTAAATATTTAGGTGCTGTAAAACAAAGCAACACACTTTTATTTTATTGGCTTTTGTTTGTTTGTTTTGATTTTGTTTCTCTACACTAACATATATCCCTTTTCCCTTCCATTCCTTACCACTGAAAGGCTAAGTTTGACATTTTAACTCTTGGGATCTTACATCAAGTTCCACTCAAGAACTTGATGTAACACAGGAAGGTTAGCTCTCATTTCTTCCATTTTTAGATGAGATCTACTTTTTAAAAAAAATGGCACTGAATCCAAAGACTCTGGCATTCTGTTACTGAGCTACATCTCTGATGCCTCCTATTCAAGTTTTAAAGGGCCTGAATAATACATGCAAATACCTCTGTGCTCACATCCCCATGTCCTTCCTCAATTATCCAGAGATAGCACAAGGGTTCTCTCACAACCTGAGCTGTGCACATTAAAACATTCCCCTATAGAAAAGAGAACCAGTGGGCTCCAAGTCCTCAGCAAAGTAAATTCCTGGTCCCAATCAAGGTCTGAGTGTGATCTCCTAGAATTATCAGACCCTGAGTGGTCCTACGGACCTCTTGTCCAAACAGAAGGGAGAGACACATATGGGGACCTACTCAAGAGCACAGTCTGGGCAGATGAACTGCTCAGCTGTATCCATGGGCAGCACTAGACAAACAGACCTGTTCTAAGAAAACACCAACATTCCACATAGCAAACTCAGTGTGAGATGCTCTGGCATCTCTGACTCTGTAAACAGTTTCTCATCTCCACCCTCAGACTTGCTGGTCCCCATCTACCCCTCAGTGCCTTCAGGTGCAGCTTCTGCCCTCTACACTGACTAAGCTGCTGCTTAAGTCCACCCAGAAAGCCCAGTCTGCCCAATCTAGTTGAATCTTCACAGTCAAATCACTCTCTTCTGGGTCTTTCTTGATTTATTTCCCCAACTCTCCAGGTTTTCCTGATGCTACTTTTCATCCCACTCAAATGCATCCCCCAAACTGACAGACAAGTGTTGTAAGTATGGAGGGATGCTACCTGTCAATCTTCTCCAGCAGAGACCTGGTCCAGAGAAGACCAGAATGTTGCAGTGCACCCCTTCTCACACCTAGCCTCAGCCCCAGTGTGCTGGAAACCTCAAAGCACTCCTTATGTAGTTCTTCCATTCAGCAGTATCTGGTGGAGAGCCACTGCAGACCACCTACGAAGACTACATGATACTGTGTACATGCACACACTCAGGTTGATGTCTCCTTCCCCAGCTACCTCTTCATTCTGAAAGACTCACTTTACATGTATGCCCTCTAAGACATTTGAGGACTCTTTTTCCATCCCTTAGAAAAGCCATTACTTTCTTCCTCGCTCCCAAAGTTTCCTTCTTACACTGTTATTCTCATAATCTAATCCATCATATGCTAATAAGACTTCTGTTTCCTAGGCTACAGAGATGGCTCCATGGTCAAAAGCACTGGCTGCTTTTCCAGAGGACTAGGGTTCAAATCCCAGGGCCTACATGGCAGCTCACAACTGTCTGTAACTCCAGTATCACAGGACCCAATGCCTCTTCTAGACTGTTGTTTGACTGGATATATATGTGTGTGTGTGTTTGTGTGTGTGTGTGTGTATGCACCTTGTGTGCAGTTCCTAGAGTCCAGAGGAGGGATAAATATATCCAGTCAAACAACCACACACATAAAAATAAGATTTTTTTAAAAAAAGAGACTTCTATTTCCCATATTATGAGCTTCTTCCAACCAGTCATGTACATACCAAAGCCAACACCAAAAGCAACGCATGCTTGCCCAGTGAACTCAGTCCCAACTAGTTTCCTCTCAGTTGTGAACTCCTTGACAAGCTTTTCTGGAGTCCCCCAACCATCTACTTCCTAAAGTTCTATCCTTGATCGTGATTTGTTTCACTTTATAAACTACCTGCCTTTATGTTACATATTTACTTCTTTTCCCTCCTAGGATAGAGCTCCGTGAGGGTAGGGACTTGTTCTGAATTTATTCAACCCAATTTGTTGTGTGCAGTCACTCAAAGAAGGAGGTATTTCATACATAATGGCTAAGTAGATGATGAGAAAGTTGAACTTCAACTATTCCCACTTCCTGATAGTTCAACTATTGGCATATCATTTTGCCAATCCATCCATTGCTCTTGTTATCATTTACTTATGGCTTCTCTTTAAATTGTTCCTAATTCAGTTAGGGAAAAAGTATTTTAAATTATAACCAGTAAATAGAAAGCAGTCTTAAAAGCAAGTACCTGATACCAATAATTAAAATCAGGGACTGGAGAGATGTCAAGAGTGCAGCAGTCAAGAATGCTTGCCATTCTTGCAAAGGACCCAAATTCAGCTCCCAGCGCTGTTGAGTGGCTCACAACAGTCTGTAACTCTAGCTCCAGAGGATACAATGCCCTCTTCTGATCTCCACAGGCACTTACGTTCATGTGCACATACTCACACATAAATACGCACATACCTACACACAAATACACACATAAACATACCATTAATAATAAGGTTTTTGAAAGAAAAAGTAAGGCATCTGTGTGTCTTCTAGAGTCATATCACAGGCCCACACTGGAACGTCACTGATAGCTTAGCACTTAGAGAAATGCTGTTGGCTTGATCAGGGCTTTGATCATGCCTAATCAGAAAGTAATGTTATGCATGCTTTTCACCTAGTCTGAAAAATGTCCACAACCTGAAAAATTTAGTGCCCACACCCTAAGTATTTCTGTTCTGGAAGCTTCAAAGGCTTAACCGAAATGGCACACTTCTCATATTGCAGTGAATAACCCTCAAACACACACAAGAGGTTTTTGTGTGTTTCATTTTCTCTTTGAAAGAAAAAATAACCTCATAGAAAAGGAACATAACGAAAGGCCATATTAATGGCTTTTACTCAGCAACTCAACTTGGATCCATTCACGGTGCCATGTAATGTTATAATATGCTGACAATATAATACATATAATGTTTGAAGAGAGTTCAATCTATGTAATATTCCAAGAATAGAAAATATAACCAAAACTTACCCAAAACAATGAAGGCATGAATTCAAAAAGACATTACTTCTTACAACGAGCTTCCATAAAACTTCTAAATTTTCTGTGTTTTAACGAGCACACACCTGTTTTGTCCAGAGGCATATCTTTCACAATTAGCTAAGTTTAGATTTTAGGAATCTTAGACCTCATCAAAGGATTTCTCTTTAAATTTTGTCTCTTCAGAGAAAAGAAACATGATATTTTCATATCCATTTGTTTAAAAAAAATTTGTGAGAAGTTGGTTTGTTTGGTTTTTCCCTCTTAAAATGCTGTAATTATACACAAATATTTTAAATCAGTTCTAAGTGGCCAGTCTTCAGGATTGTAAACAGACAGAACTACTGTGCTCCACAGTTGACATGGTAATCAAAAAAACACAGCTCAAGAACGGAACTTTCAGCTTTAAGAATAATGTCATCAACTGACCAAGAATGAGTCTTTTTCTTTCTTTTCTTCAAAGAGCCAAAAGAGAGAGAGAGAGAGAGAGAGAGAAGGAGGTGGAGGAGAAGAAGAAGAAGAAGAAGAAGAAGAAGAAGAAGAAGAAGAAGAAGAAGAAGAAGAAGAAGAAGAAGAAGAAGAAGAAGAAAGAAGAAGGTGATGATGAAGACAACAAGAACAAAAATCTTACCAACAGTCTACAAAAGCATCCATCCACCATTGTAAAGACACAGACACAAAAGTATTCATTGTAAGAATATTAATCTCTAATTCTCCTACATATTTTGTACATATAAGACTAGCTTTTTTGAGATAGAGATAGCGTCACACAAAGCATGTTTTGTGCACCTAGAACCCTGAAGGTCTTCGAGTCTTTTAGGGGTGCATGAGGTCTAAGAAACTTTTCAAATAATACGTCCTGGTCGGATACTGAAACTGCGAGCACCCTGAGGATGGAGTGCTTTGTGAACATCAAGGCTAGTACCACTAAGCCACCCTGGGACTTACTGTAGTCTCTGCCAGATTGCAAAAAATACACACGTGAAACCATAAAGTAGCAAACCCCATAATTCTACCATACCATTTAAAAATAGCATATTTTCTTATCTCTTGACCCTTTTATAGGTAATATTTGGGGGGTTGAAACTTGAGGTGCACGAGGCAGACTAATCTTTCTCCTGCATGCCAAGGGCAGTGGTTGCTTCTAAACAAAGTGACTGTTTGAGTTGTAAGTTGAACCAGTGGGTTTTTTGGCTGTTTGTTTTGATTTGGGTTTTTTTGCTGTTGTTGCTTTTATCATTATTATTATTTAAGTTTTTCTATTTTGTTTTGTTTTCTGTTTTTCCAAACAGCATTCTACTTGAGAGTATAAACTAAGCAGACTGTGGGGATTTCAACTTGGGTAGTTGGCACACTGTTTCAAAAAAAAAAAGAAAAAGTGAGCCAGTTACTTTAAAGATGATTGACACATGCATTGACAATTATACAAATCCAAGCTTTTGAGTGTAAACTACAATTTTGAAAAGCTTGTATCCCACATGCTGAGCTTAACCACCCCAGCATAACTTCTGGTGAAGTTAATGGCTACCTTGGCTAATATTGATTTTAATATTAAATATGAAGCATGCCAAATCATGGAGCAAATGTAACTAGGGAATCAACATTCCCAATGGGAATGCATGAAGTTAGGAAATGATTACCATTCAAAAGGAGATCTGTGTATTGGAAGCGAATGCGAAGCCTAAGCACGTTTGTCAAGCTGGCCTCAACTTCCACACCACAACTCACACCAAAGAAGTCACCCCTCACCAAGGCTTGGTGCCATGCCAAAGAAAAATATTCATAATTATCTGGAAAAGACTAGTAAAATGCTCCCCCTTTCACTAACTTCATCTCTTTATGAAGTTGAGTTCGCTGCGTATATTGTCACCAAAATGACTTACAGTGACAGCATGAAGAATCAACCTTGAGCATCCTGCCTTCTCCTGTCAGACATTAAAGAGATTTGCACACGTGTACAATGGTGCCACTCTTTTACACTAAATGCTTTTGTTTGGGAAAGCAGAGCTATTTTAACATTTGAAAATATATTTATTACAACATATTTTGGTTTCCCAGTTAGCCTGTGTTATTTGAGTAAGAATGAAATACATTTATTTTTTCTTTCACCTTAGCGCACAGCACTGAACACAGAGATGCCAGCTTTTTAACAGAAGGGAATTGGGTCCTTAATTATTTCTAACATGATGAACGGGTTCTACGGCCAAAATGTTTGAGAAGCACTGCTATATTAGTTAAACACTGATATCTGTAGTTGAGAGCGAGTCATTTTTCCCCCTTGAGCTCCAGGTTTCTTATCTGTAAAAGTGGCATCCCCCCACACCACAAGGCTATTACAAGAACAGGACGAGGTAATAGCTACTTTGTTTCTAACACATAAGGGACTCCTAGTAATTTACTAGTCACTGATGGTACCTTCGGCTTGAACTTTGGGGTCAACTTGTCAACTTAACAATAATCAGGACTGTTTGGATCGTTGAAGGACAGAAAAGAGAGATGAGTGTAGTCTTGTCTGAGTGTTAGCCACAGTGCTTCCACTAAGTTGACATTTCCACCTTCCCTCCCGAACTAATGAAGACAAGAGGGAAGAAAGTCCAACTCCCCACTCCACCCGCTCGCTCACTGCCCATCTACCCACCCCACCCGCTCACTACTTAACTCCCCACTCCACCCGCTCACTACCTAAATGTTTCATGACTCTCATTTTCAAGTTCGGACAGTGGATAAAAGCTGAGAAATTGTTATACTATTATCTTTGGGCCAGACCAATGAAATAAGGCAATAAAGTGAGAGAGGGAAAAAAAAAACTTTCCTCATTTTTTTTCTCATTGGCTCTTTAAGACCTAAGGATAGGCACACAAGCTACAAAAAGAAAAAAAATTCTTAACTTTCTCCTAGGCTTTATCCATACTCTGAAAGTATAAAGCTCCTTCCACTGGCTGCCTATCTAATTCTTCTTTCTATTCTTGTTTGAGCACGAAAAGGACCTGCCAACGAAAGTGCTATAAACAGCCATGCCCTCACTGAAAAAGGCAATATGCCGTCAGCCAGACATATACCTAGCTTTTCCGCTCATTGTCAACACGGTGATTGATGGTGTAGTTCATTAATGTGGGACGATTGTCAGCTTTTCCTGAATAAATATAAAAAGAAACAAAGAAATCTCCACCCTTTTCAGCCAGAGTGAATTATTTCCTATTTTCCAGGCTTAAGGATCCATGGGCCCTGTTGCTAAAAGTAAAAAATGAGCATTTCCATAACCTTTGATGGAAGAAAGTGTAGGTTACATTCGGGGCTGAGATTATATGTGTACATGTTATATGCACACACATAGATATATGTGTGATGTATAGTGGAAAGTATTACATATATAGGAAGAAAATTTAAAGTGCTGTTTTGAAAAGATGGGATGATTAGGGCACCTCTGACTGTAGCTTGCTTCATCTTTTAGGCTTATAGTCATGTAAAATGCAAAGAAACTATCACCTCTGGAAAGCTGTAAAATAAAAAGGCCCTGTCTCATGTTAAACTACACATGACAAGGCTCCACAAGGACCAAAAGGGACAGCAGGGACAGCTGGAGGTCTAACTCACAGCTGGGTAGGAAAGTAGACTAAAATCACTGAAATCAGAACGAAGTTTGGGGAAAAGAGCAAAACGAAATTTCTTTTTGATTGCTCTCTATTCGTAACGGAAGTTAGGAATATGCCCATTGTCTGACACATTTACATGGATAAGATGAAGAAACGCTAATATGTTCATATCTTGATGCTGTGAGCCAGTGACTTTGCTCTTGGGCTGGCATCCTTATGGTCATTTTGAACAGTTTCAATTAGGTCTCTGCTAACTTCCCTTAGTCAAAGATCAACAAACAGCACCGGGTGTGTCTTGTTTTTAGCTTCAGGGCACAAGAAAGCAGGATGCAAAACAACCGTCTAAGCAAACCCAGGGCTCACCAGTGGGTGAACAGAGTGCATTCCACTCTGGGCATTCTGTTCCTGTACAGAATTTCTTGGGTGGGAATGTGCTAATGACAATAATAATTTATTCTGAAGATGTGCTAAATTTCTGGAGTTGAATTGTGAAGTATTTTGAATACCACTGGAAGGCACAGGAAGCCGAGAACCCCAGAGAAACTGGCGTTCTGCCACCACTTGAAGTTCCAATCTGATTGTAATAGAAGGTGATTGCCCAGGACTAGCCAGAGGACCTTGGATGGCTTCCTCTAAAATGACAGGTTGCCTGTGTGGCGTGCTTTCTTGGGTCCCCTATGGGAGGGGAGTTTTTTTTTCAGGATGTGCTCATTCGTAACAATGTGGGTAAAGGGACAATAGCTCACATTTACCCCACACTAAGCATGTGCCAGCAGGCACTGTACAGGAACCAAGTCTTATCATTTATTTCATATACTCCATCTCTCACGTTGTTACAGGCAAACTATATCTGTCTCCATCTTAAGATGAGGACAGAGGGCTCAAACTGCATATGTGGCTTCCTTTAGGTTTCCTAAAAATGAGTCAGGACTTGGCCTAACTTCAGAGTCAGAATTATGACCTGCTAAGTGATGCGACTTCTAGAAACATTAGAAAAGTCTCTACCAAGGTAAAGCACACATGCACACACATACACACACACACACACATGCACATATATGCACACACACATATAATACACATACATATACACACAAATGCACATACACACATATATGCACATGCACACATACACAACACATACACACTAACATACACACACATATACAATATGCATACATAACATATACATGCACACACCAATCCCTTCTTCCGGTTAAAATGCTTCTCAAAATGAATGCTCATTTCACGTATCATTTCCTCTTATCCTAACTCCATTAAGTCAACAGAACCGGTAAACTTATGTTCCTTCCACAGAGGAGCGTAGGAAAGTCTGTCACAATAAAGTTATGTCTTAAGATTCAGCAGCTATGACTAGAAGCGTGGGGGAAAGATTTTGGGTCCCTCTATCCCTGTGTCACACTGTAATTTTGCCATAAAGTAGCAACTTGAAAGAGAAGTAGTCTGAGTCTACCTCAGAGCCAGAGCGGCGCTCACAATCCACTCTGCACATTCTAGATTCTGTTCTCCCCTTGTCACTACCTGATAGCACGTTCTGTCTTAGCATCCTCTAGCCCCACTGTGTACTCCAAGCCCACAGGATCCAGTAATGACATTGTGGCTTTGCCAGGATGAGGGACAGCTAAGGGTCCCAAAAGCTACACGGCTACTTTCAATCTGTAGCCAGGTTCTCCATAATGCAAAACTCTTCCAGGAAGAAGCCAGCCAGCAAACCATGCACTCCCACTGCTTAAATAGTCACAGTAACACTTCCAGCTTGTCAGGGACTAATGAAATTTGGTTGTGGGAAATGCAGAATTTTAAAGAGAGTGAAGTGTCCTCCAACCAGCTCTTCACTACACAGTCACAGTGGCCACGGGCAGCAGCATGCGGGTTCCCATAGCTTCCCAGCAAAGTAGGATGGATATATTTTCTGGAATCTGTCAAGGACTTGAAATTCATCCAAAATAACCCACAGAGGAGAAAACAGCCCGTAAGTGCAATCAATGGCCCAATCAGACCTTGAAATATCCCTAACTGATGACACCGTTCACCCTTAGGACTTTATGATGACAGAAAATGAAACTTGTCTGCTTGCCTTGCCACCTGCTCAAGCATCAGAAACCCGAGCGTGCAACCCCTAAGTGTCATCTGTAGGGACAATGTGTAAACTCTCTGCTTCCAAAAACTGTGCTGAGTTGTGTGCCAACCCAGAATTTAGTGGACACTGGTGATGCACACAGTATGGCTTTATCCTGTATTCTTCAAGACTCTTCCTTCTTATTTTCTCCCCCAACAAATTGGAAATTATATTTGTAATCTAATTTTAAAGCGCTCTCACAGTGCGTTTCTCAGAGCTCTTAGGAGAGCGTTTTATATTTCCTTCCTGTGTATATTTGTTATAAGATGTCCAGGAGGAGGGAGTGGAAATTAAAGATCACAGGATAGACTCAAGCAGGCTTTTGTCTCTTCTGTGTAAAGGGAAATAAAATATCAACTTTTAAATATTAAAAAAAAGAAAATTAAGGAGATAGATTAATGTAAGCTTTTTACATTTTTATGAGCATAGACTTTTAGCAAACTTGATTAAAAAGCTTCTCCCAGAGAAAATGTTCACCCAATAAAAAATAAGTTATCTCCATTTTATAGGTTCACTGCTCCACCCTAGAAATCTAGTCTTGAGTCACCTAGAGTTACCTATAGGTTAAATTTTTCTAAACTGTATATGCCCAACACCAGAAAAACAAATCATCTCATAGAATTGACTTCTCATACATCCCTTGTCACAATCAGAGGTGTCATTTAATATTGCAAGTACAGCGGCTATTTACATCTTACTGGAACTCAAACCTTGTGACCTGCCTCTTCCTCTACCACTGGATACATTACTCCATGTCTGCATAACAGTGCAGAAGAGAATTGAATTAGAAACAGTTTAGACAGCTACTATTACATCTCTGCCACTTAAGACAGGGACCTCAGAGAGGGGCCTCTCCATCAGGGACCCCGTGCATTCTCAGGGCAATAAACCTGGAAGGGTCACACTTCCGAGGGAGAGCTGGGGCCACAAAAGAACTCATACTCCCTGTGGAGCTAGAGAGAGCTACGGGTTAGTGAGACGCTTTCCACAGAGGAATGAGTGGGGCTGGAGCTTCAGGTCTGTCACCATTACCCCGGGGTGGTAGTGACTCTGTCCATTTTGACAATCTAATTTTACAATAGATTAACTTTTAAAAGTCTTCATATGAAGAGGATGTGTGGGGCATAGGAGCAGAACCAAGCAATTTGGTGATTAGCGAAGTCAGCATGCTTGTCCCACTTCTACAGAGAAAAATAAGTCAAGAGCCATAATCACCAAATGACAAAGCAACCTGGAGTTCACAGTTGATGTTGCTCAGAGATTACCTTTTACAACTCATCAGCTCAAGTACCCAAACATAAAACAGCTGGAAAGGAAAAAGAGGATGAACGGAGAGAGAAAGAGAAAGCGGGAAACCCAAAAGTTAGACTTGGAACACTTTTCATGGGGTCCCAGTAAAACAAACAATTGTATAAGGTGACTTACTTCAGATATCACTATATGGTACATTCTTATGGCCAACTCCTAAACATTAGAAGGCGTGCAAATGAAAAGATTCAACCAACACAGAATCAATGGGTGAGATTATCCCCAGCTACGCCAAACACATTGGAAAGTTCTGTTGTTAAAAAGCAGGAAAACAATGCTGACCTCTGCTCTCTGGATTGGAGGGATGCTGTCTAACTTGCTTTCTGTGTTATGAAATGGTAGAAAGGAATCTGACTTGGAGAATTCTGTTTCTAAGAACTCTTGCTATTTACATACGCTCTACTTCTCAAAAGAATGTCACCTTACTATTAATGCGATGCTTAACAAAGGCAATGTCAGAAATGTGTCGCTGGTGGGGGGCTTTGTTTCTCACGTGCCATGTTTTGATTGGGATCTGTGTTAATTCACATGCCCTCCTTGTGAGACAACTAGAAATTATCATTGTCAATACAGTTTCCTAACAATCTCAGAATTCAGGCAATTAGGTACAAATAAGTCATTGTCAGCAAAATAAAGAATGTCGTCTTCTAATGGCTCAGAAGAATAAAAGAGCTGGAAAAGGGAAAAAGGAGAGAGAGAGAGAGAGAAAGAGAGAGAGAGGCATATAGGACTTGTTTATGGGATTCTAGTCAAGGAAAAAAATATGTAGCTAAATAAAAACACCAAAAACAAAAACATGCTTGAGAAATTATTATCAGACATACTTTTAAGCCAATTCCTAAATATGGCTTCTTTGAGATAGTTTTGGATGGGTGTTTATATGCTAAGATCAACATTTAAATTTTGCTACAAAGCTGATTGTGTACCACATCAGCAGTTCTAAGACTCTAGAACAACACAGCTTTGGGTCTAATCCACTGAAAACACACTCTGCACATGAAAGTTTGGTTCGCTCTGGTTGGGGGAAAGTGAGGATTGTGCTTGCCTCTAGGTTAGAAGACAGTCAAGGAAGCCTGTTTTAAATATATCCTTACAGGAATGACAAAGCAACTAGAGCGACTCTGCTCAGCTGAGGGGTCTGCTGACCGAGAAGCAGGTAGGATGCTGAAAGAAGCATCCACACCTTAAATACGCATTTATGCTCACTCCCAAAACTCACGGTTTTGCTTAAAAAACAAAACTGGAAGTCCATAAACAAGAGGGGTTGAAAATGCACAAGTCCTGTTTAAATGGTGGTATCATTGCAGAGAAGCAAAGAACAAGTCAACACCTTAGCAATCAGATAGGCCCCAGTTATGCCTCAAATATCAGCACTGACTTAACTAGTCACCAAAATGTAAAACATCACATAATACAGAACAAAGGGATGACGACATGGAAGACATATGTTATTCTCTAATCTGTAAGAACATCTTCCCGGCCCTATTCTTAAGCATGCTATTGCACTTAACGGTCTGAGCAAATCATCGGATTTCTATTTTCTGGAAAGTATTTTTATAAACAAGTGGTCCCCACAAAAAGAAAATGGAGGCACTAGACACTTCTGAAGTCAAGCTTTTGACTCCAGCAATCTGCACGTAGGAATTATGCTAACACTGTAATCAGAGCCACAGCTGAAGATTTATATTCTGAGATGTTTATCATAGTGATGTTTACACTCATAAAAAAACTGGAAATAATCTAAATATACAATAATGGGAATGGCTAAGTGGAATAATAAATCAACAGTAAAATATTTTCCACAGGGCATAAAAAAAGCTAAAACAGCTCATCAGATAAACATACTTATCACCAAGCCTCTTGACCTGAGTCCAAAGCCCAGGACCCACATGGCAGAAGGAGGGAACTGATCCCTGCAAGTTGTCCCTTTGACCTCTTCACGAGCACAGTGGCACACATACTACCATATGCATATGTAAGACAAACTATATGTCAAAACTGTTAAGACTTTATATAAATTTGTGTTGATGGGAGACATATCATTAGTCTTTAACTCAATATCTCATGAAGTCTACTAGAAGTTATAATTGAAAAGCAGTGCATATGGATAGCCAGATTAAATTTGTTTGAAATTAAAGTCAGTTTTGAGACACATGACACTCAATTACTAAGACCATTTGATAGATGATGGATAGATGATAGATTGATAGGTAGATACTTATAAATGTATCTATACTTTTATCTTTATACATATGTATATACATATATTATACTTAAACAGAGACAGTAAGACACAAGAAGAAAAAAGAAATATATTCTTCTATATCAAATTAATATCGCTGGGTATTTAATGCTTAAGAGTTATTTTAGTCTCCTCTTTCAACTTGACCATATTACCCAATGTTTCTACATATAATATGTTACCAAAGGGCTTTAGACCTCATCAGTTTCAATTCTTTTCTAAATTCTTCCTCACTGGGGAGAGGCATGCAGAGGTCAGAAGACAACTTTGTGGATTCGGTTCTCTCCTTCTACCTTTATATGGATCAAACTCAGGTCACAAACAGGACTTGCAGGGCCAGTGCCTTAACCCACCGAGCCATCAAGAATATAAGAAGCTATTGTAGGGTATATGACTTTCAGACTAGTCATACGCATGTCCATTGACTGCTCAGAGGATCTCAGGCATTTCAGGGCTAACAGGGGCCCAAGCTTAGGGAGGGCCACCCCAGCCTTACTCACAACCATCTCCGTTTTGCTTTTATTCTGCATATATTTATAACGAGATGTCAAGCCAAACTCTTTTTAATGTACAGATAAGGGGATTTCCTTTAAAAGTGAAAGGTCTTGCCTAAGTTCACACAGCTTGTTGGTGGAAGATCTCATGGGTCAGAACTCAAGCTTATGCATGCAAATTATCTTGCATCCACTCTGTGGTTCTGTCTATGCACTGAAAATTGTAATGTTCTCAGTCACTCATCTTATGGTGGTTAAGAGGCTCACATGGGACCAGTCCTTCTCTTGCAAAGCACTTTCTCCCGTAAAAATCTCTCCGATTCAGTGACTGCAGAACTGGACAAAGGAAACCTGTTTTGGTAGCAGCCTGAAAGCCAGTTAGAAATGAAGTATGAAACTTCTTTCACTATGCTACTCTGTCTTTAAAATATCACTGGTCTGCCTCCTCAGTCTTCCACATAAAACTTCAAACTGTGACTATGTTCAGATGACTAACTTCCTAAGGACAGCTTCCTGCCCTGTGTTAGATTACTATTCAAGCATCACATACAAAACTGGGGGGTGGGGGGGTGTAAAGGAACAGTTTGAAGATACATGTTATTAACTTAGCTGGCACATATGTAAAGAAAACATGTGGAAAACCTTCAAGATCATGTTGCCTTTGAATAATTTCTGGTGCTATTTTATAACTATATTGAAAATTATCCCCCTTGAATTTGTGTTACTTTAACTCAGGCAAATCTGAGCGCCAAGGAATCCAACATTGAGCTTGAAGATCAACCGGTAAATGTCCTGGGGTTGTATTTAAACCACAACACCTACACAGCAAACAACAATTGTCTAACAGAACAAAGTGTTTCCTTCTACTGCTAAAGGATCTCACTGTGTACCCCTAGCTGGCATAGAAATTGCTGTGTAGACCATGTTGTCCTTCACCTTGAACTCACAGAGATCTGTCTGTCTCTGCCTCCTAAGTGAGAGGATCAAATGTGTCTACCACCATGCCCAGCTTAAAGCTTCATCTTAAAAAAAAAGAGGGGGGAGGGGAGAGCGAAAGGAAGGAAAGAAGGAAGGAAGGGAGGGAGGGAGGGAGGGAGGGAAGAAGGGAGAGAGAGAGAGAGAGAGAGAGAGAGAGAGAGAGAGAGAGAGAGACAAATCTTTAGGGACTCAAATGAGGAAACCTTATGATAGTCTTGAAGATAATACAGAGATGGAAGAGAGGAAGAGAGACAGGAACAGAATAATGTTGTAGGTAGGATTCAAATCTGAATACACAAAGTGGCCTGAACCATTATAAAATCTCAGTCACAAACTCAAACCCAACTTCAGGTCTTCCCGTCCCCTCCAGTGCAGTATCCCACTCGCTTTCAGTAACACAGTTGCTTCTGTTTCAGGTGCCTACTGTTCTGGGACATTATTCATCTTCTTGTGTACAAAGAGGAAATGGTTTATGCTTGGTTTAAAACCCTGGAAAATACTCCCCCCAGAGCAATGTCCAGTTTGCATCTTTTGAGCAGCTGAGATCAAAGTGATTTAAAATGTTTATTTTTAAAGTAAAACCATTTACACCAATCTATGGGATTTTTTTTCCTTTAAGACTTGTATTTGTCTTCGTTAACTCTTTTAGAGGCAGACCGAAATCACCTGGAATATCTAAGGTGGCCTTATCAGGATGGTGGAACCTGTTTGATCCCGCACTATCTCCATGTCATCTCCATAGGAAGAGAAACCAAGGCTGGGCAGGAAAATGCAAAAGACCAGACCTTGATAGCCAGATGCACCTTGAGCCTGGTCCTCAAAGGATAGACACCACATGGCTCTACCTGGAAAAAAAGTAAAAAAACAAACAAACAAACAAACAAAACACCAAAAAACCCACAAAAACAAAAAAACCCAGAATGGTGAAAGATACCGCTTCAGGGACTCTTTTAAGAAGGTAACCTTTGTGACTCTCCAGCTTCTATCCCCAAAGAAGGAATTCCTAGCTTAAATCCAGCTCTTAACACATTATAGGCACATGCCACACAACAGTAGATAGGAAATTCCACAAGGCCCTTGGGGGAGGGGGAGCCCACTCCTCTCCTTTTCCCATCTGAAGGGTGATTTGAATTACATGGGGAGGGGGTTGCTTTATCTGCGGGAGGAGGGGCTTTCCCAGCCCCCTGGCTTTATTTCACATCTGAGGCACACAACGCTTCTTTTATGAAAACCCAGCTTAAATATTAATGTGTGTTTTCTTAAGGAAGTGGAAGGCAAATCAACTTCCTGGTAACCAGGGTATCTGATTTCTAAAATGGTCTAACGCTGATTGTCACAGGTCTGCCAGATGTGAGGGCTAAACCTCTGAAAAAAAAAAAAAACCGGAAAGGCAGGCTTTCATGCCCACTGCTGTGCGGGTCCCCACTGCTGTGAGGGTCCCACGCCTCCTGGAGTTACATCCTCTGCTGCTGTGTTTTTGTTAGCTCGCTGCCGGAAGTCCTCAACAGCCCAACTTGTTTTCTGATCCTTTAAGGACACTCCTAGCCCTCTGTCAGCCCTGAAATTGAGAGTGTGTTTGTGTTGGTAAGTGTGGTGGACTAATTAAAATAACGGAGTTATCTTGAGCAGGGTCACTTGAACACAACGGGAAAGGAGGTTACCCAAGAGTTTGCTACAAAGCCTATTTTGAGTCAACCTTTGTTCTGAACACTCCAGTTACCTCCTGCATCCAGAAACAATGTCTTTTGTTACCAACTCCCTACCACCGCCTCCCTTCTGGAAGGCTGGGTTTGTTTACTGACATTTTCAATACCAAGCAATACAAAGGGTATTTCCTTATATTAACTCCAAATGTCACCCCCCCTCAAAAAAAAAAAAGAAAAAAAGAAAAAAGAAAGAGGAAAGAAAAGAAAGGGAAAGAAAAGAAAAAGAAAAATTTGCCTGTAAAGAAGCCTGTCTCACCAGATAAGATACCAGTAGTTTAGAATACAAACACACACACACACACACACACACACACACAATCTTGCTCTTTGATTTGGACTTCATGGGTCTACCAGAACCTATGTTTCACCTTTTTTGCTATGTCATTTCAAAGCTTTTGGCACTTCATTGCTTGGTCCAGAAGAGGATGGGCCACTTTTAGTTGCTGCTTTTAAAATGCTTACAATGAGCCAGATATGGTAACACAAGCCTTTAATCCCAGCACTCAGGAGGCAGAAACATATGGATCTCTGTGAGTTCAAGGCCAGCCTGGCCTACAATCTGAGGAACTCTAGCCCTCTGTACTCAGAGGCTAAATTATGACCTGTGCCCCTTCAGTTCATATATAGAAGTTCTAACTGCTAGCGCCCCAAGTGTGAATGTATTTACAATAGTGTGTTTAAAGAAGTAATTAAAATAAACCAAGATCATTAGAAGAGCCCTTATCTAGAATGGCTGTTATCCTTATATGAATAGGTCAGCAGATACCAGCACGGCAGAAAGAGACAATGCAGACACAAGAAGAAGATGGTGTAAGTTAGCCAAGAAGAGAGGTCCTCCGAGGAAGGCAGCCATGCTGACACCTTGACTCTGGCCTCCCAGATCTGTGAGGAAGTACACTTCTGTGGTTGAAGTAGTCTACCCTATGGCACTTCCTTGTAACAGAGCCAGCTAGCACTTGGGTATCCTCAACAACTGATAGGCTTAAAAATAAGTCAGGGCTGGAAAGATGGATCAGCAGAGAGTGGATAGTGTTCTTGCAGAAGATCTGAGTTCCCTTCAATCCTCTGGAGGTCTAGATCTGGAGGGACCTGATGCCACTGGCTGACAAAGGCACCCACATATAGACATACATATATGTAATTCAAAATAATAAAAAATAAATCTTTTTTACTTTAAAACAGATCTCTAAGCTACCAGAGAATAATACATAGACAATAAATCAATTTTCAAAGAGATTTTATCCTATAAATATTCATTAAACACTGAGGCAAATATAGAGAGCAGGGATGTGAACCAAACTGGGCATAACTTCTGTCCTCACGAAGCTTCCAGGCTGAAGGAAGAAGACAGACACCAGACAGACATGTAAGGAGCACAACATGAATACTCTGTTAATTAACACTCCCTGATGGAGCCCAGCCCAGCGTGAGAGAGTGACTATAGAGAAGGAGGGACTCCCAGGGCCTCCTGTAGGGTGGGTTTGAGCCATGAGGTCTAGGCAATGGGTAAGGAAGGCCCTCCAGACACAGCTTCTAGCTCCAGAAGAGCCAGGGGCATGAGTGAGATTGGAAGGCCTGAATGTCATGCCTGAGGTGCCCACCTGTGCAGCAGAGGGACAGAGCCAGAGCCCCGTGTGCACATGAAGCTGAATCCAGATTGATGTAATCATTGAAAAGACAATGAAGGATTTCAGCTTACTGCCCCATCTCCTACAGTAACTACAAGACCCAGCCTACACTAAAAGCAGAAAACATTTTTTATCCTATGTATGTTGTTCATACACCTTGTGATCAAAGGCATTGACTCTGAATGAAAATATTCCGTGTTAAAAGAAAGGGGGCCTCCCAGGCCATTGGCAATCTGGATGGATGGATGGCTAGACCCAGAAGGGGTAGATTCACATTTATCCCTGCTCCTTTTAAAGAGTGATTTCTAGAATGCTCTTCAGCTGTGATAGCATCAACACTCAGCTTTCTGAACACATAGTGTAAAATGTTATCTTTTATGATTTCTTCTCCCAGTCTTTGGGGGTTCATGGTTGGTGAATCTCAGCACTTCAATCTCACAGAAACAGACTGAAAACTGGAGTTCCACAGAAGCCTCGGGATTCATGAGAATTGCTTAACAGGAGTGGTACATGTATGAGAAGATGCAGCAAAGGGGTGTTTTCTCTAGTGACTGTCACCATGTATACAGACATGTTATAGACTGACACCACGTTAACAGACAGAAGGAAGGGTTAGTCCTGTTACCATTTAAAATAGCTACGGTGCTTTGAATGATGCCAAATGCTTTCAAAGAGCCGCACTACTTCTCACTTAATTCTTGTAGTTTGGGACAAATAGAAAGATCCAACTGGCTTCCCAAGACAACCACAGTGACCAAAGTCTGTTGTTGACCACAGATACCTGTTTCCTTCTTTATCCCGACATGATAGCATTGCCAATATTGATCTGGACACCCAAAATAAAAACTGCATATTCCAGACCCCCTTAAAACAATGTCACCATATGATCAAACGGTAGCCAAGGACACAAGAGGATAGTGGATGTCTGCAGTATCCAATGTCATTGGAAGGAAGGGGTCCCCCCTGTGCCTTTCTTCCTCCATTCTGCCACTAGGGATACTGCAGTGATGGCCATGGTTCTATCCTTAGTGGCAGGAACAAGCTACCTTACAGGGATGTCAGAAGACTGTGGTACAGGGAGCCTAGAACAGCTCTACCTCAGCTGTGGGTGACTGACCTCCTAACCTCATTCATATGAAAGTAGTGCAGTTTGTCTTCTACAGGCCACTGTTCTGTGGTTCTGAGACAGAATGGAGGTTCTCGTACTTGCAGCCAGAGAGGAGCATATAGGTTATACTCATCTAAAGAAAAGTAAATTATGATCCTGTTCTATTTTTTTTTAAATCCTTAAAAAACGATCAAAACTCACCTATAGGTATGGTATAAATCAAATAATAGGATTCCACTGTAATGGCTCCTCAATAAATGTCACCTTCACCTACATTATTCCTCATACAACAGAACTCACAGCTGACTACCACAGTATTCCGTAGCTTTACCGATTGATCTCCAAGATCAATCAGTGTAGCACCAATATACAGGCTGCACTCAAAGTTAACATCCACATCTGGCACTCTTAGACATTCCAGGGGTTCATCTCGGAGCTGAGCTTGAAGCACCTTCGAAAGAGAACACAAGGCCTGTGGGTCCTGTGTGTGGGTAGCCTGGGATACACTGTCTTCCCTTTCACAGTGCCCGCCTGACGCCATTTTCATTTCCAAAAGCCATGACTCCTGGACACACATCTATGCCCTAACTTCAGGAAAGCAGAGGCAATGGATGCGTTAGTGAGATTTCTCCTCACTCCCCAAGCCCCACACAAGAACAGAAGCATCACATAGTGGCTCACACCTATAACCGCAGCATTTGGGACTCTGAGGCAGGAGGATCACCATAAGTTCAACAACAGTGTGGCTACATAGTGAATTCCAGAGTAGCCTAAAGTATAGAGTGAGACCTTATCTCAAACAGAAGAAAAAAGGATATTGCTTAGCCGTTGGACTCAGTGGCTGTGGATCATCTATCTCTGTGTCATATTCCAATTGCCTGGAAGTGTGCACTAAGAATTTCCATACGCAAAGAAGAATGACGTCCTTAAGCTACGAAGTCAAGATCCAAAGTTTTCATAAAGAAGGAAGGAAGGAAGGAAGGAAGGAAGGAAGGAAGGAAGGAAGGAAGGAAGGAAGGAAGGAAAGAAAAACTTACATCTTTTATAAAATATCCAATATACAGATTTGTATTTATGACCCATTGAAATTTGAGAACCACTGAACTAGTCTAAAAAAAAGAGCAAAAGGGAAAAAAGGCCATGTGCTACGCTTGCATCTGACATGAAAGGTGTCCTGCCTTTAGAAAATGACAAATCAGGAGGAGATCCTAAAGTTCCCTCCTGGATGCTGGTGATCAGTGCCTATGGCTCCACAAAGCTTCCTTATATGCTTCATGGAGTGTTAATAAACTGGAAATAATGTCTGCAGGGAAAAAACCGACAGAACTTAGCACCTAGAAAATGGATCTGTGGTTTCCTAGAATGGACTCTAGTGCTTTGATCCACACATCATTCTCCACTCTACAACATAGCTTGGCTTGCCGGGCTTCCATCTTTCCAAGGCGAGATTCCCAGTTATGCTTGGCTTCTAGTCTCTTGCCTCTGGAAACTACTCTCTCCTGGAATTGCTTTTGGGGTTGGAGATGGAATCTTGTTTAGTTTCTCAATCACTGAAATCAGTTCAAATGAGATCAACTTAGCTCACAATGTGGTTAAATAAAACTTGGGTGAAACTGTGAAACTTATCTTTACCAGGGCACACTCAGAGTGCTTGGTCCTTTTTTTTCCCCTGAAATAAACATGCTTTTAAGCAAAATTATGGCAAGCAAAAGCAAAGTGGTTCCCAGGAGTTCAATATGGCTTCTGAAGAGCCCAGGTTCCACAGGCTCTGTGCCCATGACTTAGATGCCAGATGTCAGGGTCATTACTACTGGGACCAGGCGAGGACAGCTGGATGCACATCGTCCAGCCAACCAAAACTCATGCCCAAGGTGTGAGATCCATTTATAGCTTTATCCTTGGATCAAAACTGACCTGCCTGGAGGAGCCACCAAGACAGAAGACCTTCCTTGACCTCTCAAGTTGGTCTAAGAATGAAGAAAAGGCCAAGCTTAGTGGCACAGGCCTGTAATCCCAGTACTAGGGCTGGAAGAAGGACAATTGTGAGTTGGTGAACAGTCTAGACTATGTACGCTGTGAAACCCTATCTCGAAATCTTGAGAAAGAAAAAGAGGATATTGGACTTTTACCCACAAATGATCTACAAAGACCCAGAAGACCCTAGAAGAAAGACTCAGAATCACATACATTCTCTAAAGGTGTGTGTCTACTAAAATAAAATGCCAGTCACAGAAGAAACTTTAAATGTTTTTGGTAGCCACATTTTTTAAAGTCATGTGTTTTAATATGTTTAATCAGTCATATCCAAAACTAAAACCATTTTAACATACAGCTAATTCAAATTGCTGGTGTATTTTATAATGGTCAAATTCCAGTGTTATTTTATAATCAGTAAACATCTTGATTCTAACTTGCTCCTCTTGAAGTGCTTAGCAGCCACATCTGGCTAGTGGTGACCACACTGGTCAAGCATCGCTGTTAAAGTAAGTTGACCTTCTCAACAACTCATAGACTAATTCTCTTTGGGTTTTCACAGTGATTTTAAAATAATTTTTTAATGAGTTGCCATCATTCAAAATACTGACCCTTGGCTTCTGTGGAAAAAAGTCATGCCTGGTAGCTGGGTTCAGACAGGCAGTATGAACACACAGATGGAGACATAATACATCTGAAGTCACCCTTCCCCCCAAAGAGCACTCTCTTCCGGTTGTCCACTCCAGTCATTCCCTGTTGTTCAATATCTCACATTTCCTGCCTGGCCATCACCCAGTAGGTATAATAAATAGCAAAGTCATAACCTTCTGGGGCTATGTAACATCAAAACTATTGGCTTGTTTAATGTGGTAAATTTTTGCAAAAAGAAATGTATTTCTGCTTTGCTGCTCTGTTTGTTTTCCTACATTTACCATTTATGTTACCGTGAACTCTGAATTTCAATGGGGTCACAGCATAGGGAAGAAACAAACCCTCGCTTATTGATTTAGGAAAAGACAGGAAATCGGCCTAGGGAAGGAAGCGATCCTGGTTGTTCTGTTTTTCAAAGAACCGGAGACACAAGACTGAGAAAGCCAAGGAACATTTGCACACCTGGCTATTAGAAGACACCACTGGAATACAGTCTCCAAGGAGACCAGTGTGGACGCTCGAGGATTTCTGCCTGTTTATTTCCCATACAAAACTAGGCAGCCATTCCATTTCCTCTCCGTGGCTTCCATTTACTTGAGGCTCCCACTCTACCAAGACCTGCTAATCAGAGACATGGCTGCTCCCTGCTTCTACTGCTCCTTCACTCACTCTTCTCTCACACATGGAGGACCACAGTGAAGGAGCCTCTACCACATGTCCCTACTGCTTTTTCATCTGAGGACAGCAAGGCTAATTCTAACGTCTCTGTCTCAGACCCACTGGTTCTCCTGTGTTAGACCAATAACATCATCTGCATGGCTGGTTTCCACAGTGATGCGGGAGTCAGCACTTAATGTTAGTAGTGTTCAGGATAAAACTTACAGAAAGCCAAATTAATTCTCGCAGATCCCTTAAACTTCACACAGAATGCAGGATGTGTTTGCCCCTGACCTTGCACATCAGTATTTATATACAGAAGTCTGATTATAAGTAGATTTAATTTCCGGTGTAGATATATACCGATTGCTATATAAGGAATTATCTGAATGTTTCTTTGCTCTTCAAGTTGATTTTTTTTTTTTGTGGTTTTCTTTAGTTTTACATAGTTGGAATCAGGAAGACTAAATATATCTACAATGAGAATTGACTATGATACGGTTTGTTTATTTATTTATTCATTCATTTATTTATTTATGTGTGGTGGTGTCTTGTCAGCATGTTTGCCTATGTGCCACAGCATGCTTGGTATACAGAGGCCAGAAGAGGGTGTCAGGTTTTCCAGGACTGGAGTTACAGAGAGTCATGAGCCACCATATCGGCACAGGGAACTGAGGCTGGATCTTCTGGAGAAGCGTCTAACTTTTTCTGACTGCTGAGCCATCTCTCCAATCCTACTATGATGTTTTTACTTGATAGTGCTAACTAAACATTTACCATGCTCAGGTCCCTAAGCAAACTCCTTGCAAGGATCCCATGATCTCGTTGACACAAAGATTCTGCAATGGGCCAGTCGTTCTTCTTGTCTCCATTTCACAGGAGCAATCTTGGAGTGGTCAAATCACTTGCCTCAATCCTGTAGCTAAGATGTAGCTCAGTTAAAGCTTGTACCAAGTCTGCCAAATGGTCCTGAGGCCTAAGCTCCTCCCATCTCCTAACCGTAAACTGAAAATGGATCTCTAATTGCTGTCTACTGAGTCTGAGAGCCACCCATCTCTGTTCTACCAGACTCCCCGCTGCCCCAGATCTTACAGCTATCCCATAGTTCCTTTCCTCCAAACACTTCTGTCTTCTCCAATCACCGAGAGTCCAGTAACTGTTTGCAGATGGTCAGCGTTTCCTACCAAAAGTTCAGAAGACATCCAAGCCAGCCATAATTCCCACGGCTGGAGGAAAGTCTTAAAATGTTTATTATTTAGAATCCACTGGGGGTAAAGGGCCCCCCTCCCTCCCAAGACTCCATGAGAAAGCACTTTAGAGAGCCGCCACATGATTTACATTTTCTCATTTTCTTCTGTAAAAATTATAAATCTCTGCATAATTTCCCACAACATTTAACAGGAGAATATTTAAACTAAGAAGTGTCTTGTGGACATAAATGTCAGGCTCACATAACTAAGGATATCACGTTATATAACTAAGTAATCGTCTAGACTTCCCGTGTGTCTCCGTACACCAGTACTGTAAATATAAATGGGGAAAAAATAAGTAATAATTTATGAAAACTGATTTGCATTTCCAAATATAAAATGTGTAAAACCCGACTAATTAGCAAGAGTGAGGGCTGAGGTGTTTCTATAGCAACCATAAAAATGTTAAATTATTTTTTTCTCCAAAGTGTTTTATATCTGCCTCATTAATGTTTGTTTTTCCCATTTGTTTTGTGGATATTTCCAAAGTGAAAGGTTTCAAAGATTGCGAAAACTCTCTGCTTTATCGCGAAGTTCACAACAAGGTTTCTTGCTAAGAACTGCCATTAACCAGCAATGAGCATTAAAACTATATTTGGTAGAGAGTCTTGTTCACAACAGAGGCGGCATCCTTTGTTCTTAGCTTCCTGCTAAGCTCTTCTTTTTTGTCTTATTACTCCTGATTGTTCTGCCTGCATCTCTGCTTAGGAGACCTAAGTTCAGATTTTCAGCCTGTACCACTTTTGGCCATCCTGGCAGATCCTGGGAGTCTGATACCAGCAGGAATCTCTATGCATTCAGCTCAGTGCCTTGAAGAGCTCCTGGGAACCTGGGAACAGGAGATACCTCTGCCTTTGACTCTCTCCTGAAACTGAGGGAGATGGGACATCGCCGGTCTACAACATTCAGCCATAACTTGTCTATAACATTCTCTGAGCGTCGTCCCAGGGCTCCCTGTTGCCTTCCATGTTATATACACATATGGCATTTTTTAAGACAGAGTCACTTGTAGTCCGGATTGGACTTGAGCTCCGTATGCAGCCCAGGGTTTCCTTGACTTCCTCATCGTGTTCTGTGTTCCTAGTTTAAGTCTCCCCACATTACCCACAACAAACCCATCCACCAAAACTCAATAGTCCACAGGTTCTAAGCAAGAGCTCTTCACTTTCATTCTAGGGATTAACTGGTAAACTTCAAAAGACTAAGAGTTACTTGCAAACAAACTTCATCTCAATAAAAAACAGCACTGGGTTGAGACTGGTTACACTCGATCCTCAGTTCCCCAAGGGCTGGGCATGGTTTTGTTCATGTCAAGTCTAACGTCGTCCTTGGCGGGAACAAAGTGTTGCCTTCACCAGCAGGCCTCTACAGTAGCTGCCCCCCATCTGTACCCTGCTCAATCACTATAAAGCTTCACCCCAATTGAAAGAATGAGGCTCCTATTTTCCTTTCCTGGTAGTCATGTCTCCGTGGGCAACCCAAAGTTCGTTATTCTACGCACTGCTACAAATTCCTTCACCCACTCTTTGTCCTAGTCTAAATTTTCATCCTAATCACAGACAGCTGTGATTTAGTGTATCCCTCGGCATCCCTGTCTCACGGTCCACTAAGGAAGAGCTATGGCTCCTTCAACTCTTCCCCCTCCAAAGCATCCTATACGGTGAACATCACAAAAATAAGTAGATGGTCAATAAATACATCTGACCCAAGAAACTGTGGGGGAAACTAATTCCAGTGACCAAGGGTTTATAATGTTCTTGTCTATTAGAGTGCAATAATTACATGTAAGATATAAGCATACTCATTACAGCATTCTAGGGTGACCTGTGACCTCTTCCTGAGCAGACTGGTCCCACACGTGCTTCAGTTTTCTCTAGTGAGCACGCTGACAATGTTGGTGTCATTAATTCACCCCAAATTCATTACTCAAGCTCAAAAGCAACTTTGAATTTATTCCCCAATTTCTCCTTGCAGTTCCTTTCGTAAAGTGGAGCTAATAGGCCCAGAGCTTACTTATGCTCTAAAGCAGTCTCCTGTTGTTCAGCAGGGCATTGGGGTGACAAAAATATCTTCACATTTAACAATGTTACTAATCTTGGCAGAGATTCTGGTAATCTCCTACCAACACAAAGGGCAACTACCCTCACAGGAGGAAATAAATGAAATCAAAGACTAATGACGTGTGTTTATGATGAGAAATTGCTCATTTCTTAACTTGCTGGGTTTCAGAATTCTTACAAACAGCCCGTAAGTACTTTCCCACATTCTACAGAGTTCTAAACAGAGGAACTCAAGTAACTCTGACAGATGATGGGGCTATCAGTACACACTTGCATCCAAGCAAGCACAAGTGTATACACACACACACAACCCCATCTGTGTGCCTATAGGAGAGCGTGCATGCATGTGCGTACACACACACACACACACACACACACACACACACACACACACACACACATGCAATACCAAGAACCGCCCAATACCACTTAACCCTAAGCCCAGCTGAATCAAACACTAATTCCTGGGTCTTTAAATCCAGTGTTACTTAGACTTCCACTAGTATACACAGCACCTGGTCTATAAATGATCCTGAACAATAAGGATACCTTTGAGGAACTGTACTGTTGACAAAGCATGTAGAGGCAACCCAGCTGGAAGGGATTCACTTAGAATGCCCCCTTAGCAATAGCTATAATAATTTAATGCCATTAGTCTCAGTCTCAACTGTAAATGGCCCTAATGGACCCTGCGGTGTGCCTTCAGATTATATACTGATATTGGGGCACAGCTCTTACGCTCACATTACCGCTGCTAATTGTACAGCGCTTATGTTGGATACACTCGAGTGTTGCAATAAGTGTCTTCAGTTAACTTCTTAAGGGCAGAGCTTTAAAAGGAGCATTTGTCAGCAGGACAGAAAAGGCAAGAGAATGTCTCATCTGGTTTCAACATTGAGGGGGATCCTGCAGGATTCTGCATGCCTGATTCCTTCTTTCTTTTACAACAAGCACTGTTGCTTCCAAATCTGTTAGCAGCCATCTCCTCAAAGGATTTATTTTGATAGTTCATGAATGTGTTGTCACACAGCATAATTAAAGCTTACAGAACTATTATCAAAACACAGAGGAAATATGCTACAGGAGGCTGATGGCTACCCTGCCGCCTGTGTCTGCTGCTTCCCACAGGGTGTGCCTTGACTGACCAGCTGGCTTCCAAGTCCTGACACTAGGCATATGGAGGCAAGTCAGGCCTCCGGGCTAAAGTGCGCGGGCAGGCTTCAGTGAACAATCAATTACAAGTAACAGCCAAGCCCCGCTTGGTGACCGCTTGCATTCCCACCATCACGAGTTGCCAGCTTGCCACTTCTTTGAATGCAATAAAACTTGTAGGGAGCCGACTCATGTGAGACTTTCTGAGATATATGGTAGGGATTAACGTAAAAAAAAAAACACTAATTAGGGATGGGCTGAGGAATTAAGGGGACGGGCAAAGGCTTTCTGCCTCCTAGTTTGTCCACAACAAAGAAGGAAAGTGCTGAAAGCTGAGCCTCTCTGTTTGCTGGGCAGCAGAGGAGGCTGTGGGCTGCTATTGCAGTCAGGGGGTGCCGGTCACGTGCTCCTCAGAGGGACTCCTTATCTCCGCAGCAATCAAAGTCTGAAGGATGACGCAGAATAGGGAAAGAGAAAATTTGATAACTTTTATATTCAAAAGTATTTCTTTTTTATTTTAAAATACGGTTTAAAAAAATATATATATAGGTCACCAGATAAAATGTAAAGAGAAAGTATGAAATTAGACAACATATCCTCGTGATCCTGACGTTGGCCTTCATCTCGGTTTTTCTTTTCGATGTAGCAAAGCCCTTGGGTTTATTTCTCTGTTTTGGGAATTGGGGAAGCTTGGAACCACTCACAGTCATCAAAGCTGATTCACTTGCAGAAAAGAGAATTCTTAAGCAAATACTAATTTATTTTCTACATCGGGGCTCCAAAATTTTCTTGCTAAAACTAAATACTGCCTATGCAAATCATTTATACAAATGACTTTAGACAAAAAAGGTGGGGGAGGGGACCAAGCGCTCCTTGATCGGTTTCTTTTTAGCATGAATTATCATGGTCACGTTTAGAAGCAGCAAGTAAACTCTGAAATGGGAATCATGCCCATTTTACAGATAAGGAAGTGAGAATCAGGCTGATGCTGGACTCCAAACCCAGTTGCCTCTGATGCTCTCTCACTCAGCTCTCTGTCCTGGTATCTTCACGAAGCATCCTTAACAGCTGCTGTGTTCTCGGACCCACATTCCCATGGAATTGGGTCTTTGGAACTCAAAAGCCCTTCCTCCACCATCTTAGTAAAATTACAAGTTTCTAAACCACAATCATTTTTCAGTTCTTTGAGAATTTCATATAATGTCTTTTATTTATATTCCTCCAGCTTCTCCCAGATCCCTCACCCCCGCTTCTCTACCCACCAAATTTTGTGACTTTTTTTTTAAACCCACCGAATCCAGTTAGTACCGCCCATTTGTTCTTGGGTGTGTAGCACTCCACTAAAACATGGTCGACCTGTGGAGGGGAGAGGACTCATCGCCCTTCTCCCTTCGGTTGCCAATAGCTCCTCAACTGAGGACTTGGTGGCTACCTCGCTGCTCCACTCTGGACTCCGTATGGATGGAGCTTGCGTGGGCCTTGTACATGTAGTCATTATGTCAGATCTCGTTACTGGTGGTTGTGAGCTACCACATGGTTGCTGGAATTTGAACTCAGGACCTTCAGAAGAGCAGTAAGTGCTCTTACCCGCTGAGCCATCTCTCCGGCCCAGCTTCTGGTACTTTTATTCCTTCTTCCCCTGAGCCTTGAAAGGGAAAGCACGTGATATAGATGAGCCAGTCTCTTATTTTCCACACCCTGAGCAGTTCTGGGACATCTACAGCAATGTGATTTAGTTTGTATATTACTTACCTTTTCCCTTACAAAAGAAAACTTCTAATGATCAAGTTCCACATCACCTACTCTGTTCAATATATAAAAGTCAGACACATCCTGAAAGGATAGTCAGAGATGTGCTGCTAGCTGTGAAAATCAAGACATAGAGGGGAGCCTGGTCAGCCATGTAAAAGGTAATCATTATTTGGAGTCTAAATAAAACTACTTTTTAATTATGATTTTATTTTTGGCTACATGTATATGATGTGGGCTGGGATACATGAGAATAGAGTGTCTACAGTGGCCAGAAAAGAATGGTGCACACTCTTTTTTTTTTTAAGATTTATTTATTATTTATTATATGTAAGTACACTGTAGCTGTCTTCAGACACTCCAGAAGAGGGAGTCAGATCTCGTTACGAATGGTTGTTAGCCACCATGTGGTTGCTGGGATTTGAACTCCAGACCTTCGGAAGAGCAGTAGGGTGCTCTTACCCACTGAGCCATCTCACCAGCCCCTGGTGCACACTCTTAACTACTAAGCCATTTCTCCAGCTCCACAAAAACCTTTAAAAGAAAAGATCTATCTATCTATCTATCTATCTATCTATCTATCTATCTATCTATCTATCTATTTATTGTACATCAGAGTTTTTTGGTTTGTTTTGTTTTGCCTATATGCATATCTGTATAAGAGTGTTGGATCCCCTGGAACTAGAGTTACAGATAGTTGTGAGCTGCCATGTGGGTGCTGGGAATTGAACCTGGGTCCTCTGGAAGAGCAGCAATGCTCTTAACTGCTGAGCCATCTCTTCAGCCCCCCCCCCCCCGCAATTATCTTAAGTTAAAGTATAGATGTGCTCACATGGAAGGAGGAAATCTCATGGGGTCAACACCGGAAGACCAAGAACTACCAAGGCAACTGAGGACTCCTGGGACCAGAAGCTGTCTGCCCTAGGGATGAACTCCCTCATTGGTTATCCAGTATCAAGTGCTCAGTCCTGAAAACACATGCACAAGGGACACTAGACAGACTGAGCAGGCTACAGTTATATATTTATGCAAACACACACAAAAATAATTTTAAAAAATGAGCCATAATAAAGAGGCATATGGAAGGGGTTAGAGGGAGGGGAAGGAGGGGAGGGAATGATGTACTTATATATACACGCAGTGGATTTCACTGGGGCCTTTTTATATGCATCCATGGTGCATTTTTAGCTTTTTCTCTCCCCAACCCTCTCTTGCCCTTCTCCTCCTGCCCTTTCCTCACTCTGGCTGACCCCCTTCCCAAGCTGCCCCTTCCTACTTTCGTGTCTTTTAATAGTTCATGGCTTGATGGTTTTGTCTCTTTGGGATCAACATTCTTTCTTCGTTTTATTTCTGTCATTATTCAACTTAGGCAAGGCGACCCGTGGATGAAGACTGGCTGGAAGGCAACAGGATCAAAGGCCAGCTCTGCAGACCTTAAACAAGCCACCCTTAGTACAGTGCTCTGACCCCAGAATCCTTATACATGCTAAAAGGCCAGTTCTGGAATTCCACATTTTCACAGATTCAAACAAAGAGATCCCCAAGATGCAATCCATAGTCTTCCCATTACCCACTGGAAAACTCTTTAAGAATAGGATCCTCACCTTCACAAATGTGATATCTACGTTAATGTGGACAAGCTGGAGC
This sequence comes from Mus caroli, assembly GCF_978045245.1. NCBI lineage: Eukaryota > Metazoa > Chordata > Mammalia > Rodentia > Muridae > Mus > Mus caroli. Next base: position 78,572,234 of record NW_028227268.1, read on the forward strand.
TGTACATGGAGAATAATGTTTAACCAACATGCCTACAACAACCTCACCTTTTCAGAGACAATGCAACTTTTCTACTGTTACAATTATTGCTTTCTACGTACTTGAAGAGTGTTATAAAAATCAAAGCCAAGTGAAAAAGTAATAATAATAAAAAAAATCAGAACTCAATAATCTAATGCCACAGAGAAAAGTCCACCAACATTCTGTTTAGCTTCTAGTGGTTGGCTATTTCCAAAAGCAGTCCCCAAACATGAAGTGAGGTCAAAAAGCATGGCACAGACCAAAGGACAAAACTGAGTTTGCAGTCCTGAGACAAGCTCATGTCGTTCAGTAGAGTCATACTGACTTTTGGATTGCTTGCTTTGATTGATTGCTCATTGTGAGACAGGGTGTTGTGTATCTCAGGCTGCCCTCAAACTCTGTCCAAAACAAGGGTGATTTTGACCTTCTCATGCTCATGAGCACAGTTTAGGTGTGCTCCATCACAGTCTGTTTATACAGCATTTGTGATCCAACCCAGGTCTTTATGAATGCCTGCCAGGCTAGCGTTTCACCAAATGAGCTACATCTCATCTCAAGGTGATAGTGACTTGACTGTGGAAATAGGAATGGGATCCTTTTAAAAGCACAAACATCTGTGCACACTGGGTAGAATCGTTTGTAAGTGAGAGCGGGCACTAATCGGAAGTACTTGCCTCAGCTCCCGAACTTGGAAGGAGACGTGAATCATCAGAAGTGAGGTCTATAGCAGGAATGGTCATATTCACTACACATGAGCACAAACTCTAGAGTTGAGTTGGAAGATCATGCTTACAATATTAAGACAGGTGACAAGTGCCATCGTATCTATGAGAGTCCCATTCCAAAGGCTGCACTGTGATGAGTGTCTGGTGGCATGACATTATTTATGCCCCGTGCCATCAAGATCATAGGCTGGTTAGAAGGAAGCATATACATAGGCCGGATAATGTGCAGGATCCTTTGGCCACCAAAGTTCTGCGTTTCCTTGGTCAATCAGGAAGAGTCAGGCCACACAGAAGGCATCTGTCTGACCTCCCTTTCCAGGGCAGAGGTCAGCGGGTACAGAGAGTGAATCCACCACCTCCACCACCTCCACCTCCACCTCCAGCGTGTGGTGGTTTATAGCAAGCACCCTTTCTCTGACATCAGGTGCTATCCATCCTGCTCTGGCTCTTCTCTTCCTATATTTCACCTTTATCCATTGATGTTAGGGGATTCTCCAACCAGAAAGACAACTAAATGACTTCCAGAGAGGTAAAAAGATAGATGAGGTGTCTAAATGTGCATATAAGATGTCCAAGAATATAATCTGGAGATGTTCCACCGAAGAATTCTTTAAACTTGTGCCTGCATACGTGAATTATGATTTTTGTTTTTTCCCACACAGTGTATACACGACGTGACATGCTTTATTTATTGGAGTTGATTTATCCTCACTGTTTTATTGTTGACCAGCTTTTATTTCTTCTTTAACCTTATTAACCCTTGCTGGTATTTGACAGCTTAACACCCTCCATCACTCTGCAACATTCACTCTGAGAACGGACGTGGAACTAATGGTACCCTTTTTATTTCCAATCTCAGAGGTCACCAGCAGCTGCTCCAGCCTGAACCCTGTACGATTTTTTCCATAGGTAGTTCGTTTTCAATGGGTCATCTCCTTAATGTATCTCTACAGGTCTGTCTGGATGTTTAAATGAGATGTGATTCCTGATAACTTTGGCCAATGCCAGCATACACATAAGAATAAGAGGAATAAGTCTCACTATTAGAAAGAGAGCGGCAGTGGGAGTGGGGGTGGGGGAGCCCAAGAACAATTCAAGGGAAACAACTAGGTGATTTTCTTCTTGGGTGTTTTATCACCTTTCAAGTGACATCCCAGGAGCATCCATTTGGGAACACCTTTGATTGTCTCCACAAACTACAACAGGGAAGCAAACGCCCCTCCCCAACTTCTGTTGTCTGCTGTAAGTGTGAATGAGATAGAACATGGTAGGAGAGGTTCCTTCACTCTGCTTTTCAGCCTGGATTGATTAACTCTAATAAATTCGGGGAAGTGATTTCAGATGATACCCGTCAAGCTAGATCTTACAGCCTGTTGTTTATTATTTCACCCCGCTCAGGGGCTCAGTCTCTGACATTTGCCACCCCGAAAGGTCACAAAGTCAAATTCTACAGGCAGATTTAGTATGTCCTTTGCTTTAACAGTCTTCTGTGTAAATGAAGACTAGTTTCCCTAAAAATTAGACTTAGGGACAAAAAAAATATCAAATTGAATACAAATATCCCCAAATCAGGAAATACATGCTCTGGAAGAGCTGAGTCAATCCTGAACACTTGACATCATAAGAGAAGGAAGAGGCTACGCGACAGAAAACTAATCAATGCCAACAAACCAAGCAAACAACAGTTAACAACTGTCTGGGTAAAAATAACAATCGCCTGCCACCAACAATGGAAACCCTGATCTGACAGCCCACAGAGTCCTAGCTGACCACCCTTGCTCTCCTCATCCCAAAATATCAACAGATTTCGCTCATTAACACATATGCTCCATCTCGAAGCTGGATGCACTGTTCTCCACCACACTATCCAAGTCAGAACACTAGGAATGGTCTCTGATCCAACTTTTCTTTCCCCAAGCAAAATACAATCTGAGATACTAGCATCTACTCCATGACACTAGTCAGTGCTTTGAGAAACTAAAAATCAAATGGCCCCATAGACCAGCTAAGGACTTGGATATTCTATTCTAACCATTGAGATTCCTCCCATCTTGCCCCTCTCCCTGTGCCTCTATGCTATGAGAAGATAATGGATATTATTTTTGTACCCCATACAAAGTCCCACTGAAAGTAATATAGCAAACTGAAAAATGTATTCAAGAACAAGATGGAGGGTCTATCTTACATGATTTTGGTTCTCCATGACCAGAATTAATCCTGCCCATTGGTTTTCCTGGACTTAGGCATCTATGTGGACTATTGGTGACTGTCTCACAGCTGCCTCCCATCCATCTGCTCCCCTCCACTAGGAAACAGGAAGAGGGTTTACACAGCATTTCCGCGGGGCCAGCAGAGTCACTGTCTATGTGGCCTGACCTTTTTTTTTTTTCATTTGACTCGCTTCTGTCATTGCTTACTATTGGTAGATGCATGGACAACATGGTGGTTTATAAATGAAGACTCAGACGCTTTCAGAGAAGAGTTACATTTTTCTTCTCATTAATCTCTGCTTTATCCTGGACCAGGCCGGTGGGGTTTCCTAGATAAAAGTCACACCTCTATTTAAGCCACCGATGCAAAACCACTTGTTCTGCCTTCCAGAACACAGCTCATTTGCAGACCGGGTTAGGCTTGCCCTGACATAGGCTTTCCCAGAACCTCATTCAATATTCCATGCTCACTCGTGACTTCCTGTTGTTCTTTCTCACACCTCCATGTCAGTTTCCCATACCTTAGGAGGAGAAGAAACCCAAAGAGATCTTGCTGTACATACAAACTCTCCACCACCTGCCCCCAACAACTGCTTCTTGCTGAGCCTGGATTCTTCATTTGACCGGGATGACTCACACCCAGGTGACCCTCAGATTTGACTGTCCCAAAATGTCAGCTCTTTGTCATGGTGACTTTCCAATAACTCAGCACTGTGCCTAGCATCTGGAAGGCACTCAAAAAATACCTGATGGGCTAAAAGGAGTCCTGACCTTCTGTTCCTACACTTCCAGCTTTCACACACCAGTTGTCCAGCACTGTAGACCCCAGCTGACCGCCCTCCATGTGGGGCTCTGAAACTCCTGAGTTTGTCATAGTATAAGCAAGATTGTCGTGTCCAAGGTTCCCAGTTCATATGGACCTTCCATTTACTCTCCTTTGAAAGAACGAACTTTTAGTCCATTCCCTTTCCTAATAGAGCTTACAGGGGTGGGGTGGGGGAGGAAATGACATGGGCTTGGCTAATGCGAGTTTCTATTATTAAAAACAGGTTGAAGTCGGAACTCTGTGCAACTGCTCCCTACTTTCTACAGTTTTTCTATTTGAAGTGTGGAGATAAGGTCTGAAACTCCCAGCTGGCTCTAGTTGAGGGAACATCATCCTCATTAACACTAATGGGAGCTGGGCTAGATCTTTGCAGGACTTCCGACAGAAGTCCTCTGGGTCAAGCCTACTGAGTGGCCCAACGGGAAGAGGGAAGCGTGGGCCATGGATGAGGGAGAGAGGATTGCCCTTAATTTCATTCTCTCCTGGAACCTGGTGACAAGGCAGAAAGAGAAAAACCCAATACACAGAGACTATTTGACTAAGTCTAAGGTTCTGAAGACAGGCTAAGAAGACTTCAAAAAAGCACGGTGATACGGTCCTGAGGGAAAGGAGTGGTCTCTATTCAGCCTGCACACATTGTTGTAGGGAATGTGAAGCTGGTGGGTAATGGCAGAGGGAGAGATGGAACTGCCATTCTGCAGGTGGCAGTGAGGATGTATATCATTAGTCAAGAAGGTAACAAGCGAGAATTAGATATTTCACATAGGCGCAGAGACCTCATCAGTTTCACTCACTGCTGTATCCCTGCGTCAAGAACAGTGCCTGGCATCTGCTATGGATGAGATAAACATCTGTTAAAAGATAAATAAAGGGCTGGTTGGATGGGCAGAAGAAGGAGTTAACAAGAAAGGATTCTCTTGGCTGGAAAGATGGCTCAGAAGTATAGATGCTTGTCTAGCAAATCTGGTGACCTGAGTTCAAACCCCAAGACCCATGTAAAAACGGAAGGAGAAAATATACTCTCCAATGTTATCTTCTGGTTTCTACATATATGCCAAGGCACATGTATACACACACACACACACACACACACACAGGAGACAGGGGAGAGAATAGAGAGAGAGGCAAAGAGAGACAGACAGAGACAGAGAGAGGGAAATTTTAAAGGCTTCTCCAAGAAGAAGTTATTTGTGGGGAGCGGGGGCAAGGGCAGGGTGAACCAGAATGAACAAGCCAAGACTGTTCTATAGGGAAATCCCTAAAAGAAGCAACGGTAAGTTTCTGACGCAAGAACAGGTACAGAGTATCAAAAAGAAAGTGAGGCTGAGACTAGTGGGTGTTAGGGGGCAGGGGTGGGGTTGGAGACAGAAACACAGATGGACTGACAGAAACACAGACGCTGGAACTTGATGAGGACTGGGCAAGGAAAACAGCAATCTGTCACAAGAATTACTCTATCACTCCAATAAAGCACTCTCAAAATATCTGAAACACAGAGTGGGAACCCAGGGCTCTCTAACTTCACGGAACTCAGCCAGGGTTCTGTGAAAAAGAAAATCTTCAGCAGTCTGTTTTGCCAAAAAGAAAAACAAATAAACAAAGGGGGAAAAATCAGAACCCTGGAATAATACATGAGATGCATTATCTTTGGCGGCTACTGTCTAAAGTTTTAAGCCTGGTTAGAGCTGAGTGTGGTACTGCAGGCTAGCACCTGAGAAAGTGACACAGTCTGAAACTTGAGGCCAGCCTGAGCTACACAACAAGACTTTGTCTCAAACAACAACAAAATTCCCATCAGACTAGTAGTAAAATGATTAAGTTCCTAATAGAGAGGAGATCAGTGGAAATCAAGTGCAAAAGTTCTCAAAATATAGTTATAGAGCAAGAAGTAGAGGCTGGGCTCTGGGTCCCTGTCTTAGTGACTTTTCTATAATTGAGAAGATACCAGGACCCAGGCAACTTCTAGAAGCAAGAGTTTATTTGGGTTCGAGTCCATGCACATCATGGTTGGGAGCCTGGTGGCAGGCAGGCAGGCAGACATGGCCTTTAAGCAATAGCTGGAAGATTACATTCTAATGTGTCCCACAACTACCACAACAAGGAAAAGAGAACACTATAAAATGACACGGGCTTTTGAAATCTCAAAGCGTACATCCAGGGACACACCTCTTCGAACAAAGCCACGCCTATTAATTAATTAAAGTACAACGTCGTGCTAGACATAGTTGGGTTGTTTTTCTATTTCCTTTTCCAAATCATCCACCAACTGGGAGCCAAGGACTCAAGTATAGGAACGTAAGGGGCTCGTTCTCTTTCAGATACTGTGGTCCCCTACCCTCAGGACAAAAAGCACAATTCTGTCTTATGTGTTCTATTTCAAGCCAACTTCCAAGTTTCCAAGCCAGAGTCACACCGCTTGATGTCTTTGAGAAACACATTCTCATAAAGAAATGATTGAAATTACAAAAATAACTGTAAACATGAATGTTTGCTATTTCACTATATATATGAAGACTAAAGTGTGTTTACTATCTACAAGTATTACTAAAGATGAAAAAACCAGCATTTTAAACAACAGCAAAATAATGTACTATCCAAAATAATATGAGCTACATAGAGACATGGAAGAATAACTATAAATATATATGCACATATATTACACATACATATATGCATATACACAAATTTAAAACAAAGATTAGAATTATACTATCATAACTATTTTAAACATTTTATTTTAGCTTTAATTGCCTCTGTGTGTGTGTGTGTGTGTGTGTGTGTGTGTGTGTGTGTGTGTGTAAGCAATATGCCTTCCTAACCACTGAGCCATCCTTCCAGCCCCTTCTAACTTCATTGAAATGTTAAAAATGAATGTATTGGGTTGTTTTTCTATTTCCTTTTTTTTTTCTTTTTCTGTAACATGCTTTTAAAACTTTTTTTCCTTGAGATTTAAAATTGATCCATGATGGTCATAGACCCATGCATTTTCATTTATCTTTATATATCAACATCTAGCCAATAAGCTGGCCTAGAAGAAACACTAACTTTTTTTTAACATGTAGATATATTTTTAAATTAAATCTGGTCATATGGGCTGGTGAGATGGCTCAGTGGTTAAGAGCGCCGACTGCTCTTCCGAAGGTCCCGAGTTCAAATCCCAGCAACCACATGGTGGCTCACAACCATCTGTAACAAAATCTGATGCCCTCTTCTGTAGTGTCAGAAGACAACTACAGTGTACTTACATATAATAAATAAATAAATCTTTTTAAAAAAAATAAATCTGGTCATAAATTAAATCCAAGAGAGAGGGGTTGGAAAGCCGCATGCCAGATGGGCTCAGAAGGATGCAATTGTACGTACCCTCAGAGGTTCCTCACTATGGAAAAACACCACGGAAGGGCAGGGAGACAGAATGGAAGGCAGGTACTGAGTGTACTTGGGAAGAGAGAAGGAGTCTGTGTGGTGTGAAGAAGCACAAGGAGCTTGGAGGACAGGAGGGGTGGCTAGCAAGATGCTCCGAGCGCACAGGACAACTCCTCTGAGAATAAAGAGGGTCTAGAGAGCTTGTGGAGAACTGAACTTTCTGAAGACCAGCATGCACATCGTGGGCATGCACATCGTGGGGGTGGAACTGTTAGCTGTGACCGGTGCGGCCCAAGGCCTACGGGGAAGTGATTAAGAATATGGGGGACAGAAAGAGGGCTGAAGCTGTAAGAATGGATAACAGGGTGCCACCGTTATAAATGACTACACAGTCTTCTCTAGGAACCTGTCCAGAATCCACTCGGCCATATACATCTGCTCTTAGGTAATCTGGACACTTGGGAGGAGGAATAAGAAACTCTTTCCTTGCACCCAATCGCAACTGGCTTTATTATGCTAAACGCGCATGTGCACCCAACACTTAAAGCCCTTCGTTTCTAACATTTGTTTATTAGCAGTCCCAAATGTTTCCTGTGCTATATAAAGTTTACCTTTGACTTCAACCGGGGGAAGTGACGGGTGGAGCCCTGAGAAGGGGAGGAGGGAGACTCAGTAGCTGCGGCTCCACGGCAAGAAAAACATCTCGTTTTTAAAATAATGCATTCAGTCCCGAAGCCCAAGCCTAAAAGGTCGCAAACTCGCACGAAGCACCAGTGATTTAGGGCTCAGTTCAGCAATGCGTGGAATGTAAAAATACGCGGAAACCGCAACACAGCAGGGATGGCGCTGCGCCTCTGGCAGAAGTCGCCGGTTCCCACACAGGCCTTAAATCTGACCCAGCAATGAAACCTTTAAGATTTCTGTAAAAATAGAATAGTTGGGAAAACTTGGCCACTTTTAGTTAAAAGAAAAACAAAACGGCCATCTTTTCTGGGTGTAATTTGAAAATCTGCCACTATGCTCCCCTCTTGCAAGATATGTTAATGGTAAATTGGGGGAGGGGTATTTTTCAATCATCAAACTACATTTTCCCCTTAGGGTTACTTGAACAACGCATTCTAAGATTCTCTGATGTTTGTAGATCTGTTTATGATCCATCAAGAGTCTTGAGAAAGTGTCCAGTCAAAAAACAATGTGTGTGGCAAAGGCTGACTACAAAATACTTACATAGCTATTATGGGACCGAATTATCTTCCACAATGCACACATTTGAGGATCAGGCCAAGCGCATCAGTCTCCCCAGGTCTACATCATATCCAGGACTCAAGTCCAAATCCTTCCATCCAGTCTCGATATCCAGCCTCCTTCTCTCCCATCCACTTCCCGGGAAGGAATTTCTCACATCTACTCAAAACAATTATATTTAGAAACCAAGACATACCACTGACTTGGTAAGCACTTCAGTGGATTTTCTAGACTGTTAGCCCAATGCTGGCTCAAACCAGGGCTGTGTTTCTAGTCTCTTATCTATGTAGTATTATACTCATTAAGTAGAAGCACTCCCATGCTTTATGTTGGAGCCCAGGTTAAATTATAGATGAATTCCATGGAAGCCTGATCCAGAGTCTGTTTCCTCCTCCCTCCCTTCCCCTCCCTCCCCCTCCCTCCTCGGTTACCCCTTCCCTGTAAAGCATCTATCTCACTAATATTTATTTTGGAATTGCCACCCACAGTATTATGACCCAGGCTTCTGTAAAAATGTAACGTTCTCGATTAGCACTTGAAATGAGTCTACAGCGGACAATGTGTTTTGCTCAATGCTTACAACCGAATTATCTCAAGAGGCCATCAAGAGCTCTCAAGTCCTTGTGTTAACTACGTCCTCCATTTAATCCAGCCTCACACAGGCAGAAGAGAAGGCAAGATCTAAACATTACACACAAAGTAAAAGGGAAAGAACTCAATCCCCGCCTCCTCTACCCCTCCACCCTCCCACATCTGCCCCTACTCCCAATCTAAATAAAGAGGCCAAGCATCAAAACCCAGACCTGAAAATTTCCAAAGTGGCGATCAACAAATCAGTGTCACGTGACACACGACACTCAGATGCAGTGCCCAAATCCGCACAAGCAGCCACACGGTAAACGGGAAGTGGGGTGTACCCGAACACGCCTTAGGAAGCTCTGCGCGCATTACCCTGCTTTATAGCCATCCCAGCCAACTCGCACCACAGGAAAAGCTACTATGAGCTCAAACGCCAGAACCCCAGCTTTTCCTACCCTCCCTAGGAAGGCTAGATCCTGGATACAGAAATGCTAAACGATCAACAGACATAAAGTTAGCACTGCACTCAAAGGCTTGGTGTTTTTCTTTTCTTTAAACATTTCCCTTATTGGAGAGGGGAAGGGAGAAAAGGTTTCCTTTCTTGACCCCACAACAAATTCCATTAAACTCCGAAAACAATGCTCTGGGATTCTGGAGGACCAGACAGGAAACTAGAGGAAAGCTTTACAGAAAAGTTTAAAAAACGTGCTTGGTTTTGTTTTGTTTTTCTTCAGAGGGACGTTTGTATCTCGATGGAGAGAGAGAGAGCTCGTGGCAACTGAGAACATAATTAGATTTGAATGTCATGTACTTGTGACTGGGTGTATCGCACATCAAAACAGATTTAGCATCCAGTCTGAGCGGCAGAAATGTGCAAATGCCAGTGGCCAGTAAATAATTAATGATCGCCCCCAAAGTTTACAAATGCTTCATGTGCCTTGCAGATTCAATCCCATCGGGTTTTGAATTTACTTGAAATTATTGTTCTGTTTTGTGCAATGTTCATGGCGAATTTATCATTGAGACCAGAAGTCTCTTTCTACCTCTCAACCCCTGATGTTTGCCTGTTTCTTGGGGCAGTTAATTTATCAGTGTTTCTTATGGGAAAGATAAGCTTTTCCCCACAAAACCTGTGTGAAGAATATGGGCTCAGTGTCATCACCATTGGGTTCCTTATTATAAAATGGGGGTGTTTGGAATGATAACAGAGCTTATGTCTTTATTCCATCAGTATCCATAAGTCTTAGGAGAACATTTCTGAAATTTGACCCAGATGACTAAAATTCATCACTGAAAAAAAAATGTGCTTCAAAATGTGATTTGATGATGATTTGTTATTGAATTTATTTGGGGAGCCCTGAAAGCGTGCATTTTCTCCTTCTTAAAAACAAAAACAAACAAAAAAACCTTGCCCCCCCCCCCATGCAAAAAGGATTAATCTTGATTGTGAAATCAAGAAACAAAGATGCAGGCCTATTGTGCAATAATCAGCCCACATCTCAATGAATAAGTAATATTTCTCACAAACCCAAGTTAGATAGTGGATTTATTTAACCTCTTGGGGTCAGGTAATAAATACTAAGTGAATTATTCAGCCCAATGGCTAATCAATACAATTCCATGATATATTTTTTGTGTTTCATAAAAGGTTGTACACTAAAGGCAGTGAGCAATTATGGAAATTGGGCCGGCGCTCCTCTCAATCCCTCTCCCGCTTGAAACCCCAGCAGGCCACCTAGACAGCAAATCGATTAGTGCTCCAGTGAAGCCGCTCAGCGACCCTTGACCTCCTTCTAGCAGGCCTGACAGAAGAGAGAGTATTTTATATTTATTTTATTGAATTAACTCCATCTTGCCTGTACCAACGCTTTACACATACTAGGCTGGCAAACTACAAGCTCCTACACCGGCTCCCCACTCCCCTGCTAAGAACCCCCCCCCCTGCCCCCAAGACTTCTTTGTTCTGGCTTCCCTTTCACTTTTGGCCTCAGCGTTGGATTCCAATCCACCCTGGGACTCAAGGAGGAGTCCCAGTTAATAACATTAAAGAGCAAGGCACACCACGTGCAGCCTGCCCCAGGTTCGTGCCTACCTAGTGGATTCAGGAGACTGTGCTACCCTCCTCCTCCTCCTCACCCCCGTAAAGACAAGGACCACTCCATAATAGCTGGCTCACCATCAAGCTATCCGGGAACGGATAAGGAAACAGCCATAGTTGAAAACATTTCCCACTGGAAAATCCAAACAAAATCAAGCTATCGGGAGTCTCTGTTCTTATGTCCTAATTATATTATTGCCTCTTTGAAGCTATAAGAGATGGAGAACGGGGGTAATGAGAATGAGCCAGCTGAGTTACTAGCATTATTTCTTTAAAACACACACACACAAAACAATAAACAGAAAGGACTCAACGGCCATCAACAACCACAAGCTGGTAACAATCACCAAAAATATTAACTTTGACTTCTGCCAAATGGAACAGCAGTTAGAAATAACTATAAAGTAACCAAAGCAACTATAAGGAGAAACTGTCGAAAAAACCAAAAACAACAAAAAAATAAACCTGACAGTTCTGGGGACTAAGCAACTGAAGTATCCGCAGAAACAGTTATAACTCACAGTAGTGAGAGGTGTTGGACTATATCTGAGGGAGGAAGCATAGGACAGCGGTGCAAGTTACCTAGGTGATAGAATTCAGTTAGCCCAACACCAAGCATGGTCCTTCCTTCCACCTACACTAGCTGCAGACTCTGGCTAAGTGGCTGCAGCATCTCTAAGCTTCTGCTTTCCCTGTGCATGAGGGTGACATCAGCTGTCTGTGTGTAATGAGCAATGTTGGCTGCCAATGCTCTTTAATCAGGTTCCAGAGTGTGTTATATGGGTAGAGAAGCAGGGACTTTTCAGTCCTGTTTTATTAGCAGAGAAACTAAAGAATGTTTGGAGTCTGCGTTAAACTTCCGGTTACTGCCATTCCCAGGTTCTTGTATACACAGACATAAAGGACCTTTACAGACCAAAATTGGAAGACCTCTTCCCTCACTGCAGTGGTGGAGGGCGTGGCACTGTCCCATTCTATTTATTCCTTGCCCCTGTCATAAAGGACTAGGTCTTGGGGGAGTTATTGACTTCATGGGGACAAGGTGATGAGAGATGGATTTGGGGGAGGGGGGTAGAAAAGAAAACTGAAAGAATGAAGTTAGAGATCAGATTAAGTCAGTCCAGAATTATGGCCAGTGGCTCGGTTATCTCTCTGGGGGTGAGCTGGCACCTGCAGATACCGTTTTCTTGTGTCTAGAAGCTTATCTAGACCCCCCTCCAGCTTCTTCAGCAAGGAAGACCTCTGTTACCTCCCATGTGCTACATCAGCCATCCACAGGTCTGCCAAAGGACAGGGACTGCAGTCTGAGCCTATTGGCCAGAACTGTTTCTGCACAAATGCCCTCATCCAGTCTTCTGGGCAGTGCCATGTGACAGGAAAAGCTGGCAGCCAAGGCTCTAGGACTATTAGGAGGGAAGAGTTCCTGACCGTGTTTCTCATCTGTTTCTGTTCTTTGTTGTTACAGACATACTAGTTGTGCATTGTTTATCTCAATAGTGTCTTCTCTGCTGACCCCTTCTTGATCAGCATGGAGCATATAGGAAAAAGACTTAATCTCTCTCTCTCTCTCTCTCTCTCTCTCTCTCTCTCTCTCTCTCTCTCTCTCTCTCTCTCCAGGGATTTTCAGTGGGGGCGGGGTGCTGCCTCATATGACAGCACAAAGACACTTAGCAACTCTTTTAACGGGTCCTTTGATTTGATGTTCAGGAATCCATCTGCCTGGCACCAGGAGAGGGATATCATTGGAGAGGGATATCAAAGATTCTCTGATGCCTCTGGTGTAGGACTGTGGGCAAGTTCTCTCTTCTCCGGACCCTGATTTGTAAACCTTACAGGCTACTTCATACAAAATAAACATTATGTGAGTCATGGCAGTGTGTTTGCCTGGATGTCTGAGAAGTTCCACATGGGATGTTTGCTTCCTTCAAAAACTGGAATTTAACAGCCAAAGGAGTCTCCCCCCACCCCGTCCTCCCATCCCACCCCAAAGGACTAAAACAGAAATCCATTTACTCGATCAGCTAACCCCACAACCAAAACAGAACAAGTCCCTGGTAGAGATGATCTTGCAGCACTCACTCACAAGCCAGTCCTGGTGATTCCTTTGCAGCACAGACCCCTTCTACCAGGTCCCATAGAATAGGAAATCACTCACACCTTTGTATAACTCTATGCATTAAACCATAAATTTTTCTCCCCTTTCTTCTCCTTTTAGAATCTATACACAAGTGATTACCTCGGTCATTTTTCAATATTACTTCCATGCTCAGAAATAGCATATTCATATTCAGAAAGTTACTTTTTTGCGGCATGCCAGGTTGCTAGATCATACTAGTTAAAATAAAACTACTAGATAAACTACTGCGTCCTTCTGTGCACATTACATTTCTCTACAAATGCTTCAAAGTGGGATTCTCATAAGTTGTCCTAGGTACAGTTATTTGAGATATTTTGTTAGATCTCATTTTTGTGTCATTTCATACATTAAGAAAAAAAATCAGAAAACAAGTTGCTAAACTAAGTAATTTTCTAATTTGAAGTTCCCTCATTTCAGGAAAAAAATTATTTAAATATGAAAAGTCAATTTACCATGAAACTAAAAGCCAGTTCCTATTACACATCAATGTAATGACATCTCATGAGCTCTTAGAATAGCTTTAAAATATTCTTTTCCATCTAATTTGTGATCAACCAAGAGCAGGAGTTGGACACAGAGGATAAAGAGAGAAAGCACAAAATCTTGAATGAGCACAGCCCAGTACTTTCAATAATGGAGACCACAGATCCATGATGTATACAGTTGATCCTAAAATATTTACTGAGATACCTTTAAAAGATGGAGGAAGCAGAGGGAAAGCGATACTGGACATATTCTTCAGGTTATACCCCAAACTGTTCTCTGTACACCTGCAATATTAACCATTTGCTAACATGTGGCAGATTTCTTCCAATTGTCATGACAACTAAATCCTCCCCTAAAGGCCATGGATCTAGGAACCTTCACAGACGTTCATGTTCCTAACTACAGAGCTCTGGGCTCTGGAGGAGACACAGCTACCACAAGATAACAGCCAACACTGAGCTGGCCCTCACCTGTCAACACGGGGACCCAGACTATAGAGCTCTAAAACTGGACTCTAAAGATGCTGTAAACTGACTCTCTCTGTAGCCAAGGGAGAGTCAGAAAGAGGAAACACTTGAATATTTAATAAACAATTCTGCACAGGCTTTTGAGTCCGGACACACAGCTTGAAAGCGTAATGTACTTTCCATCCACTCTGACCACCACCAAAATGGCTGCGCTGTCCAGATGTCTAGTCTCAAGAAACTGGTAGCCTTTTTTTCCCTTCTTTCTTCACAGGCTGATTTGTCAGCATCCCCTCTCAAAACCCTGCAGAACTCCTTTAATCTTTCATTTGAGTTTCATTTCCAGCCACAGAGATTGTCCAGCCTCTGTGCCCTAGGGGTTGCCAGGCAGCAAGTCCCTGCAGGCAGGTAGAGCATCCTCAGGAAATACAGAGAACAAGACCAAAGGAAGGAGAAAGGATAGTGAAGATATTCCGCATGCATTTTTAACACTGCCAAATTTAACTAAAACGTCTTCCCTGGTAGTGCTTTTAACTAACAAGCAGGCAATATACTATACTGTGAAGTGTTTTATTTTAACGTCTTTCAGTTTGGGACTCTGTGGCTGCTGCAGGTATGTATGTCCATTAAAAAGCAACACAGATTATAAATCAGACCCCCATACCTTTCACAGCATAGGAAGCTATTCTCCTGCTGCAGAGCACGTGGCTTTCTCTGACATGAGTGGGGGTGGCATCTGCTTGTATAGGGGAGAAGAGACCCTTCTTAACATGTGAATTTATACTTTTAGACAGGTGGTTGGATGTAGACAAGAGATTCCAATAAACAGATTTTATGGTAGCTGCTTAGAAACAGATTCTGTGTTCCATATCTCCAGGGGAACTGTCATCTTATTCAAAGGAAAATACAGAGGCAAAGCCTTGGCAGAGTTCTAAGTCACAGTTCACATCGCAGTGTGGTACCTAACCTTACATATAGCCACGGTCATAGGATCTGAGTTTAACCCGTCCTTAATGCTTTAATAAGCTAATTTTATTTCTGAAGGCTCTGACTGCAGCATCTCTCATTCCTGTATAAAAATATAGCAAATGCCACAAGAAAAAAAGCCGATTGGTAATTTTTAATATGGTGCAATATACACAATACAAAGTATAGATTCTCAGACACGTAGGATTTTTTTATGAAGCATAAATCTTAGAGAGTACTGTGTTTTTAAAAAAGACATTGATATACTTGCTGTTTTTAAAAAAATAAATAAATACAAAGATTATCTGTGTCACATATGGATTCCAGGTGGTTGTTTTTTATATCTCATTTCTCTGAACAATATTTTCCTCCTGAGTCGTAGTCACTTCCATGAAGGAAAGCCAAGAATAATGCAAGTTACAAAACAGATTGAGAGAATATTTTTTTAAAAAACACCTTGAAATTTCCATAATTTACAATAGATATTCACACACCTGCATAAAGAGGCTGACACCCTGCTTACACCCCTAACTCCATGTGATGAACAGAGGGTGTGTACCAGGAAGAACAATTAGGTATTTCCAGAGAAATCCATAGCCTGGCAACAAACTGGCTCTCACCTCCTGGGCCTCATTTTAAAGACGGCTTCCTATAAGATGTTCATAGAGTCTGTTCACTTTTATTTACCACACCAAACGCTGCTTGTGGTTGACACTCATCAGCCCCACTGTTGTGGAGACTTAAGGGTAAGGGCAATGTTTAACTTCATTTTTGCTTACATGGCTGAGGTGGAGGGAACCACAGACTACTGTTCTATCCGAAAGAGAGAGAAAGAGGGAGAAAAGAGTGTGCCACAGTGAACTCTATGAATGAGAGTTCTCTGACTGCAGAATGTCCCCCATGAGAGCCCTCAGCCACCACAAAACTGCTGTGCAGTTGCAGGGGAACTTTTTCCCATGCAAAGAAGTTTGGTGCCAGTGCCAGCCCAGCATGTCAGAGACAGTGCCCTGTGTGATGGACAGGGTGGGTACCTGTAGGCAGACACTCTCCTGACCTCGGAGTCTGGGCCTAGCCTAAGTCTGAGAGCCTCTGTGACCACAGAGATCGTTCCATCCATGCAGTTTTGAGGTCAGGATTCACACTGATGCCCAGAGGTGCAAATTAAACATATCTCAGGTGCATAGCCTATAAAGGGAACAGCCAAACCAGAGGCTAGCCTGCCCGTGGTAACTAAGCCCCCAGCAGATCCTCTCCTGCGTGTCTAAAGGTTGACCCTACTGTGCTCTATTTACCTAGAACCATGATTGACCAATTCAAATATTATCCCAAATGTCATTCTGGCTGGGAAACCATCAACTTCCTCTAAGTAATCAGACACATCGCTATTTTCCCAAAGGGGTAGGGGTGGGGGACTACTTTCTATGTCTGTGCGTGTTTGTTTTCTCAGTTACCCGGAAACAAAAATTATATATATTGAGGCTTAGAATATCACTATTTTGGCTTATGGCTTGCTTTAAAAAACCTGTCTTCTAGACAGAATTTTGCCATAGACACTGCATTTGCTGATATGTTAGTTAAAAGTCAAAGTTCTTGGGCTGGAGAAATGGCTCGGCAGTTAAGAGCATTGGTTGCTCTTTCAGAGGTCCTAAATTCAATTCCCAGCAACCACATGGTGGCTCACACCCATTTGTAATGGGATCCGATGCCCTTCTCTGATATGTCTGAAGAGAGAGACAGTACACTCATATACATAAAATAAATAAATAAATCTTTTTTAAAAACGGTCAAAGTTCTTGAGGTAGACACAGCACTAATGGGTTCTAACAACTTTCTAGTGCGGCTCATAGGATAGTTCCTATTTATTAGATATTCAAAGTACGAAAATGAAGGGTTAAATGGGGTGTCACTTCAGGGAGGTTTGAGGCACCTGCTTGCAGGTTGTGCTAGCTCTAAAGTCCTCTTAAATATCTTTGGAAAGGAAAAAGTCTGCCACAAATGACTTGATGATCAGGACCACTATGCACCGACTATCTCACCGACCAAGCATTTGATAAATGTAATGCTTCAAAAGCACGGAATAATCCAATAGACAGCTTGGGAAACTTCTCCGACAGTAACACGCTTGTCTGCCACAGAGGCATGAGGGTCCATGAGTCTGGATATTCAGAATTCAAGTAAAAGAAAATAGTCTTTCATCATCACGCACTTAGAATCCCAATGCTGAGAAGGCAGAGACTGGGGGATTCCTGGATAGCCTATTCTAATTAAAAGACTCCAAGTTCATTGAGAGATCTCGTCTCAAAAAAAATAGGGTTAAGAATAACTAAGGTAGACATATAATGGCAACCTCTACCCTCCACATACATGCACACACACACACACACACACACACACACACACACACACACACACACACACAGAAAGGCAGGCGCAGAAAGACAAACACAGAGATCCAGATAGAAGAATATTGATTTCCCCTATTTGCAAATAAATGTCAGAAGAAAAATCAAGTTCCAAATATCAGAAGATACATGTACAAAGTCACAGGAATAACCAGCCACACCGGAAGTACGGAACTATCGTCTGTCTGTCCTCCTACTGAGTTGCTGCATCCTTTATAGACACTATTGACCTAGAGCTCTTGTTCTCAGTTTGACCATCATTCCCTTCAGGCTGTGCTTCCTGAATGGTAGGGAATCAATTCTCCCCTGGTATGTATGCCCATGTCATCTGTCTTTGCTTTCCTCACAGCCATGAACACAACTGTAGTTTCAGCACTGTTCACTAGACTCTTCCCACAACTCTCTCCCCAACTAGAGTCTAAGTCTGTGCACAGTGTATCAGTCTCTGTCCATTCCACAGTAAGTTCTCAATGAGTGAGTGAGTGAGTGAATGAGTGAGTGAATGAATGAATGAATGAACAAATGAGTCCCTGTGTTTCAAAGGTACCCCTGGTCTAATTCTACACAAAATACAAGGCCTGGAAATCCCAAATTGCTATCACCATCTTCTTATGTTAGCCAGGTCTGATAACAATCACGATTCAGATTCCCATTGTGTGTTTCTTATAAACATCTCAAAGCAGATAAAAAAAAAAAAAAACAAGTGGCTGGAAATAGCTAACAAAAAGTGAGAAAGACAGAAATAAGTTCAGGACTCTGCCAAACGTCTCAATGGCAGCAACAAAGCCATAAACGTCTCGGGGCACTTCGTACGTCATGGGGGCTTGCAGATGGAAGTGATATCAGCATCTATTGCCGGCTCCTGCTTTGGCTCACTGAGCTACCACTCCAGGAAGAGGGGTGTGATTTATCCGGCATTCTATCATCCTGAATCTTCTATTAACCGGCACTTGTGCAGTCACCGTACAATGATAAATTATAGTCATAATTATGACCCTAATTCACAGCAAGTCACCAAGGTATCCTCTGAATCACCGAAAAATGACATTAGGTGAAAAGTTCCTTGAGAGAAAGGATCATGTTATACAATTCCCCAGGGGCCTGATACAACACATAATTGTTTAATAAAACTATATTGATCATAAGACTGGTGTTGTGTCTGAAATGATATTCACATGTACCATGTGAAGGAATTATCTATTATCCAGAATGTTTAACTACATTGAATGCTCATTAATGTTTGCTAAGAGAAATTTAGCTCACCATAAATGGGAGCTAATGACAGTCTTGGTGTGGTGGATGTATGAGCCCATCTTTCATTTAGTAATCAGCAAAGAAATTACTATATTGGGAAGAGTATTGGGAGATGACAGACTTCCGATGAGCCCTATGCTAACGGAGGTGTCATACTTGGTCTTACTGTTGCTTTAATCTCCCAGAAACTACTAGCTGGGTAATAGACATTGATATAGTTAAACAAGCCAAACTAGGAAAAGTCTGATCTGCATCACAGGGAAATCCTGGCCAACATATAGGAGGGAAGTTAACAGAAGTCATGCTACCCAGGCACGTGATAAAAATTCCTTGCATGTTTAACACATAAACTAATTGTTTCTCTCCATTTTCAGTTTAACTGAATGGAAGAAACATGTGCAGGAATATGATAATTGCCACAGAGTATCCATACAATTTTTTTAAATAAGCAAAAATTATGTTTCTCCCAAATACAGATCTGATATTTTTTGCCTATGGATCCAATCCAAGTAGCATTATTATTATTATTATTATTATTATTATTATTATTATTATTTTGGTTTTTTGAGACAGGGTTTCTCTGTATAGTCCTGGCTGTCCTGGATCTCACTCTGTAGACCAGGCTGGCCTCGAACTCAGAAATTTGCCTGCCTCTGCCTCCCAAGTGCTGGGATTAAAGGCGTGCGCCACCATGCCCGGCTAATAAGTAGCATTATTATTCATAGTTTGCCAGTTATTTGGTAGCATCTGGTGTGCTAATACTGCAATATAAAGAATATAGTTATTACAAAAGTGTTTTGCATATGGGTGGTGTGTGTGTGCATGTATTTGTGTTTGTATGTGTGTGTTGGGGATACATACACAGATGGGCATTTTGAGGCAGCTCTGACATCATGTGCCTTCTGTGACTGTTCTCCACATTATCCAGTGGATTGTGTCTCTTACTTGAACCCAGAACTCACTCATATGGCTAGTCTATCTAGGCAGCTCACCTCCAGGGATTCCCTGTCTCTATAGTTCAAGTAGTGAGATTATACGTGAGACACCATGTCCATCCAGAACTTAGGCAGATGTTAGGCATCTGAACTGCAGTCTTCATGCTTGCAAGTATCTACTGATCCATCTTTTCCAGACCCAAACATATTTCAACTTGCTTTACACTTACCTATTTAGTATACGTACATGCACATACATGTATGTATGCTACAGTAAATGTGTGGCAGTCAAATTACAACTTGCCAAAATTGGTTCTCTCCTTCCATCATGGCCCTGTCCTCCATCATGGAGGACTAGGGATCAGACTGTGAAGCTCAGTGGCAGGCAACTTTGCTCACCAAGCCACCTGGTTAGCCCCAAATTATTGCTTTATCTCACACGTACACATCTCCTCTCTCGTTCATTTGTATTTGCTTATTTCTAAAGTGATTTTCTTAAGGACAGTGGAGGAATTGGGTTTTATAAACAAAACCACAGTGAAAAATAAATGTACCAGAACTAAAAACAAAGACCCAAAAGAAAGGGAAAATATTAAATAACCTTTGAATCTTACCAAATACATTTAATCTTTTGAATAATTGTATAAATATTTGAGTGTTGTTTTGTTTATGTTTTCCTCTATTTTATTATAAAACAAGATATGCTTTATAATGTAATCCTCTTGAACAGAAAATAAAGGGGGAGAAGAAACTATGTTTGATTATTTAACTTCTGAAAAGCCACCATCAAAGGTTAGGTTTTTGGCATTCAAGACTATGTCATTTGTGATTTCTTACTGCTGTGGGTTTTTTTGTTTTTGTTTTTGTTTTTTAATGTGGAGAAGACTTGAGTCTCAAGAATTCTTATCTAGAAGCTTCTCTTAGCCAAGTTGAACGGATGGGAACTACCAGGTTTTGCCAAGACCAAAAAAGAAAAATCTTTTATATACAGTTACTCCCATCCCTTCATCTCTCTCTTTTACATACCATTTCTGACTCAAAATGAAAATATTTTTACTGTTCTTTCTTCTTATCTTTAAAAGAAGGGGGGGGAAGATTCCTAGCTGCATTCAAAGTGTGAGGCTACAATTTCATTACCTAAAAGAAGTGATCTGAACCCCCCCTCCCCAATGGAACAACCAGAAATGTCTATTTAGGGCCAGGGTGAGGGGTGCTTCTGATTTGCATCTGTTATCCCTGAGAATTTCCTACATGCACAATTTTAAGGTACTTAATGAGTGACTGAGATAGAAATGGAATTCCTTTGCAGACAATGACAGTAATGAAACCTGGGAACAATGAGATGGGATACAAGTCCAGAGCTGTTTGGTGAAATCAAATTGTGCAGCCCACAATCCAGTTTCTATGGGAACTACTGCATCTTAAGATCAATTTGTCATAAAGTCCTATCGAGATTAATCCAGATTACATTAACATTAAGAAGTATGTTTACATCATTTCATTTCTCCCATCTGCCCACCATAAAAGGAGACAGTTGAGAAAATGACCCAGGATTTCCACCATGACTCTCATCTCCCTTCCCTGTCTACAGCATATCCAATTGTGCCCTGGACACTTGGCTCTATGACCATCATTACTACTGACCAGGAAACCATTATCCTGGGTCACTGCTCTCATGTAACTTCTGAACTTAGTCTCTTTGTCTTTGAGTTCTGTTCCCTACAGCTCTCCTTATAGCCTGCCTAGGAAAATTCAAATATTATTTTCTTTTTGATTCAAGATAGAATCAACCAATTCCTGGATTGGGCACCAATGACACTCCATCCCACCATCTAACACATCTTATTGTTTAGATCTTTGTTTGCATAGGTATGTATGCATACACTCATGAGGCCAAGAAATACCTCTGTCACACAGGAATATGAGCAATAAATCTCTCCCAAAGGCTTGCAATGATCTTCTATTAAGCTCACAAGCTTTATTATGGAATTATGTTATTAAATTAAGCATATCAATTTATCCATCATGACAAATGTGATTTATAACAGTAAAATGTATAAAAGTGTGGACTAGAGAGATAAGCTCAGCTGATGAACTGCTTGCCATGCAGTCATGAAGATCTGAGCTAGAACCCCTTGTTAGAAGGTAGGCCTGGTGGTCTGTGCTTATAATCCCAGTGCTGATAGACAGAGACAGACAGATACCTGAAGCTTGCTCACCAGCCATCCTTCCCTAATAAGCAAAACCCACGTCCCAGAAAAAGACTGAATCTCAAAACAACAAGGTGGTTAGTTCTGAGGAACCACATCCAAGACTGACATCTGTACCCACATGAAAGAAAGAAAGAAAGAAAGAAAGAAAGAAAGAAAGAAAGAAAGAAAGAAAGAAAGAAAGAAAGAAGGAAGGAAGGAAGGAAGGAAGGAAGGAAGGAAGGAAAGAAAGAGAAAGAAAGAAAGAAAGAAAGAAAGAAAGAAAGAAAGAAAGAAAGAAGAGAGAGAGGAAGGAACAAAGGAAGGAAGGAAGGAAGGAAGGAGGGAAGGAGGGAGGGAGGGAGGGAGGGAAGGAAGGAAGGAAGGAAGGAAGGAAGGAAGGAAGAAAGAAAGAAAGAAAGAAAGAAAGAAAGAAAGAAAGA
The DNA here is from genome assembly GCF_978045245.1 of Mus caroli. NCBI lineage: Eukaryota > Metazoa > Chordata > Mammalia > Rodentia > Muridae > Mus > Mus caroli. Next base: position 78,594,580 of record NW_028227268.1, read on the forward strand.
AAGAAAAAAAGAAAGAAAGAAAGAAGAGAGAGGAAGGAACAAAGGAAGGAAGGAAAGAAGGAAGGAAAAAAGGAAGGGAGGGAGGGAGGGAGGGAAGGGAGAGAGAGAGAGAGAAAGAGAGAGGGGGGAGGGAGGGAGGAAGAACATCACTGGAGACCCAACTATTAGTTGACATTGTTGTTTTTCTAGAATAAATGATTACTGAATTACATATTCTGCTTCAGGAAGAAAATTCAGAGCCTAAAAACGATGTGGTCTCTGACTCTAAACACTCAATGGCCAAGACTTCACTGGCAGGAAAGTCTGAAAGAGAAAATATCTCATAGAGATCACTACCCACTAACCTGGGTTCTTTTGCTAAAATGTGAAGAGGGAGCTAGCTCTGCTCCATAGTTTTTGCCAGTTTTCATGGTGTCAATGCTCACATCATGGGTCAGTTCAACTTTCCAGTATCATATCACTTGAACAGAGCCAGGAAGAGACTCCATTGGTTCTCATGAATCAGCACAAGCTAGCTCTAAACGCATCAAAGGATGGGACATCAAGCCCGGGGAACTGCAAGCCACGTCCTCTTTCACTAATTAATCATTTAGTTCGCAGATGTTTTCTGAGCGTCTGTCATTGCAGTGTCCAGGGAACTAATGTCCACAACCCCTTGCTACAGGAGCTTCTAGCATCCTCTAACAAAACCTTAACTCAGATGGGGATAGCAATGAAGGAATGGCTGAGAATCTAAGGGAGGAAGCTAGACTCCGGCGGATGACGTGCACTTACAAAAGACAGAATGGACATGCCCGACAGAAGCAATGGGAACTGTGTGAGAATAAGCAACTTGGCTCTTATCCTAAGAATAATAAGAATGTGTTTGTTGTGGTTTGGATATAAAGTGGTTCTTGTCTTGAAAGCTTGGACCCCAGCTGGTGAGTGTCACCAAAATAGTGTATTTTGTTAAAGGCTGGAAACTTTGCAGGCCCAGCTGAAAAGTGGAGCACTTGGAAAGCAGATTGTTGGGGGTACCCCTTTCTCCCTCTCCCTGGTCCCCTTCCTCGGACTTTCCCCACCTCCTCCTTCATTGTCAGATGGTCATAGTATACTAACAGATCACTGGCACACAAAATAAGAACCAAGGGACTGTAAGCTAAAATCCCTGAAACCCTGAGTTGAGATAAGTCATTTCTCCCTCAAGTGGTCTTTCTTAAGTATTCAGTCAGAGCCGTGGGGCAAGAACAGCTGGTGGCAGACTTTAGTCTAAAGGACAGTGCAGTCCAGTGAGAATCGGAATGGCCCTCTCTGACTAACTCTAGCCCCTGATAGGAAGAGATGATGGAAGCCCAGAAGACTGGAGATAGACGTGAGACTCAAAGGGAAGAGAGGGTGAAAAGGCATCTGGTGTGGCTATAGATGAGGGATAAGAGATAGTAGCTGGGATCTTCCTCAGGATTCTACCACCAAAGGGACAGAGAAATCTGTACCACAGGAAGATGGCAGTGTCTGAGAAGTAGAAATGAGAGCTCATATTCAGTCAGTGAACTCATCAACACGGATCCTTATGGACCCCATTTCCTGAAAAATAATTACTCCCTACAACAGAAAACCCTGAACTGAGAGTCCTTCTGGGCCCTTACATGCTGGCCTTATGCCTTTTCCATCAGCTGCCACATATCCATGGACCACTACTTCCTCCCTCTGCAGGATACCCTTCCCAAAACCTTACCTGCATATTTCTCCCAAATCCCCCATCAAAACCTGATTTCTGACCCTCGCTTCTTGATGAAGCATAAACGTCCCACAGCTCACAGAGCCACCCAAGGTTTACCATTTCTCATAAACCTTTGTAACTCCTGGTCCTGACAGGAGCTAGGTCCCATGTTTTCTATATATTGGTCCTCAATTTCCCAAAGCAAAGTTACAACAATTCACCTAAACACGCAAACACACTTAGACAAAGATGAGCAGTGTCTAGTCCTTCAGTAGCCACCTCAAGGACCCATTATACATGAGTGTACACATTCCTTGATGGTCTTGACAAGGAAGCAAGCAAAACCACTTCCACACACACGGGGAACACTCAGTTTAAAACTAAGGGTGGGCTATTGGGCTTCAGTTGCTCTGGTCCACTTCCTCTGGATCTTCACTCAGTTTCAGCAAGAGTCGTGTCTGGAACCTCCTCACCAGGACATACCTCTGACTTTTGTCACATCCCATCATAAGAAGGCTCTGTTCTATGCCATGCCAACTCTGAAGGACCCCTTGGAACAGTCTGACTCTGGTTACCCAGAGATTAACCCTCAAGCAACAGAGGGCAGGAACCAGGAGATAAGTATCTAGCTTCCAGTCCTTTGAGAACGTGATTCCAAAAGTGTCTAGATGGTTCAGTCAGTGAGATTCTTACTGTGTAAGCATGAGGATCTGAGTTTAATCCTCAGCACTCAAGTTAAAAAAAATCCGTCAGGTGTGGACGCACATGCCCATAATCTTAGCTAGGGAGAGAGCTGCCCGAGTCCCGAGTCCCGAGTCCCGAGTCCCGAGTCCCGAGTCCCAAGTCCCGAGTCCCGAGTCCCGAGTCCCGGACGCTTGCTCTCCAAGCAGTATAGCTAAAGTGGTGAACTCCAGGTTTAATAAAAGACCTTGTCTCAAAAAATAAGGTCAGGAGACATAGGGAATGATATCTGACATCAAACTCTGGCCTCCACATGCATGAACATGTGTGTGCACATGTGTGCATATATGCACATGTACAAAATCAGACCACAACTCTGGGAGGTATGTGTCACTCGACTCTGGAGGAATCTTGATGGGATCCAACACCCGCTGCCTCAATATTACCATCAATAACATCCTACACCCATTGTCTTCGCCCTCTTACTTTTCTCTTCTCTTTCCTTACTCTTCTCCACTCACCTCATGCTTCTATTCCCACAGAGACTGCCACCATCTCAGTCCCTACAGAAAGGCTACTTTGGTGAAACTTCAAACTAACATAGACTTATGCTACTGGAACCAGCCATTTCAGGATCCAAAAAGCACTGTTCTAAAGAACTCCCACCAAAAACAGCTGGAAGGCTCTTTGGGTGAGGAGCAGGGCAGTTCTGTTCTGCAAGAACATCTGGGGAGTGCCACAGCAAGAGGCATGTAAGCACTCACTATACACCTTCTAAATGAAATCCAGGTAAAAATCCCACCTCTTCACAAGTAGTAAAATGGGGCTGATGTATGCGGCTTTCCAAATTCTTCATTTTCCCATACCTTCCCCTTGCATTCTTTCCACGTTGATTTGGCCCCTGTCCTCATTCACAACTCACTATACTAGATCACGTCTATCGATGTGTTCAGCACTACTTAAAACTTCCTAAGACTGGCCTCAGAACAGAAAAGAAAATGAAAACTCCTGACTTAACATTAAACATACTCTGTCATCCATTAGCATGACAAAGTCTATTTTATTTAGACATTGCCATTAATAATGGAGTGATGTATGATTCCTCTCCTGCCGCTCTTCCTTCCTTGCACAATCAATTATACATTTAAGAAAATACTTAGTGGATAGAAGACCTCTAATTAAGCGGCACTTGAGGGAGCCTGTGAGATCCTCAACACTGACAAAACAAAAACAAAAACAAAAACAAAAAACATATCTTTCAGATGCACAGGAAGATATCACTCAGAGGAGAGCAAAAGCCAATCAAGGTGTTTATGTTGTGATCAGAAAAACATACCTCTGCGTCCTGGCAAATAAGGGGAAACACCAAGTCTTTATTTAGCCCAATAAAGACTCCAAAGTGAATGAAACATTGAGCGAATTGTGGATGCTTTCTTTCCCTGGTTCCAGCCAAAATGCCAGAACGAAGCTGAAATTAGATATTAGAAACTCAAGCCCCAAAATGCCATCCCTTAGACAAAACAACCTTCTCTGTCAAAAAAAAAAAAAAAAAAAAAAAGCAAGAAAGCCAAAAAGAAAGAAGGAAAGAGACAAAGAAGGAAGGAAGGGAGGGAGGGAGGGAGGGAGGGAGGGAGGGAGGGAGGGAGGGAGGGAGGGAGGAAGGGAAGGAAGAAAGAAAGAAAGAAAAAAGAAAGAAAGGAAGGAAGGAAGGAAGGAAGGAAGGAAGGAAGGAAGGAAGGAAGGAAGGAAGAAGAAAGAAAGAAAGAAAGAAAGAAAGAAAGAAAGAAAGAAAGAAAGAAAGAAAGAAAGAAAGAAAGAAAGGAGGAAGGAAGGAAGGAAGGAAGGAAGAAAGAAAAGAAAGAAAGAAAGAAAGAAAGAAAGAAAGAAAGAAAGAAAGAAAGAAAGAAAGAAAGAGAAAGAGAGAAAAAAGAGAAAAAGGAAATCAGAAAGAAAAGAAGAGCTAAGGTAGTTGGTTCTTGAGAACTCTGGAAATTGTCCAAAGTTAAGAATTGAACAGAAATAGCTAGCAGAAGATTTCCCAGAAGGCAAAATGAGGCTGGTTTTTCTCACTCAAACCACTGTATATTGCATCCTGTTGTTAGGAGGGAGGCTTATCTGGGGTAATCGCCAATATGATTTGACATCCTGGCTGTCCTGAAAAACTTTCTCCCATACAGCCCAGCAGATTTCCCCAGTTTGCCATGTCCTGATGCGTTCTCTTTCTCTCCCTCTAGAGGCAGAATGTGAAGCAATAAATAAGGCTTAATATCTAGGCATTAAAAATAAAGCCAGGGGTGAAGGCGCTGTGACAGGAACAGAAAACAGGCCTGGGAAGAAAGCCCGTACTTTGTCAAGAAAGCGGATGCAGGAGAAAAGGGAGAGGTGGTGGGGGTTACATAAAAATATTCTCTCACCCTTCAGAGTCTGCAAGCTCCCTCCTATCTTCTCTCTCTCTCTCTCTCTCTCTCTCTCTCTCTCTCTCTCTCTCTCTCTCTCTCTCTCTCTCTCTCTCTCTCTCTCTCCCAATCTCTCTCTCTTCCAATCTCTCTCTCTTCCAATCTCTCTCTTTCCCTCCCTCTCTCCTTCCCTCCCTCTCTCCCTTCCTCCCTCTCATCCCTCCCTTCCAACTCCTCTCTCTTGCTCTCTCCATTGCTCTGACTCTATCCCGTCTCTGTGGATTTGTATCTGTCTCTCTTTTCTCCTTTAGGTCTCCCCCACCCCACCCCACCCCTTCCTTCATCTATTCCTCCATGCCCCTCTCTCTGTCCCTTCCCCTGTCTCTTGCCTGGGATTTGGATAGGAACTGATCCCTCAACAAAAGGAACCAACGAGTCTCTAGAAGTAGCCCTGCACATGGTGTGGACACATTGTGGCCCTGTCAGGAGAGGCAGCAAATGTCCCCTGACAGTGTGGCCCTCAGATGTCCTCTCTTTTCCCTCTCTCCTCTTGGCCTAATGAGCCTCAATTACAGCCAAAGGCGTCTGGACAGCAGTGCCAGGCTAAGAGAGGCCCCTCACAAGGAGCCAGGGGCATCATTTTAACAGGTGTGTGTGTGTGTGTGTGTATGCTTAGTTCTAACTAGTGACATCTTCCGGCTGTCCGGTTTGGCCCTGGGTTAGGGGTCAGGAGCCCTTCTTCCTTGCTGGGGCCCAGAAACCTTGCAAGGAAAGCCAGCAGGTCCCACAGGTCCCGAGAGGGCACAGGGGCCAGGGCTGGTTTGTCTGTGCCCTTTTTAATACCACATTCTAGCAAAAAGAAAATTCTGAGCTCTGACTTTAGAGCCTTTGACACATAATTGGTAGCCAATTTTCCTAAGTGGTGAGTCAATTTTCTGCTTGTGAAATGTAACTTTACCCTGGTGAACACCGGGCCCCAGGGTTTTCAATGTGGCTTAACAGCAATTATATGAATGTTAGGAAGGGGGGAAGTGTTAAAGTCTCTGCATTTGCATTTGTACGTGTTTTTACCTCTTAAAGGGATAGGAGATATCTCCTAACCAACTCACCCACGGAAAAACCCACCCAGAGACGGGATCAGGATATCCTGGGAAAGAAAACCACACTACAAAGGGTACCTTTTTTTTCTGCAAATATTCCAACCAGTAGTGAGATGTAATTGGTTGGGGGTGGCATTTAGGAGGTCAGTCATAGCATGGGTTCCTAGCTCCCCTCCAGCTGTTTTCTTTGCGTGCGCCCTAACCTCTATTACTCTGCCCATCCCCACCTCTAAACAAATACCCGGTGGCTCTGGGCCCCTCCCCTTTGCAGGCTGGTCCCCCACCCCCAGGCGGCTCGGCTCAGCTCCACATGTGCTGTGCGACTCCGCTTTCACTGGCGACAAACTGGAGCCTGGGCCTTTCCGTTCAGGAGGAACTCGCTACGTGTCGCTAACAACAGCACAAACACCGACTGCCCGGCTCTGGGCTCCGCTGCCCACAGCGCACTCGGCACCAAAGAGCCTCAACTGTAAGAAGTAATTCATGAGGTCCCACAAAGCCACTACTGAGAGTCATGGAGCAGGGGGGTGAGAAACGGGGTGTTCCTGCTCCTGGGGCCTCCATCCCTGCAGATCTGAGCTGCAGTAGTTAACATTCACAGCCCAACACAAGCAGTTTGTCCATGTTCGGTTTATCTCATGTTTTGTTTTGTTTTGTTTTGTTTTGTTTTGTTTTGTTTTGTTTTGTTTTGTTTTGTTTTGTTTTGTTTTGTTTTGTTTTGTTTTCCTCTACGGAGACAAACCATCTCTATCATCCATTAATCGTGTTTTTAAATTTCCATCCAATTTATTAATAGGATGTTCTCACAGATATAGTTTGCATATTTGTTGACTTCGTGGACTTAGTTTTTACGTTCATTTATTCTTGGACACTTTCACACATGTATCTAACAGAGTCTGGTCACAGAAGTCCCTCTGCTCTGGCTTACCCACCCACCATTCTCTTCTTCTAATTATATCCTCATTCAACTTTCATGTCTTTTTGTTTTGTAACCCACCATGTATAACTTTGCCCACCCTCAACCAAAGTCCTAAAATACACTCTTTGGCTTTATCCAAAATACAAAAGTCATGCCACAATCATGTATTTCCACAGATGTGAACGACACCTACCCACACTGGCTCAAGCTATACTTGCCCATAAAAAGACAGAGCACTGCTGTGGACTTTTCTGGGAAACTTGCTACATTTGTTTCAAAAGACACATGTATTGTAACACAGGGGAGAGACTGACTTTAGAAGCATATATGAGGAATAGGGGGTTTTTTGTTTTGTTTTGTTTTTTGTTTTTAAAGAATTGGGCTAGGAAACAGAGTAAAATAACAAGAGTAAATTATATTTAGAGGTCACTAAACGGGAAGAAATACATAAGAAAACTTTCCCCAAAATAAGAGAGACAGCATGCCAATACAGGCATTTCAGCACGTGTCCTAATTTTGGAAAGGTGGATAAATAAAAGAGTTAAATGTAGAAAAGAAACTGACTGTGGGACTCCTAATTCTGAAAGATAGAGAAAAACAGTCAATGTGCAAACACACCTGTGAAACTTGGTAACAGGGCCCGTGTTAAAGGCAGGGTTGCCCCATCAAATGAGTCTCCCAGAGACTCGGTCTGCAGCTCCTGGGTTCAGTGTTAAGTAATGGGCTTCCCTAAATCCCAGCCACAATGAGATGTCCTTGTAAACACCTTTATACTTCTCCCTCACTCTCCAGTGGATTTCTGCAAGCTCCTACCTCTGTTAACTATGCCTGGCTGGAATTACTATCGAAACACATCCTTCTCCCTAGGAGTTTAAGGGGACAAGCCTTCAGGAGAGGCCTGAGGGAGGGATAATTGTTTGGGGGGGCACAAGAGGGGAAGTTAGCTATCTCCTCAGTGGTCCCTGAGACCCTGCTAAGAAGGCTGCTTACCTCTGACAGCAGCCCCGGGCAGGTTTAGGAACCCGGGTTTCATGTTCCTGCCCTTAGCTTTGTGTCTATGATGGCTGGCACATCTCTTTTTGTGGTTGTAATTTAAATGAGACAACCCACTGCACAGCTGTCTCAGTCAAATTATGCAGGGCCATGTGGCCTTTCTTCAATCTTTAAAAAGTCTAGGGCACCTCTGACCATGTTTGAGGGAAGCCCAGGGGAGCAATGACCAACAAAAAAGGAATAGCAATTACGCCAGCAAAGGGTGGAAATTTGCCTAAATGAATGTATTCTAGGCAGCACTCAGAAAATGGAAATGTTAGTTTTTATAGCGAGACAGAAGAGTGTCATGATCAAGATCCTGATCTTTGGGGCTGGACACAGCAGGGTTGGCTTTCTGGTTCCCCTATCTAACAGCAGCGCTGAACCTGAACATGTTATTTAACCTCCTGGAGCTAGGGTTGCCTTCCTTATAAAACAGAGAAAGGGAACACTTACCGAGTAGGGCTGCAAGGTTTAAATGAGAGTACGTGTAGCAGACATGTAGCTTAAGAAGTGCGGGCTATTACGTTATCATTACCACCACCAATAATTAGCACAATAGCACAAGGATGTATAACTGTGAATGCCAGTCACCACCCAAGGCCGGCCACCCATAACCCGGGAAAAGACTAAGTTAACACAGTCTACATCAGCCCTTCGTTTATAGGCCGCAGAACCGTATGTTCTCTCTGCTCTCTCTCCCACCCCTCTTTCCCTTCCTTCAATCCCCTCTATCACACACATACACATAGACGTGTGTCTCTACATGTCTGCCACGGAAATATAGAACTACGAGCAGAATGGCCTGTATGCAAACATGCTGGCCCTTAACAAAGCAGTAGAAATATAGACACAAAATAAGGAAGGAAGGAATCCGCCAAGTGGTAATAAGGTCATTGCATAGCAAAAAAAAAAAAAAAAAAAAAAACTCCTTAAGGTATGGAAAGAAAAATCTATTGTCTGCCCCTTTTAAAATCCGAGGCTAAATCACAATCAGATGGCAAAAGGAGAGGATCCCAACTTGGGGCACTTCCTTGGGATAAATGGCCAGTTCGTGTCCACTGGAAGAGGTTGTTGGCCAAAGCACCACAGGGCTGCTGCTGGTTGCTAATTGTTACTGAACCAAGGTCATTATTGCTAATGTAAATTTATAACAAAATTCCAGAGGCATATAGATTTCTTGTAATAATGGGTCTTTTTTTTTTTGAATTCCATTCAGCATTTCTATAGAATTGCTACTCTGTATTTTAGCTCTGTAGTCATTTTGTCTGAGTACTTGATCCTGTGTGCAGTCAAAGTTTACCAGACATAAAAAGAACCAAGGAAAGTAAATGAGAGACAGGAAATCCTGGGAGGGTTTCTTCTGCACTGAGAAGTCTCAGGGATCATTATCCATGGGGCTTAAAATGTTGTTTCTTTGGGGAATCTGTCAAAACATTATAATGTTTATTTGTGGCGATTCCAAGATGAGAGGGAAAGGGAGAAAGAGATGGAGGCGGGAGGGGGAGGGAGAGAGGGCAGAAGGATGTCTGAAAAGGGAGGAAGGAGAGACCTTATTCTCAGAGGGGACAAAGTGTGTGTATGTGTGTGTGTGTGAGTGAGTGAGAGAGAGAGAGAGAGGGGGTATTTCATATATTCTGCATGTTGCCAAAAAGACACATGTTTTTAAATTTTCTGTAAGTTCTCATTCCTTTAAGTTCAATGCCTGTCCCTAGAATATTGCCATACAGAAGCACAGGAAACGATCAAAGCACAGACCTTCATCACTTCATTCCGATGCTCATACTTTGGGGACCTAAAAGGGAGTTTCCCACCTAGTCCCACATACGAAGTAGGTGTGCTAAAAATAAATAACCACTTATTAAGCAAATCCTATGTGTAATTTGACACACATACCTCATAGCTCATCTTTTTGGTCCCATCATCCAGAAGACATGTCTAAGCCCCAGAAATTTAGACAACTGTGAGATAGTACCTCCGCTAGTATCCCCGAGTTATGATGTCAGGTAGATAAACACATTGGTACACACTCCTTACATTTTACAAGCCTACAGTTTTGTTTTTATTAGATCCCTTCCCCAACTCATGTGACCAATGAATTAAATATGCCAACTCAATTAGCCTCGTAAGGAAGCTCCTCTAATGATCTCCCTCTGTAGCCTTGTGCCTTAAGGTGGATCTTAGCAACAGATGGGGGCTGTGCATCCTGCTTTATCTTTATTATCTACCTGGTACTTTGGACACAATAATAAAGGAAGAGAAACCTAGTTGAACATACTGCTGGTGTTCAGTCTTGGCTGTGAAGTTACTCTTTATGCCTTCACACAAGGCTCACATAAGTCTAACTATAGACTATCCTCCAATGCTAGATACAAGATTATATTTACAGGAACACACGAGAAGAAAATAATTATGAAAAGGGGAACCTTAAAGATCTGAAGTGTCCAGAAGTCTCATTTTATAAATAAGAAAACAGAAGCCCAGAGGAGAAAGCCTTGCTAAGAGGCCCACATTCCTAAGTAACATGGAGGCAGTCCTGAGCACCAGCTTCTCTGTGTTCTGCCTCAAAATTCTACACCCAGTCACTTCTCAGCTTCAGTATAGATAAAAAACAAACAAACAAACAAACAAACAAACAAAAAACCCCAGCTTCAGCGTGAGCAACTGAACGTGTCAGGTCTGTGATGGTACCCAAGTGTGCTTGCTTAGACTGTAAGAGACGGCAATACCTAAATCTGGCTCATAATTGGAAGTAAACACTGGCAATGATTAAAAATGAGTATCCTGGGAGATTAACCTACACCGAATCTGGTTAAATAATTGAATCACTTTGGATCTAACATGATACAAGGATGGTGTCCAGGCAGGGGAGATGCAACAAGTAGAAGCAGGATGGATGGATTCAGTAGTGATCTAAAAGACACAACTGTACACCAAATGGCATTTCCCTCATACGTCAGCCACTTGGAAGTCCGAAAAGTGTCTACGAAGGAGTCCCCAACCCAAGTGCTTGGCTCCAATATCCTTTATAGAATGGATGCCACAAGAACACTTGGTGATTACACACACCCTGCTACTCTGTTTATATCTAATATCTGGGGTCCAGTGCCTCAACTGGTAGCATCTCTGCCATGTCTAAATGCAAGCAACAGCTCTCAATTCAGAGCGCATTCCACCAGGAAGCCATTTTTGTAAGTTTAACACATCCATTCTATCTGCTTTCAGACATTAAAATATTTGGAAGCACAAGGGAATTTGGTTTGTTTGTGATGATTTCTTAAAAGAAAAAACAAAGGAGATACATAAAGATATAATCAGACCTGTAAAGATTTAAGTCGTTGGTCCAAAAATGGCCAGACAGTGGATGGAGGTCAGCATGAAGATATAATTCTTGACCACAATTTAATTGCATCTCTGAAGCAAGATGTAAAACTGAGTTTCCCAAGTCAGGCTAGGCATTTTAGGCAGGCCTCCTAGGCTCATCATTCATGGGCTAAAATGGCCACTTCTTCCTCCTTCCTCTGAGAGGTAGATACCCCATCCCCAGGTTGCAAGTTCACTGTTCTTTGACTTTTGGAATTATCTCCCTGTGGTTCCAATTAAAATGATGCCAAGGGTTAGAAATTTCTCCCTGCATCTGCCCCACGACTTCTGTCCTTCTCTTGGTCATTCAAAAGTGTGAGACAAGCTGCAGACTTGGACAAAGCCATGTACCAAAAGGCTTTTGCGTATGTGAAACAACAGTGCCCCATCTCTTTCTTTTCTGTATGATTTTCTTTTTCTTTTTCCTTTTTCTTTTTTTTTTCTTTTTTCTTTTTTCAGAACTATATTCTGCAACAATACCTCATTTCCTTTAGTGTTATTTTTGGAAAGAACCATTTATTAAGTTCATTTAGGCTTAACTATAAGGTAATTTTTAAACTGAAGGATATACTCTGAAAATTGCCAAGTTCAATATTTATGTAAGTCAGTACCTTCCAGAAAAAGATAACAGCCAGAGACAACTGCTGAAGGGGAGATGTCTGAATTTGGAAGACTTTTTATAAAATTCCTACTGCAAAATGACTATTGATGAAATAGCTCTGACAAAAGAAAGAAAAATGCCATTTTTTTCACAGTGTTCTGACATAGTATGAACAGCGTAGTTTCAGTCATGTGAGGTGCGTGAACTTTTAAGGGTTAAGACAATTTTAGGATGGGACACTGTAGGGGTTCCTTCTCCCAGGGACTGTCATAACTTCTTACAAACAACTTAACTAGTGTTGGATGCCTTGTTGGAGACGTGGAGCTCAGAGCCTTCCTAGCACCCAGAGCCAGAAGTATAAGTTGCACCCTGCCCCGAGGCTAATTTCACAGACGGTGAAACAGATAGCAGTGTGAGACCCAGACAATCCAGAGAGTAGCAGAAAAGTCGATGGAAACTGAGCCAGGGACTTGGCTTATGGTCCTGGTTCTAGGACTACTTACGGCTTTGGGCAATATTGCTGTATTTCTCTTGACCTCAGCTTTCCTATCTTTAAAAATGAAGGGACTCGACCAAATTCTCTGAGAGTCAGTCTGGAAGGAAACCTGGCTTCATTCTCTTTCGTTTGAAAAGCATTTTAGATCTGTTTGCCCTAAATTTACGTTCTCCATCCAAATTTTAGGTACACAAAACAGCAAGAACACCAAAAAGAACCTGATGTTGTAGAAACTAAAGTGATAAGGCTTAAAGAGCTCTGCTCGTTCAAACAAACAAACAATGGTGAATCCCCAACACTGTTTTATTCCCTTTAAGGACTGTGTGGCTGAAGTGTTTCCCATTCTGTTATTCTGTCTGTGTAAAGATCAGTGGTTCTCAGCTAAAGATATGTGAGTCTAGCTATAGACGTCTCTGTATCCACCAGAATTGGCAGAGCAAACCTTTCCTGCATTCTCAAAAGTCAGACCAATGTTGGTTATTGTTTTTTTAACCTGGTTGTTTAATTAAACCTCAGAGAGACTTTCCTAGATATGCAAACAGGTTTTTCTCTAACTTTTTTTTAATATTAATAGTCTATATCAGGGATGTAGGGTTTGTCCATAAGCAAATATTTTGAAAATGACTGGAGATCCGTATTTCTTTTCTATTATTCCCCATTACTGTTTTAAGTCCATCTGCAGAAGAAAAAAAAAGATATAAAATGTAAAAGGTTCTCTGTGGTAGAGAGTATAGGAGAAAAACTGCAAACTCAAAGAAGCTCCAAGAATCTTCCAATTTACCCTCAGTCTTGCTTAGAAACAATTTAAATGAAGCTTCCAGCTAGAGAATCTAGAAGTTTCTCTTTACCACAATGACAGTGATGTATAAGGCAGTCCCCAGGAGGCCTTTATAACAGAGGGGGGAAAAACGGCCTCTTCATATTCTGCTTTCCACAGGCCTCAAAAAGATCTTTCTAGAAGCCCACTGCAGTGGCACCCTTGGAATCCCCCAGAGAATACAAAAAAACAGTCCAGATCAAGCCAGCCAAAGTGGAGAAAGGGGTCACACAGATCTTGGGCTGATTTCTTAATATTTGGCTGTGGCTAGAATTTTCCTCGTGGGTGATTTCCACACTCTTTAGACCTTGATTCATACTTCATTCAACACTCCTCGCCCTGGAGAGGACTCAGGGAATACTGACACGCTTGTGTCAAGCACCCTCCAAACAGGGAACAGAGTGAGGGAGAAGCCTTTCCCAGTGTGAGGGTCTCCATAGCCAGTGTATGTGAGTGAGTCAGTTGTTCTTAGGACAGCCAATCCCTTGACAGACATTCTGGGGATGTGGCCTCGCTCATCAGGGTCGCAGCCATTTCTGTCAGGCCCCCTTCAGAGAACACATTCCTAGTTTCCGTGATTGCCAAGTGGTAACTGTAGACCAGTGGTGCCCATATAGATATAAATAACAGAGAGCTAGCTGAAACCCCTTCTGAGAAGCTGACAGATTCCCAAGCAAACTAACTCCAAGCAGCAGACAGAAATGAGGATTTAAGATGAGAGAGAAGTCTGTAATGGAACAGAGAAATTCATTAGCCTGAGCTTCTAAAATAGTTCAAGGAATTGAACCTAATTCTGCCCTTGTTGTTTGGGGGATGTCATTACTAATGTTGCAGAGACACTTTGAGCCACCATCTATCAGAAGTCTGATGAAAGAAAAAAGCTAACATTTCACAATTAATGTTGGGAGTGCAGCAATTTGAAAGGCCCTGCCCTTCAGAAACTAAACAGCGGTCCACAGAAAGAAAATTACCGCTTCTAAGGGACACAGTTCTGAGAATTATCCAGACTTCCACAATGCTACTCACCCTGCAGTCTATAAGAAATTATTCAAGTATGCATTTAAGTAATTCTGTATTTTAATTTAACCCTTTGAAACATTAATCAAACCATGGCTAATTATAGAAATTAAGGAATTAGACGATGGAATCTTCTAAAAGATATTATTTAAAAGGCAGTTTATACAATTACTTGTATAGATGTTTGCTTTAAAGAGGAAAAACAGTTCTACTGTAATGAAAAGGGTCTTAGAAAATTAAATTAACAAGGGGGGACCAGGCTGATATGAAACTAAATTAGCATCAAATGCAAATTACAGGGTACTTAATGGTAGAAACAGGTGCAGAGAAGAACTCTAAATGAGATAAATGAATAAAACATCCTTCCCCACAAATGTGGAAGCTGACACAAAGTCAATGACATGAATAATTCAGCAGCCTCTACACTGCTGTTGAGGTCAGCCTGCCTTGACCTTTGAAACAGGAAGTAAAATTCAGTTCAAATTTGACTGACTGGAAATATAACAGTTATTTGGTTTTTTATATATTAAAAAAAAACCCACATAATTTTTTTCAAAAGACAGACATGGGAAATATATAATAGAATTGAATTTGATCTAAAGTCATTGGTTAAACAAACAAACAAACAAACAAAAAACCCTCATTAGGTAAGATTTTACCCAAATCATGTTTCAATATGGAAATCCTAAGAATAAAAATAATTAGAAGTGCATAGACCAGATCCTCAGTGTCTTGATCAAACTCCTTATGGGAATACATTCTAGGTCTTTTCCCCTGTCTTCATATTATTTTGTTTTGTTGATATTAGTATATAAAAAAGCATCCCATGTTTTTAAGGCACAAATTTTTTATTAGTAATGCAAACTTATCTCTTACATTTGTGAGATTAAAATTTAGCTAAGCTGAATTTGAACTGTGTGAATATGCTTCATTTAAAATCTTCATTCTGACCTAATAGATACTGCACTCCCCCACACAAACCAGTATAAATTCATTTTTCTTATAAAACTGCAAGCTGGGCTCTCAAACAAATTATTTTTATAACCGAGTGGGTCCCATGGTCCTAAATGATGGGAGCTTCCCTCCTCCTCCACAGGCTTCAAAAGTTGCTGGTAAAACTGTCGAGAGTACTTTCCTTATTTCAAATCAAATCAAGTTTGCTAGAGATGGACAGAGTATGACCACGAAGCAGTTTCTACAAACTAGAAAGACAGAGGAATATATGTGGTCTATCAGCTCCATCCTTATTTCACAGGCTGGCAGAAGAAATGCTAAATAATAGCAGTTATCACTGCCCTCCAATAGGGCTTCTTAATGGGACCAACAATGTGGCTGTCTGCCTTTCATCTGTCTGCTCTGCTTGTTAGAAAAAAAAGATTATATTGAAAGATGTGCTTCATTTGACTTTCTTTTAGATTTAGAGAGATAACACACACACACACACACACACATGCACACACTAACACACCTTGGCTACTCACCAAAACACACTAGAAAACTGGGTTTATGACTATAGGAAGAAGTTACAATGATGTGTTTTACAAACCTATGTACTAAGCAGAGAGAATTAAATACGTTGGATGTGCTGGTTGCTATTATTGTTATATAATAATATATTATAATTATTAATATCATTATTATTCACTTCCCACTGGACAGTTACTAAAGAGTGATAAACCAAACACTGTTACTTTGGGGTCTGCCCGTAACTACTGACCTGAGCGAAGGCTTTGTATACAGAATGGCTCCCCGCTAAATGAGTGCTCTGTAGGGCCAGCTGTTTCTCATTTGGAAACAACCGGCTTCTCTATCCCCAAGTGCTAAAGAAAATAATCCCAGCGATCTATGGCTACACACTTGCACAGAGGCAGCAATGAGAATTTGATTGTGGAGATAATTAAAGTCATTCCTGGAACTTCCAAGAATAAAATAAATTAAAATAAAAAAGTGAAGGGGTGGAAGGAGGTAGGGAGCAGAACAGTCGATTATAGTCTTTATAGGACTAGCCCTTGTGAGAGAAGAGAGGGGACATCCACCCCAAGAGGAGCTCACTGAAGCAGCTCATTTCTCCCTCTACTCTGTTACTTCCTGGGGAGGCCCAGGAAGCCATCAATACAGGTCTCAGCCTCCAGTGTCCATCTCGGATACCCAAAGAACTACAGATGCTACGTGTAAATGACAAACTAATGGCACACCACAGTCAGATGTTTTGTGGGGTGTTTGTTTTGTTTTAAGTTTCGATCTTAAATAAAATACCTATGGAGCCTCTCCTGAATGGACCCCGCCCCCGTCAGTCTTTCTTGGCTTCTCTGAAATGATGAGATTAAATGTTAACAAACAAAAGCAGTATCAGAGACTTGAATTGACTCAATCTCTCGATCTTCAAAGGGGTTGCTATTTCTTTAAGGTTCTGCTGTCCCACAAAAAGAATCTATGTTCACAGAGCTCTAAGGGCATTGAGCAGTGCCTCCATTCTCTGCCTGCCTACAGTTCTTACAAGCCATCAGGAAAGCAAGGATCCTGTAAGCCTCCGTCTGTGCTCACTGCCTTTAACAGGAAGGGGAGATAGGCTCAATGAGGATTCCGGGCCTCTCAATTAACCTGATTAGTTCAGCACATTGCTCTCATGAATGACAACTTAGCATGGAAATAAGGGAGAACTTCCTGCAGTAGGCGTCCCCTACAGCCACAGAGATGCATCCTATTAGATGTGAGATAGCTCTGTCTCCCTCCTCGCCAGCCCTCGGGTCAGACAGAGAAGCTAGGCTGCTGAACCTGGTGTACCTGACTGGGTTTTGAGTCCCAAGAACAGAAGGCAAGTGTCCATCTGCCCAGGAGACCT
Organism: Mus caroli; assembly: GCF_978045245.1. Classification (NCBI taxonomy): domain Eukaryota; kingdom Metazoa; phylum Chordata; class Mammalia; order Rodentia; family Muridae; genus Mus; species Mus caroli. The sequence goes on from NW_028227268.1 coordinate 78,611,543, forward strand.
CAGAGGAGGCTGAGAAAAGGGATGCCCCATGGGCAACTTCAAGCCCTTCTTTCAGCGTCAACCAGGCACATGATAGGATTGGGATGGAGGACAGGAGGAACTTGTGGGTGGGGTAGAGAAGGAGAGAACAAGGAAGAATGCATTAACCCTTCCATCACAACAGTGCTGTGCTAGTATGCTTAAATACAGGCAACTGTAATACTGATTTCACATTTGATAGTACTGGGACATAGGTAACTTGCCCGTATAAGAAACCTTCCACGTATACACCCACAAAAACTATCTAAAGCATACATGCATTATTGCCTTTCATTCAAGTTAGCGTGTGCAGTAGACAAACTGCTTCACAGAGTATACTCCTCACAACGTGCTCTGTGAGAGCATCAGCAGCGGGAGTTCTCACTTATGTGTCTGCTCTGTGATTTACTTGATCAATTAAACAGTTAGGCAACGAGGAGATTTGCATGGTAACAGTGTGAAGATTAACATTTTTTTTACCGAAACAAATTTAATATTTTATCCTGCACTTTCTGTTTCTTGTCATTCTTTAATGGCACGACCACCTTGCTTTAGAGTGTGTGGTTGCAACAGGCCTGTCCTCAGGCAGAGCTGAGACCATCACACTCTGCTTCTCAACCCCTTTCATGTCACAAAATCATACACTAGGCTTCTACTGAACGTGAGCAAGGCACTGAGCTATGGCTGGGGACAGACAGCAGCCAGCAGCTGTGTCAACTAACCTTTAAGCATGCTGTCATCGTTAACAGAACTGAGGTACATCTGCCCTACGTTGTGTTCGGCACTACCACTAAACGCTGGGGTTCGAATTCCATAGCAAAGAGTCTTAGCAGTCTCTTCATTCCAGCTTGTATTGGAAACATCATTCTATGTGTTATGTGCCAAGAACTGTGCTGACACATCTTAAAATATAGGGCTTGGGACAACTGAACTGCCTAGTGTCCTGTGCTGCTAGCTGCGCTGGGATTCAGTCTGATTTAGCCTATAGTCTTAAGCAAATTGTGGACTACATCAGAGGAGAATAAGAAAACCATAGAGTTTTCCCAAGTTCAGTACCACTGGGGATGAGTTGAGTTCAGCTTGAAGGGATCTTTCTTGTGCAGCTTAATTCTAATCTTATATTGTGTTCTTCTTTTTCTTTTTTTTTAAGTCAATACAGTTGGGTACAGCAGCATGTGCCTATAATCCCAACACTTGGGAGAAAAGCTGAAGAATCACAAGTTCGAGGCCAGCCTAGGATATAAGAGACATTGTCTCAAAGAACAAAGGGGAATCAATAATATTTACTTACTATTTCAACATAGCACCCCTCAACCCTCTGAGACACTGAAAAAAAGCCCAGATTCCAGGAGCCTTGTTGGTTTAAAAGGCATTTACTTTGAATCTATGTCTCTCTTTGCAGTTTTTCTGGACAATCCTGAACACAGTATGCAGCAAACAGTAGAAGCCAAATAAATAGTTATGGAAGGAAAAAGCAATAAGTGGGTTCTTGTCTAAGAAGGCACAGCTGCCATGATTAGCTTAGCAAGGTAGCTCATCTTGTGAGGAAAAAAAAAGGCATGGTGCTTCTTACATTAGGGATATGTGACTCACATAAAATATATTAGACTCAGTTTTCGAAATCTGATTTTAAGACTGTGGGAAGTCCCAACCCGAGTGTTTGTTATGTTATATTTTTGTAATAAAAAAACATAATCATATGTGCATATGTGTGGTGTGTGGGTGTGTGTGTGAGAGAGAGAGAGAGAGGTTGAGGACTGAACTCAGAACATTTGCACATGTCAGACACACACTCTACATCCATTGTGCAATACTAGGAAAGTAGTGAGGCTTCCAGCGGTAATCCACAATGAAGATGAATGTTCCCATTTTGAAGATCGGAGCACTGAGATCCTTGAGGCAAAGGCAAAAGATACTAAGCAGCCATGAAGAATTTGACCTGTCTGCAAGGTGACTTCAAAGACTTTGTCTTTGCCATTGCACTGCACGTTCATTACATTTCTCTCTGGGGTATTACTTTCATTTCTAACCCCACAAGCTAGTGTGACAGTAACTAGGAAACTGGCTAGGTGACTGTGTTTAGGGAAACACGTGAGGGAATGAAGTGTGGGTACGAAGAAAATTGAAATAAAAATACCTCACGCTGGGAGGTACTGGAAACCGCTTCACTGGGTAATGATGGATGGTGAGGCCAAAACTGAAGCTGAGAGCTGGAGAACCGAAGCAGCACACCTTACAGTGTTCAGATCGGTAAGCATTATGCTGTAGCTATGGGTGCTACGCGGCAATTAAATTTACAGTGGCCAAGGATTTCGTTTACTTCGTTGTATTATGCTCATAGGTTGGTCTCTATGAGAGCATACAGATGTCTCAAACCCTTGCCTGGAACCACATGAAGAAGCTATCAAGCTATTTGAAGTTAGTCTGTGACATACAGCATGCAGCAGAGATTAGAATCTAGCTTTAAGAAAACACCAGAGGTTTTCCTAAACTGTTGGTAATGCTTTCAAAGATCATTGAGTGAGTATTTGACCAACTTCCTTTTCCAGAGAACTTTCTGATAGTTAAATAGGATGCTCACTTTCTGCTGTCTTCTTTTTTATTTTGTCTTTGAGGTGTGCGTGTGTGTGTCTGTGTGTATCTCTCTCTCTCTCTCTCTCTCTCTCTCTCTCTGTGTGTGTGTGTGTGTGTGTGTGTGTGTGTGTGTGTGTGTGTGTGTGTGTGTGTGTGTCACTGGGTCTCTGTGTGTGTAGGCCTGTGCATGTGTGTCATCAAACCTAATGTCAATCTAGAGTTCTTCAAACTAACTGTTCATTTGGGGGGGAGACATCAGTTAAGAGTCCTATTAAAACTATTTTTTAATTATGTTGTGACATTACTAACAGACCAAAATATTAATAAATAAGAAACATTGTTTTTAAAGTGAGAAATTCCTCAGCACTTAAGTATTGAACAATAATAAGTTGACAACAAAGAAGTTGTCAGATCCACAAATGGAGAAGAGAGAGAGCTTTGGTTAATCATAACTGCTCAGGAAAGGTCGAGATAAGGTGTCTACAGGACTAACACTCCTTTGGTGAGTCTCCAGTGTCTACATGGGCCCTCTACCCCACATAAGTATTCACAGATCCAGCAGGGCCTATGGATATCCTATGAAGTCATAAAAACCGATGCCATAGTTTAATCCATTTCATCACTCTACTTTGATGACCTTCAACTCATGGGTACAAGAAAGACTTCCACCCTGACCACATGTCACCATAGCATCGTGAACCCCACACCCCCATGTCTACTCCCTACAGAGGAGTGCTTCTCACTCACACAATACCCATCTCTACACATAGAATCAATGTTTGGTCAGCTGAACAGAGAATGGCTTTTAAAAAAAAAACTTGATATTGATTACGAGGGCTTTACTTTTTCCCAAAACCACCGTCATCACATATCTGGATGAAAATTTAATAATCTTATTTACGTCCTGTACAATAGATGCAGTGATCATGTTCCAATTAAAAGGCCAGCTGCCACACACTTCATTTAACTCTCTTTTCTCTTCCCCTTCCCCTGGCACTTAAAGTGTTAAAGAAAACAGGAGAGAAGGCTTGAGTGTACAGAGGAGGGTTTACCTACTGGCACTCACTTTTAATCTATAGCTCTTCATTCTGTAGCTTATCCAGCCCCTGTCAGTCTTTTTCCTTCTTTATATTTCATGAGGAACCCCCCAGGCTGCTCCTGAGAGACAGAGCCCAAGTGTCCATAAGCTTTTAGTCAGGTAAAAAGGGAAGAAAAGGCATGGGAACAAGAGCCAACGCAAGGCTAAGAGGCATCTTAGATGTCACTATGCCTTTGTATTCATGTCAATGATTCCGGATTAGAGTATTTGAAATAATCTTATTGAGAGGAATCAAAAGCTCACCGAGTGAGAGGCAGCTCCCGTAGCACACGGCAAAAGCACAGACAATATCTTGTTAAAGATGTGTTGCCTAACACCATTACAGTTTTTTTTTTGTTATGTTATGAAACTATTGTGCTTCGAACAGTTAGTGGGATGCTGTAGTTATTGAGGACCGTTCTGGGGGTTATTGTGTGGGATCGAGCTAGCTAATTTGCCAGCCGGTCTAGTGAAGTTGTTACAAGTGGATTTGAAAGGAGGGCATGCTCGCAATTGGAACTGGGCATTTTACCCTTAAAAATACAAGCTACCAAAACACTAAATATCACCGTGTCGCTGCTGGTGGTGGGGTCCAGCTGAGAAAGATGGAATGAAAATGGCTTGTTTCCACCTAATCAATTGCAAAAACTAAATCTTTTTGCACAAGTGACCCCCTCAAATGAAAATGTAATTGGGTTTTCTGTTGTTTTGTTTGAAGGTTTCCCTTTCCATGAACAATTCTCTCTCTCTCTCTCTCTCTCTCTCTCTCTCTCTCTCTCTCTCTCTCTCTCTCTGTGTGTGTGTGTGTGTGTGTGTGTGTGTGTGTGTGTGTGTGTGTGTGTGTGTCTTTCTCTCCTTTATACTTTACCAGAATTAAGGCAATTAAAATTCTATTATAACAAGTACTGTAACATTAAAACCCTCATTTGCTTCTGGACAAAAGCTTGTAACTGGAGAAATAGTTTGCAAGGGAGATTTATCTTCATCTACCCACACTCGTAAAGACAGCTCGCAACCAGAGACAAACCTGCACTGTTCACCATATTTCGTTGGTTGCAATAGGAGTCACTTTTAGACTGTCCTGAACAGTGTATGGTTACATGGCTTATAAAGAGATGGATAGGGGAGGTGGGGAGGCTGGAGGAGGGAAAGGGAAGAAAGAATTGGTAGTCTATTTTAGATAACATCTCATGCAAATTAAAATGATCAAAATACCGTCTCTTTAGTCTGGAACGTCTAAGTGGGTTTTCTTTTTTGGGGGAGGGGAGGGTATTTATATCTGGCCAGATTTTTTTTTTAATTAGAGAGTTTAGCCAGGTGCTGGTAGTGGCATAGAATGAGAATTTCTACACATGAAGCCATCCTTACAGGGGCTTTGCTTTGCTCGTTTTCAACTCAAAGCAACCTATTGGAAAGTATGAGCATGTTTATTATACTCATGGACTATCATTGCCGAGTAACTGCTACAGCGCTAGCCCACATGAGCCTGCAGAGCTTTCCTGCATTGTCCCAAATGGTTACAGAAACAAACTTATGATGACATGAAATGCAAAGATAAACCGTGTGTTACACACACACACACACACACACACACCACACTTGTCGATGCCCTGAAGCTCTGCTGAACACATTTCTTGGAAGCTGTGCCATGGTTTCCTTTACAGGAAAACCACTGTTGCTTATTAGACACTGTCTACTATAGCGTAACACCCTGTATAAGTACTTTGCATTATGATCGCCTGTCAGCATATTTGAGATGCATTTTAATGTATCCTGGTTGTGTATTTGAGAATAGCTGATAGTAAATGGAATCTAGACTGCTATTAGCTTATTGTATTAGTAATTTTTTTTTATCACAGTAGCAAACCATGCCCAAGTGTTCAGGGCTCAGCTCATCCTCAGAATGCTACCACCTGACAAATGTAAAATTGAGAATGATATTTGCTCACATAAGTCTCACTGCTAATAATCACATGTGAATTCCCACTGAGAAAACAAATCTTTAAATGCACAAGGGCTAGAAAACAACTGTAAACTCATGCTCCGTACCCATGCTGACTCTCCACTGTGAAAAGGTCTAAGCCTCTCAGAGCAGCCAGAAGGACAGCAATTATCCTGCTTAGGGCAGCTTTGGAGAATGGAGTCCTCTTCCTTCAGTTTTAACTGAACAGTCAAGAGTTAGGGAATTGAGTGGCATGGAAGGTTTCTCAGAACTCAGAAATGCATTTGCACCTCTGGTTCTTGGTGACCTATGCAGCAGCTTGCATGCTGTGCTGAAATTCTCTGCTCACTCGTTGGCCCTTTCAAATGACAGAATGAAGAGGAAGATAAGGCTTGAAAGAGCAGTAAACTGAAGTCATGAACCTGCCTAAGCGTCTCTTTTGGGAGCATATCGTCATGTTCATCCAAGGCGGTGGTTCCCAACCTTCCTAATGCTGCAACCCTTTGGTTCCTTGTGTTGTGGTGACCCCCAGCCATAAAATTACATCATTGCTACTTCAATGAAATTACTACTGTAATTTTGCTATTGTTGTGAAGCATAATGTAAATATCTGTATTTTCTGATGGCCTTACGCAACCCTTGTGAAAGGGGCACCAGACTCCCTGCCAATGGGATAGAGACCCGCAGGCTGAGAAATGATCTAAGTGAAGGACTTCATTGTTATTAGACAGAGACAGACAGCATTTTGTATGGATTTGGGGATTTACCATCAATGATAAGACAGAACTGGGTATTTGCTGGAAGACCCATATGACTTCAGAAATTCCAGGGAATAAATTCTCTCACACATGTCCAATGGTAAACACTGCCTACGAGTGACCTGAGTCTACATGCCACTGTCCTTTCCAAGTCAGGCTGATGGTCACAACTTAGTCAAGAAGCTAACTTGATGGTGACCTAACACTGCTCTCCTACAAGTCTGACCTCTACACCCTGACCTCTCAGATTAAAACATGGACCTTCAATAAAAATTTCTATCTGAACGTGGCCAAGATCTTCTATTCAAATGACCTATGGCAGGTAAAATGAGCATTCTACTTATTTCCTGGCTGACAATTCCATTTTGCATTATAATCATTGCGAAGCCAGTTGATATTACCTAAATGACCTAGATGTAGAAGAATACATCTCTTTTTCTTCTTTTTAGGAGAGCTTTGGATAAGTGTGGCACGAACAATTCCAAACAGGCTGGGTTTTTGCATCCCAAAAGGCATATATCCTCTTCATGTCGCTGTGGTCTGTCTTTCTTAGCTCTAAGCATGGAAGCCGAGATTCTTCCAAGTGGGAAAGACAGACAAGGTAAGACTGTGGCAACCAGTAACGCCAAGTCATTTAGAATAGTATGTGTGGTGATGGGCCTTTAAAAAAAGTCTCAGTTTTAAATACTAGCTCTGGGGGACTCAAGATTTGCAGGTTATTTGAACTATATTATCCATATTCCCGGAAGGGTTGGATTTTAACTGACACACCGTCCCTAGGTAGTCTAGGCAGAAGCATCAGCACTCCTGTGAAAGGAACTCTATGGTAAAATCTGAAGAAAAAGATGTTTTTTGTAAGGCCATCTGTATTCATCCATCTCATCACTCCAAGACCGTCTAGGAAAATAATTTTTCTCTTAGCTAAGCAAGGGTTCTAATTCAAATGAAATACAGAATAAAAGTCTTTACTTTCAATCTGTAGAGTTAAAGGGCACATAATGAAGCTTCCATAGAGAAACAGAAGTTGTTGTGTGGATTCTGAGAAAGTGGGTTCCCAATCCAGAGTACCCTATGTGACTTTTGTCCTCTTTTATCCTCTCTTCTGATTCCTACAAAGTAAACCTAATTAAGAACCTCCCTCATTAGTCTTCCAGAAAAATTAGCACAGCTTATGCTAATTACTCCTGCAAAATTTAATAAACTCGTTGAAATGGGAATAGTCTAATGAGGTTTTATTTATTGAACTAAGATAACTCCAAGGGAGAAGGTTAGGACACAGGGATATCCACTGTAGTAATAAAACTACGATGTATTCAATTTCCAAACAAGAGTTTTATTGCAAACCTTTTAAATTCAAATCTGAGTTCGTGCGTGAATGTTAAATCAATCCCCACCTTAATTCAATAACTGGAAGTCATTTTTTTGCTTTTTTACTTTAACAATAATTACCTCACATAGCCCTTTATCTCAAAGATAATGAAATTTGCTGTTGTTAGTTCCTGTTCATCAGCTATTGAACATAACACATTTGACTTTTCCCATGTCTGCACAGCCCAAATATCTGGATCATTGGGCACAGGCTGGGGTTTTATGATTCTTAATCAAGCTATTTGGCATTGAACAGAAACGTAACCTAACAGTCGCCTCCAGATGCCCCCTTCTACACCACACAGCAATTTTCCAATAAACATTTTGACAAATTGTCATGACTGAAAAAAAAGTAATTTGGGTCATATTTTCTTACTTTGTTGCATGCCACTAGAAGGAAATAGAAACTTGTCTGTCTTACTGCTGGTTTTGTTAATTTCATTACACACGCGCGCACACACACACACACACACACAGACACACACACACACACACACACACACACAATTTGCCAAATGGAGGTCTTCAAATCACTGGCAACAAATAACGTAGACAAGTTTTAACACAGAAATGCCTGGCCCTGCACCACTTCTCTGTGACCAGAAAGTCTCTTCCATCTACACTATAAATAGCTTTCCTGAATAATCACTGCTAAAAAGTCTTTTGACTGATAAAAAAAAAATAGCAGGGTTCTTCTAAATTCTGAAGGTCAAGCGGGGGGGGGGGGGACTCAAACTTACTAGTTTTCAAAAAGAGGTGGCTGTGTTAAAGCTATGGCAACTCCTAGCCACAGCCCATACCTCTGCCTTAGGCTGCATACAGTATGCGTATTATTTAAAAAAGAAAAAAAGAAAAACCTGACTGTTGTTCCTGGGTACCACAGGCTCAGACACTCGTATCCATAAATCTGAAAGCAAATCAACCCCTAAGCACATAACAGATATTATACAATCAGCAACACAGAATGAAATTGGAAACAGAAATCCAAACACTGTTGCCATCATATCCCCCCATCCCTTTACAGCAATTTTGGAGTTTTCGCTTTTGTCTTTCCGTGCCGACATTCTAGCATGTTTCATGCCTCGCTTTCAGAAGGGGAAACTTCACATATAGGCAGGGACAAAAGTGGATGCTTTTTTTTTTCTTTTTTTTTTTTTTTAATCTTTGGCAAAATGAAGAGGCAAATAACTTTAAGAACTCACATAACAATAAAAATGGCCAACTGGGAGCTCTGCCTATCAACTGGTCTCATTGACTACCAATAAACTGGTCTCGTTGCCAGAGAATGGCAAACACCAGCAAATCAATGTATATTGGGACTTAAACACATCCAGGATGTCTCAGCCATTTTTAAAGTGTCCCTTCCTTAAAGAAATAAAATTAGCTGTATAGGGCTTTTACTTTGTCTAACCAAAACAGGGGTGGAGGTCGGGGGAATGAAAAGTATAGCTGTCATATAGAGGTCATGAATATCTCCAAAGCCACCAACAGCATAAAGTGCAGACTTATTTTTTGCCTAAATTGTTTGAACTCCCCCAGCCAAGAAAACGGTTTTAAGTACCCTACTGGGACAGATGCAAGGCGGGCGACAATAGAAGCCACACTAATGCAATCCAGGTAACACAATCCTGTTTCAAAAACATGGGGCGGGCTAATTACAGCGCTGCTGAGTCAAGTTTCTCCTGCCATCGCAACCCACAGGAACAGGTCAAAATCAGATGTTATTCAAACCACAGTCCTATCAGCCTCCTGCATCAGAGTCGCGGCTTAAAACCCAACGAAGAACTTTAAAGCTTAACCCATTCACAAGCAAAAAGTTGTTTTCATGGCGGGTGACACAGTAGGCCCTTGTCATCACGTAAATCCAAAAAGACGATTAGACACCACGGACTCCTCATGAGTTCAAAGTTTGGGGGGTGTTCAGGCTGGCTCTTTGATGAGTTGTTTACTTTTTAATGCAAGAGTAAGAAATCCTGGCTTCAAAAAGAAAGCCGTGTTCTGAAAGGCATACACAAATGACAGCAACGTAGCAGAAAATACAATGTGTCAATGCCGTTTCTGCTCTCACAGACGAGCGCACCATCCTCACGGTGGATACCAGACAACATCACTGTACCTCGAACTTTTGCCACTTTTAACTTGGGATCAAGACGTTATTGTGCACATCAAATATATACATATATTTTCACGACTTCTTTCATGAATATTCTGACTGGAATATTCACCTAAAGCGAAACTTTGGCAAAGCTACTTGGAGATACATATTGAGCTAAGAACCTGAAGAGGGCATAACCAACACTATTTTGATAGAAACTAAGATGAACAAACTAGAAGCCTTGGTTTCTTTATCTGAAAAGGGATAAACCAAAATTTAAAAACATAAAGAATTTGACAGATTGTTCCCGTTGCATCTTTGTCTTGCTGCTGCCGCCTAAGACAGCATTGCTGAAGCTCAGAAAGGGATGCTCCTTTGGTTGCAGATTTCCTCAATGAAGGAATCTGCCTTATTTGAATGAAGACCCATCCCCACACACACACCGCCCCAGTGAATAGATGACGCTAGTCCTTTTCCTAGCTGACAATTGACAGTCTCTATAAAGCTTCCAAGCCATTTAACTTCCAATGAGTAATGCTATGTAACGAGTGGTTTATCATACATGTTTCCATACAATGAATTTCAATAATTAAAATGTAAAATGAATATTTGGGATGCCACTGCATAATATGTGCATACCGACTCAAAACTGCCCTGGCAGACTGAAACAGATGTATTGCTCTACAGTGATTTACTCGGTCATGTAAGATTAGTAATATGGGTCTGTTTAAAAACACAATAATTAAGACAAGCAGGATAAATTAATCAACTTACAGTACTGTGGGAGCTGCAATCAAGCCCGGAAATAACAGTAGGAAAATCGTCGTTCACAGATCTCTTTAAACTGCTTTTATGCATAAATAAAACCTTAAAATGTAGATGGATTACGTCCAACAGAACTACTGTAGCTAAAAGTGATAATGATTCAAACATTTTTCAAATAAAAGTTAAATATTTATAAGCACCCAACCGCATTTCATAAATCACTAACTATTATTATTTTATTTCTGAGGCTTCCTGGTACGGCATGAGGACTGAGCCACAGAGAGTGAGGAGTGAACACACGCCTTATATATTACTTTATGGGCACTCGTCCGACACAAAACCAGAGCCATCCGAGAAAAGGGCCTCCAAAGAACATTCCATATGGCTTTCCCCAAAATCACAATCTCTCGGCGCAGGATAAGTCAGGACCAACAGGCAAACTTCAGCCCCCAACCCTCGCCTGTGAGCGACACAAAGCAGGTGTTTCATTATAATGAGGACTAAGACGCCAGTGAAAGAAGAGTGGTCCCTACCTGTCAATTATCACTGGATCTGAGGGAGTCTCATTTCGGTTGCCACAGCTTTTCTTGTCACAACAGCGGCTATGGAGAAAGAGCGAAAGGATTTAGTACCAACCATTACAATGTAAAATCATCATTGAAGCAGACAGAAGGTTCAGATTGCTAGGCTGCAAATGCTAGAATTACCACAAAGCCATACCTGGCAATCAACGGATCCTAGGGACAGAAAACTCTATTTGGGTCACTTAGGGGTTAATGGCCAGGATTAACCTCTCCCTGTTCAGAGGACAGGAGAGGGAGAGGGGCCCTCCCAGAACCAGGCATACAGTCTAAGATGGGGTCTCTCCTTCACTACGAGTATTGGCAGAGTTCAACGTGAAGCACTGTCTCCTTACATCTAGCCAATGAGAATATTCAGGGTCGTGGGTGGATCAAACATTCTTCCCTCAGGAGCACACTAATTGTGTGGAAGGCGTCAATGATACTGATGAGTGATCCCCTCCCCAGTCATTCTGTATTAAGTGGATTCTTTCTTTTCTTCTTCTTCTTCTTCTCTTTTTTGATGGGTGGCACTTCCTTCAACCACAACCCTGGGATTCTCAAAAATCCCAGCACAGTGACTGTTTTGTTTTCTTTTGAACATTGTCTTGAGATTAAAGATAACAATCCACAATAATGCAAAGAAGGAGAAGGTGAACAGAAAAAGTGAAGAGAGTCTGTTCTCAGTCCCCTGGCTTTGGTGGCCAGCACCTGAAAGAATTGGGGACAACGGATCCACTGGCTAGCACAACCCTGACTGTGAACATTAGGACACAGGAAGAACATCCCAATCAAACTGTATTACACACATCCTAGTTTGTTATGACCCTAAGACTGCCAGGTTAAACAAACAAACAAACAAACAAACAAACAAACAAACAAGGTGTTTCAAAAGGGTGAATAAAAATCATGTATTTTTTTTTCTCTTTCAAGACAGGGTCTTATGTATCCAAGAGTGACCTCAAGCCTGCTATGTAGCTAAGGATAAGTCCTGAACTTCTGATCTCCCCGTTCCAACCGCTCAGTGCTGGGTGTGATTATAGGTGTGCGCCCACTTTAATGCTACAGTCTTAGGGGTTGAACTTAGGGATTCTACCTGAGATATAAAACCACCCAGTTGAAACTGTCATGTTTTGAGAAAATACCCCCCCCCTCGGCCAAAAGCTGTGCATTTGAAGTACAACCCTAAGTAACATTTTGCCCCATGGCTGCTCTCCTCCCAGGACTATACTGTGGAAAACCATGCTTGATCAATGAGAAAGGCTGGAAGGTTACTCAGGAGCTAGACTCTACTCCATACCGTAAGTAAAATACATACTTTTCTCCCGCCTTCACACATACATTCTAATGTCACACACACACACACACACCAGAGAGAGAGAGAGAGAGAGAGACAGAGAGAGAGACAGAGAGAGAGACAGAGAGAGAGAGAGACAGACAGAGACAGAGACAAAGACAGAGACAGGAGACAGGGACAGGAACAGGGACCCTTGGTGGGTCTACCCTCACTGCAGTCCTTCCTGGCTGAAATGTCCTCGGGAACTCCTCCAGCTTACTTGATGCTAACTATGGGTAAGGGCCCATCCCTTGAGTCTATGGCTTCTCTCCCTACCCATCATCACTATCTTCAACAGAGCCACTTTTATTTATTTCTGGGAGTACCGCAAAGCCTCCCCCTTGATCTTGCTGTCCCCACTTTGACTCCATCTAATAGATCTGTCCCATCTCCCTGATCTTTTTGCAGTGTCCAGGGGACCATGCCATTTCGTTGTCTAAGACCTTTGAACAGCTTCCCACTGCACTATGAATAAATTCATGGCATGGCACAGAGCCAGGCCACTGACCTGCCACCCTTTCTTGCCAGCTTGCCAAGCTCAACCCTCATGGGCCTGTTGTGATCCCTACAACACGGCATGCTCCATCAGACCTCAGGTCCAGGCAAGCCTCTGATGGGCAGCTCTTCCTGCCCTTCCCTCTTCAGCAGCCACTTTCCCTTGCCTCTTAGAAGTCAGTGTAGGTACCCTGGCTTACCTGACACTTCATCGTTAGCCTAAATTGGGCTGTTTTTCTCTTAGACAGTTCCTTCAATGAGGTTCAACCTGTTATGTATGTTTTGAGGCATTTTGGTTGGGAATTTTCCCCATTCCACATTCCCCTTCTGCTAATTCGAATGTGTCATGAACGTAGAAACTGTCCATAGCATATATAAAGCTTAAGCTAGAATATCAGAACTCAGGATTAAATGATTCAGTGAATAAGTGATTGAATGAATGTAGGAATGTTAATGGACAACTTTATGAATAAATATGCTGAACTGGGGAGACACACAGATTAAAAAAATAACAAAGCTGACTCTCTGGACACGCAATGTGTATTCTATCTCAGCCCCCACACCAAAGCTCCTCCTCCAAATGTCATTCTTGGCCTAGAGACGTATTTCAGCTTATGTATAGTCCTCATCTCCACAGCACAGATGCTCTGATGATAAGAGAAACTAAACCAGGTCTATCTGCTGTGACCCCAAGGTGCTCAGACATAGGCATGTGAAAAAGACAGAGTGGAAATAAAATAGACACAGTCAAGAAGACAGAAAAAGGAAATGATAGAAGTCACTACACACAGAAAGAAAGGTGTATACAAAATGTTAAAACTAGCTTAAACAAGTTTCTGTATTTTGGGTCACATTGCCACACCATGTAGTTGGCATTCCCTGAAACACACCAATAACTACAATATCATCCCATTGAGATACAGAGCGAGTTAAGAAGTGGCCATGCAATGCCCCTCATAGGCTCCTAGGAACTCTATGTCTCAGGCTGAATCACTATTTTTGGAGCTTCTAGAGGGTTTTTTGAGAGGCTAACTGGAGGAAGTATGTCTCTGGGGCATGTGCTTGGGGGCGGTACCTTGCCATGAGCCATGATCAGCTTCTCTCCACCATGGTCCCAGAAACAGAAAGGGACCATCTACTGAACACTTTGAAAAATGAGCCAAAGGAAATCCTTCCTCCATTAATTAGCTTCCAACATGTATTTTTTTCCATATCAGTGAAAATTGACAAAGATGTGCAGAGACATGTGTGCACATGCAATACATGTAGCTGGAAGTGCAAATGTGTGTATGTACATCTATATTCATGGAATTCTATACACTAAAAAGAATGAAGGTACAGTTGACACAGTTCCTGGAAGAAGTCTACATTATATTATGAATTAAGAAATCAAGTCACAAAGTAGTACGGACAGTATGAATCCACTTCTAGAAGAGTGAGTGAAGGAGAAGGAAGAGAAGAGAGGATAAATGTTCATAGGTTTGGTGTACTCCCACAATTCACTTAAATCTCCACTGCTTAACAATTTCTTCAGTGCTTGGCCACCCCAAAGCTCTGTAGCTTCTGCCTGGTCTCTTCGTACTTCCACATTCAACTACACATTTATTCGTTGTCTAATTTTATTATCTATCCTTCATGCTTGACTTTTACAAAGACAGATACATAAACTCTTAGCGTCCCCCCCCCCGAAGCCCCAGCAAAGGCAACTAAAAGAAGTAGGATTTCAAAAGTTGACTTGTGAATAAATTCGTAAGAACATTAAAGATTAATCTAGAAAAGCCTAGAGGAGACAGTGGATGGAGGGAGGGGCACCCTCACTTCTGTTCTTCCTGGTGTTCTGCTTTGTGTCTCAAGGACACTTCCCAACTAAGAAAAATAAAAGCCTATCTCAGGCAGAAGGACGATTTATTTATAGCTTTATTACAGTTTTCTCTACATCTTTGCTTATTTATTTATCTCTGTGTGTAGGTGCACACACACCTCTGCGTATATGTGGAGACCAGAGGACAACCTGCAAGACTTGAGGTTGTCTTCCTTTCTACCACGTGGGTTCCTAGGAACCAAACTCCAATCTCAAAGCTGAGATGATATACACTAACCAGTAGCTTCCTGGAGCCAAGCAGAGCAAAGAACTGCCCTTCAGGCAGGGAATAGCAACTGCACAGGAAGAACAACAGTCAACTAACCTGGACCCTTAGGGGCTCTCAGAGACTAAACCACCAACTAAAGAACATACAGGGACGGGGCCTAGGCCTCTGTACATATGTAGCAGACATGTAGCTCACTCTTCATGGTATTCCCCCAACAATTGGAGTGGGGGCTATCCCTAAAGCTGCCGCCTCTCTGTGGACTACATTCCCCTAAATAGGCTACCTTGTCTGGCCTCAGTGGGAGAGGATGAAGCTAGCCCTACAGAGACTTGATGTTCGGGGTGAGGGGTTGGAGGCTTAGTGAAGGGGGGGCTCTATCCTTTCAGAGGAAAAAGAGGGAGAGGGACTGCTAAAGGAGGACTGGGAGGGGGATCATCTGGATGTAAAGTGAGTAAAAAATATTAAAAATAAAATGACTAAAAATAAACAAACGAATGAATGGAGCTGCCCTTCAACCCTATGACTGTCTACTGTGATAATTCTTCCACCTCAGTCTGACCTGATTCACTTCTGTCTATTAAAGTTAAACAAGGAGAGATGGGCACTGAACTCTGCTATATCCAAGACAGGAGGCATTAACTGGAAGGGATGAGCTTAAAGAACAAAATCCCTAATGTCTAGGAGAAGAGGGCTTATACTGAAGCAACCTCATAAATGATACCATTGAAGCACTTACCAGGAAAAGAAACCACGTTGGTCAAAGCAAACAGAATGGGCATGCCTGAAGCCCCCATCCACTCACACAGCGTCTCTCAGTCTCCTGCCATCTGTGCCTGCGTGGGCTCGGCACATGCTCCCTACAGCAGGCAGCTACTGAGAGGACTTGGATTTCCCTAATTTGATTTGCCCAAGATCAAGATCCCCCCCCCAAAAAAAACAGGCAGGTGCCTGCTTTGCATCCCTTTTTTAATCTGCAACCCAAATGACAGGACAGCCATGTGGCCAGTCACAGCAGTAGGTCCCCCACACCTGATGTGGGCTATGTGTACTGGAGACTTCGAACAGCAACCTTTTCACCAGCAGGTCCATGCATCTCCACTGCACACTGGGGGGAAAGGCAGATTTAGGAGTCCCTCGCTTAGCGTCTAACACAGGTGGCAGATTTCTAGTGAGCTGACTCACAAGCTCATAAATCAGAGGAGGAAACATCTGAATGCTCCCTAGCCTTGGAGTCTGCAGATCCTCATCTCAAGCACTGTAAGTAGAGCCTCTTGCCACTGGAGACATGGGCCATTTGGGTGGGAACAATTAAGAACTGAGGAGAAAGAGAGTGGGTAATGGAGGGAAGGGGTTGTGAGGGTGGGACTGGGAGGAAAAGAGGGAGGGGGGTTTCCATCTTGATAGAAACTGAATGAATGAATGAATGAATGAATGAGTGAATGAATGAATGAATGAATGAATGAATGAATGAATAAGTAAATAAATAAATATATAGGAAAAAAGTCTTGTTACGTAGCTCTGATTGGGTCAGAACTCACTATCCAACACAGGCTAGCTCAATCTTACAGAGATTGCCTCTGCCT
This sequence comes from Mus caroli, assembly GCF_978045245.1. Classification (NCBI taxonomy): domain Eukaryota; kingdom Metazoa; phylum Chordata; class Mammalia; order Rodentia; family Muridae; genus Mus; species Mus caroli. Next base: position 78,628,205 of record NW_028227268.1, read on the forward strand.
CTGCCTCTGCCTCTGCCTCTGCCTCTGCCTCTGCCTCTGCCTCTGCCTCTGCCTCTGCCTCTGCCTCTGCCTCTGCCTCTGCCTCTGCCTCTGCCTCTGCCTCTGCCTCTGCCTCTGCCTCTGCCTCTGCCTCTGCCTCTGCCTCTGCCTCTGCCTCTGCCTCTGCCTCTGCCTCTGCCTCTGCCTCTGCCTCTGCCTCTGCCTCTGCCTCTGCCTCTGCCTCTGCCTCTGCCTCTGCCTCTGCCTCTGCCTCTGCCTCTGCCTCTGCCTCTGCCTCTGCCTCTGCCTCTGCCTCTGCCTCTGCCTCTGCCTCTGCCTCTGCCTCTGCCTCTGCCTCTGCCTCTGCCTCTGCCTCTGCCTCTGCCTCTGCCTCTGCCTCCCAGATACAGGAATTACAGACAGGTGCAACCACTCCCTGCTAAACTGAGCATCCCAGTAGAAATTATGATTCCTGCCCTACTCATCCTAAGTGGCTACAGAATGAGCTATGTGAATTACCAGGGCAGTCTGGTTAATACCTATGAAGGAGATAACTTCTGAAGGAATCTGCTACATAGACTCCACTGGCCTCCGCCATCCTCTCACACCTAAGGTTGCCTGTCTTCAGAACACTCAACCTTCAAGTGCTGAATCCTGTTGTCTCCTTGACTGGGCACTCGTGGCCTTGGGTACTGCTGGAGTTAATACCTGGCACTGATTGGCTCCCTCCATCTTTGTAAGCACTGTGTAGTTTTCTTTCCTTTGTCTAGAGTTCATTTCTCTCCCAATCAATATTCTTACTGTAAGAGTAGCCAGTACTTCATGCCATGTGGGCCTATAAAAACTGAGATTAAAGCCAGGCGGTGGTGGCGCATGCCTTTAAGCCCAGCACTTGGGAGGCAGAGGCAGGCAGATTTCTGAGTTCCGAGGCCAGCCTGGTCTACAAAGTGAGTTCCAGGACAGCCAGGGCTACACAGAGAAACCCTGTCTTAAAAAAACCAAACCAAAACAAAAGTAACTGAGATTAGATTTAGGGTACCTACATGACACTACTTCCTGAGCCACCAGTGACCTGGGGCTTTTTCTCTTCATGCCCATCTGTGTCTCATTGGCCCTAAAATTCCTGTGGTTGATTGACCTTGACCTTGACCTGCCCCCCTTCCTTTCATTCTTGGAACCCTGTATGCTCAAAGTTCTTTCTAATTCGACAGTGTGACCTTCTTATTCAATATGAGCATTCCTCTCAAGGATGGAATCATTGAGTCCTCTCTTCTTATTCTGAATTCTCAACCCCATCTTCCACAGAGCCTCAGTTCTTGCCTTTGAGAAGCAGAGTTTGAAGCTGGTTATCTTTCACCAAGTCCCTCTCGCCAGCTCCAGGCCACAAGTCTGCTCAGCTCTAAACCTTCACAGAGCAACCCTGCTTAGACCACAAACACTTCTTTAGGTGGCCTCTAAAATCCCTCTCCCATCTTCTCTCTCTCTCTCTCTCTCTCTCTCTCTCTCTCTCTCTCTCTCTCTCTCTCCCTCCCTCCCTCCCTCCCTCCCTCCCTCCCTCCCCACACACACTGATATGACTCACCTACAAATATTTCCTCCCTCCTCTCCATCCTCAGAGACCTTTACCCACCGTCACATCAAACCCTTTGCCCAGTGACGGACGTCTCATTAGCTGCTCAAAGCTTCCATGTTCAAGCTTTCCTACTATGGCATGAAATTTCCTTATTCTAAATTCCACAAGGCTTTTCACATAGTAGGTACTAACAATAAATATACATAATCACCACAACTGTAGGGAACCAGTTACATTCAGGTTTGATAGACACCAAACCTCCCTTCAATGCTTTCTTGCCATTAGCTATTTAGAGCCACAAAGTACCAAATACTTGGCCAGGCGCAGATGAGTTCTCTACTACTGCTTCTATTAATATTCCTTCAAGTCATAACAGTCTTTCCATTCTGACTCTGCCAAGCATCAAGGTAAGAATTTATAGGGACTATAGCGTTTAACCTTCACTACCACCCTAGGAGATAGCATTTAAAACCCCATTTCACAAATGGGACAGCTGAAGCCTGGAGTCCACTGAGTCACTTCCTGCCTTTTAAAGGGCTTGGCTGAATAAAGACAGAGAGTAGGTGTCATTGCAAAGACAGGGAGTCCTATGGAGTTAAAAGCACCCGGTACTCTGGACAGCTTATAAGGGGTTATGACTTGGGCCAAGGGCCAGAGGTGCTTCCCTGGGTAAGCCACACATAAGTGAGTGTCTGGAGGCAATCAGACTAAACCTGGAAACAAGTAAGGAAAAAACACAAAAACCCACCCTATCACAGAAGCAGGCTAGCCTTGAGAGTTTCATGGTTCTTTTGCAAAATAAAATAAGCAAGAACCTGGGGGCTAGAGAGATGGCTCAGTGGTTAAGAGCACCGACTGCTCTTCCAAAGGTCCTGAGTTCAAATCCCAGCAACCACATGGTGGCTCACAACCATCCATAATGAGATCTGACTCTCTCTTCTGGTGCGTCTGAAGTCAGCTACAGTGTACTTGTGTTAAGAAAGAAAGAAAGAAAGAAAGAAAGAAAGAAAGAAAGAAAGAAAGAAAGAAAGAAAGAAAGAAAGAAAGAAAGAAAGCACCTTCCTTAGATAGGTGCCTCTGGCCTGCCATCTCCCTGGGTACTGGAAATGAAGAACTTCTGCTGCCTGAAGTCTGCTGGAGAGCTGGGTATCAAGTCCCCCTACTAAGCTGAGTCCCCAGTTTTCATTTGCATTGAAACACAGAAGTTAGGGTACTCATATAAGCAAACCCCTTATAGAATCTCACTCTTTAAAAAAATAAATGAAAGGATTCATAGAACCATATTATCTGTCGAACTTCACAACCATAAATGATTGGTGTGATAGATTCTCAGTCATCAAAGGCAGAAGTGCTCTGCATCTTCAAATCAAAGAGGGTTTTTCTCTCAGTGTCAACAATTATAAACTAATGATGGTAATTTCTTTAGCCATGTCACACAATGGGGTCACCTTCTCCACAAAACACAATGGTGTTTTTTTTTCTCCTTCTCCTCCCCCTTTCTCTTAATTTACAGCACCTGAGACAGGACTGTCCCTTGATCTTTTCCTTTTTCCTTCCATTTGCCTATAATAAACAGAATGCACCAAGCCCTTTCTTGTGGATCGAAATTCTGTCTCCTTCATCATAGCCAGTGTACTATAAACATACAGCTTTTGTGACATCAACGCAAAGTTTTATTGTGCCGTTAGCTTTGATAGAAAGCACTGCAGAAAGTTGTTTAGAAATTAAATATCTAAAACAAGCTATTTTAAAATCCAGGGCCTTCACTATTTCATGTCTGCAATGTAGAAATTTCATCTTGGGGAGAGCAAGCTGTCTTTCACACCATATGGCTAATGGTGGTGCATAGCAATTAGCCAGGCTGATTAATGGTGAACAGATTCTAATTTTATGCTTATAATTGAGGCTGCATTTGCACCCCTGGTGCAAATTCAGCACATCCCAACTTCCACTTACAACAGGCAAGAAATCAAGAGAAATAGGATGGTATGGAAAGTGAGAATTTTTTTTCCTAAAGCCCCCTAAAGAGCATCAGATTTGCAATTTAAAAGACTGTTAGCCACACAATAGATGACAGGTTTGTGTAATGGGGTCAGGGTAGCCTGTAAACAAACAGTACCCCTTCCACATCTATAGGCAGTCGGGGAAAGCAGTAATCTGTAACATTAGCAAGATGACATTTGGAATATGGCTTTCCCTCTTAGCCACTCCGTACAAACAGCGTCATTTGCCTTCCATGGCTTGAGAATTTTATTTTTTGCTATTTTTATGTTTCTGAAAAATAGAGAGAACGTGAGCAGTAAAGCACACCAACCAGCATAATAAAGCACTTTGGACCAATGAATTTTAAAAACAAGGAAAATATAAACTGCATTAATAGAGGGGGGCCCTGCGCATGAGAGGCATAATATATCTCTAAGTAGTTCAGGAATAGAATTCTCTCCAGCATAATCCAAACATATGCAGATATGAAATGCAAATCGATGATGTATAGCGAGTGCTTGGCCTGTTGGTGAAATCCATCTTCCTGTTTCCTGTTCTGCTACAGCCACACGCAGCTCTACATGGAGAGGCCAGTCTAATGGCGTGTTAATTGTTAGAAGGCTAAAATGATAGAGCCGTGGTTGGGGGAACAGTAACACAGACGAGGTTACGATTTACTTAGGTTACATTTTTTAAATCGGGGCTTGCTCCTTTCCTTCTAAAAAGGTGCCACTCAGCCAGATTATATCCAGGTCATACACACAGGGTAAAACTAACTTGTCCTACTGATGAAGGAATTACGCCCTGTTTAGGAGTGTTCCACTACTTACTATCTTAAGTCTGGAGAAAAAAAACAACCTGGTTTTTAGAATAATTAACAGGTTTTACACATCACTGAAGTGAAAATGTGTGAAGCTCTTATATATCTTAGAACTATAAATCAGAAGTATTTTTAAAAAGAAAAAAAGCAGGATTTTTATAGATACAAATGTTCATGTTTGGGATTTCACTCGGAAAACACAAAACCCTTTTGAGTCTTTTTCCACCTGTAGAGTTGTAAGATTGTTTGCCCCAAGAGTCCATGAGTGGCAGGTAAGGGCTACCCATGCTGAGAAGGCAGCTGAAGACTCATGCAGACTGGTCAGTGACATTCACCAGCCAAACACACATTGTGCCAGAGAGAGGCTGCTCAGCTAACAAAGCAATTAGGAACTCTCCTCTGATGTCAAGTGTGGCATCTCCCTGCTTTATCTAATTACTTGGGAGATGTTGAGAGCAAAATGCTGGGTTATTTTACAAGGAATATGAGTGTAAGTTAAAAGGCTGCCCTTATCCCTCTGCTGCACAGGCCTGGCTGAGGCCACCAAGGGGCACTGTGGTCTCAGATGACACTTCAGCATGATCACAGCAGAAAGAGATTTATCTGTGAGGAACATGAATTATTAGACCTTTTGTGGTCTCCTTTTCATTATCCTTCCCCAAAAAACCCCAAAGCAAACTACCCCCAAGAAATATTAGCTTCATGTTCAGATATGAACAGGATTACTAAAAGACCATCTACAGGAGAAAAGAAGAAACAGAGAGAGACAGAGATGAGTTTAGGCTCAGGTATGGGGTGTTATAGTAAGTAGGACTCAAAGGAGGAAGTATGACTTTCAAGTTGCCCCAAACAGAAGCCTCTGCTGACTTCAAGAGAACTCATATTTTACTAAGCATGCAGATGAGTGCAAATGTCACCCAAAAGGAGGTTATATTCTATGTCACTCCACTGCGAAGGAAGAGGGAGGCTGCTGCTCTGTGGCCATGAACGGTGGTGAGGTACCAAAAACGCAAACTAATGTCTCCCAAGATGAAATGTAATAAACAACTGAGAACCAACGTGATCCTTGACCAGATTACCAAATGTGTCTGAGAATTCTTCCAGACCATTTACCAAAAACAATATAAACATATTCCCCACCCCCCAATGGAACTGATTTCACGTAGGTTTGTGATCCAAATTCATCTTTACTTCAGAGAGAGAGAAAGAGAGAGAGAGAGGAAATTTCTTACCTGCACATGATCTCGTGTGTGAGCAATACTCGGCACATTTCAGGGTTCTTGTCTTGGCCTTCATACACTATGGCCTGAAAGTAAAGGCATGTTTTTAGCTAAAAATAGAAACAAGTAGCAGAGGGTTACGTATAACAATCCCGTTCTTCACCGCCTCGCCCCTGCTGGGGGCCCAATTAACTTTTAGGAGCAAAAAGCCTCACTGGGCTGATTATTTCAGGACACATTGGTCAGGATCAGCCCAAATTGAGTGGAATGGGATCTGATCCTCTCTGCCCTATCAGCCACCTCATTATGCACATCTTTGGACCAGAGCATGTGATAGGCATCTGTTGTCAAGACAACCATAATTCTCTTTTCAATACAGAATAAAAATAAGTCTAATCAATAAAGAGGGGAGATCCAGAAGGCTGAAGAGGTTGCAATATTTTGTATTTCAAATGGAGAGAGGCCATGTGGGTTTGATCGGCCAGCCATGCACATTTGCTTCCGCACTGCTCCCAGCCCCCACATTTAGTGTTCTACTGGCAAGTAGCAGGAAATGGGTATGGGAAAAGCTGTATGTCTATGCATCATCAGAGTCATTTCTGAAGCGATTCCATCAGGGAAAACCCCCTCTTCCTACCGAGAGGCTGAGAGCAAGCAAGCGCTTTTGCAGGGTGTACACCCGCCCAGAAGGGAACCCTTGGCAGCATATGCTGTGTGGGGGGATGAAATCACAGAGTCAGCTCCCTAAGCAGAGAATTACATCTCACTCTCAAAATCTGGATTCCCTCAACCACCAGCCACGGGCGCTTTGCTCTCTTTTCTTTTTTGCAACACAATCACATTTTGCTTTGGGACACCCATCAAGTTCCCCAAAACCTCAAGCTTGCTCATGGACCTACAGGTCACTGTCCCAGCCAAAGAGACACACAACGCTATTGGTAGAATGGGCTTCTGCATCAGCATACATTTAACTCACTTAACACTGTATCACTGCATAATACTAATATAACACAGCTTCAAATTGTTAATAAAATTACTTTCACACATTCACAGAACCCTCAGTTTCTTAGTGACAAAACTATTTAAATTAACCAGAGATGATTCTTATTATTATGTGGTTCATAAAAGGACTTCTGTGCCTAACTGGTCATTCTCATGCACTATGGTTTTGAACTTGGAGACAGAACCACCGTGACTTAAGACCCAGTGAAGACAGATCCCTGGGTCATAACCTGATTACAGTTTACAGTATCTAAACACAGAGCAAAGCTAACTTTACAACACATTAAAATGGAGGGAAAACAAGAAAAGCACACATCCCTAACATTGGTCTATCAAAACTACCTACCTTTTATGGCTAGCTCATCATAACCTTGTATTTAAAAAAAATAAATTGCTTTTACTTTAACTGTAGACTTCTAAAATGGTTGAAAGAATATACTTAGAGGTCCAGGATAGATATTCATTACCCAGATTCCTCAAACGCCTGCCTTTTACTAAATTTGCTTCCTATTTTTCTTTTTCCCTTAAATCACTTTTTAGCAAATTGCAGATTTATCCTCAATATATCTGCATGCATTTCCTGAAAACAAGGCTTTTTCATGCATAATCACAGCACAATTATCTAAATCAGAAAATTAGCATTGATACAATAGAATAATCTAATCTCCAGACCTTATTGAGATTTACCAATTACCTAATAATGTCCTTTACAGCGAAAGAAAATCCTGTGCTAATCACCGCGCTCAGCTGTCATGTCTCCTTTCATTCCGAATATCCTCCAGCCGTTGTGGTTCATGGCATTGACATTGTTGAAAATACAGGACAGTTACTTTGTAGAATATCCTTCCGTTTGGGTTCTGTTCTGGTTCTCCAGCTCATATGAAAGTCTTAGACTTCAAGGTGGGACAACAGCACAGACTGATGCTGAATTCCCTCTGAACCAGGTTCTCCTTATCCACACGTTTAGTAACAGCACATACTCTGACCATTCTGTTAGAGTGATGCTCACCATCTACCAGTGACCACAGGCTAGCTTCTCACCATATAAGGTTACATCTTATAACTGTGTCTGGGGCAATAACTTGCACCATGTTAATGTCCTTTGATGTGTCAAATCTTTAGTCACTAGTCTTAGTGTGAACACATAACTCTTCCTTTATTCTTATTATATTTATTTATCGAATTGGGAGGGCTAATGCCATTGTGTGTTGTGAGTGTTTGTGTGTTGTGAGTGTGAGTGTGAGTGTGTGTGTGTGTGTGTGTGGTGTGTATGAGATCAAAGAACAAATTTCAGGAGTTGGTTCTCTCTCTCTCTTTCCATCATGTGGAGATAAGAACTGAACTCAGGTCTCCAGGCTTGCTCAGCAAGCCCCTTTACCGTCTGAGCCTTCTCGCTGGCCCTCTTGCCAATATTCTTAAAAGACGTCTTCAAATGCCCTAAAAGTTGCTTTATTCAAGAAAATGCATTAATTAAAAATATTCTGAAAACCAAAAATTGAAGCAAGTGAAATGGCTCAGAAGGTAAAGATGTCTGCCAAAAAGCCTTGAGATCAATTGAGATCAATTCCTGAGATCTAACACTGTGAAAGGAAAGAACCGACAAATGTCCTTTGACCTCCACACATACACTGTGGCATTCAGGAGCCCTCACACATATATGAGCATGTGTGTGCAATCGGGCACACAATCTAAATAATAAATAATTTTAATACTTTTTAAAAAGCATGTATGTGTCTCTTCTATTTTCTGCAATCACTGTTTTTAAAAAAAATTCAAGAAAGGAAGAAAGAAAACACAGTAAATTACTGATTAGATCTCAAGTATAGTGCTAAAAAATTCAAATGACGCAGTTCTGCTAACTCCTATTATCACTAAATCAGCTCTATGTTCTCCTAAAACTCTACATAACCTCGGTGTCAGCTTCAGTGTTTGCCTTGCTAAACTAAACTAATAATAATCATCATAATAATAATACTCGATTAGTCAGTTTACAGGTCTAAAAAACTTCTATGCTGGTACAGGGAGGTGGCAGGAGAGAAGAAACGATGTTATTGGGGGGGCGTGGCAGGCATATCAATTACATAAGATCTCCGTTTGGAACTTTCTAGATGAGATAAACATCATTATTACCAAGGCTGCTAGTTGAAATGAATGAGGCCATGATAATATCCAGTTAATAATAAGCTTCAAGGCAAATCCACTGAGGACTCCCCCAGGCAATGGATGACAGGGACTCCCAGAAGTCCTGTGTTTTCTCCTTGGTAACTGAACATCACTTGTTAAAGGCCCAGTCCCTCCATAATGCATCTCTTTACCAAATACCGAGCTACCACTTTGCTTCTGGCGGTGGAGTCAAAACAGAGAATCTTTCTCCAACTCAAGCATAGAAAAATGAAACCAAGAGTTCGGATTTACTCAGAAATAATTAAGAACTCTGGGGAAATCTGGAATCTGAGGTTTCTGCCTTCCCTCTCCCTCTGCCTGGATAGAATAAGAAGAGTTCTCAAGGCACAGGGTTGGAAGAAGAGGTACCTGCTTCTGGAAAATGCTGCAGTAAAAGAGAGTGGGAGTCTACCATGGGATAGGAAGGGTAAATTCCTGTCCCTAGAGTAAACTGCACTCACATTAAGGGAGCAAGCTTTCCTGTGCAATTCAAAGACAGAACTCCCTCCAGCCTCTAACCAGTTTTCTTATCACTGAAAAGACTTATTAAACTTATTAAAACACACATGCATGCATGCATGCATGCACATACAAACACAGCACAAGAGAAAATATCTGTCGAGAGATTAAAATTCAGATGGGACCAGGTACAGGTAGATATGATAGATTTATTTGGATAGCTCCAGAACCACAGTAACATTAAGACACACTTTGGTCTTTTTTCCCTACTGCCTCGAAGTTCCCCCTCCAGCTTTCTCTACTAAAAGCGTTTCTACGTGTATATTTAGCACGCACAGCAAGACTGGCTCACAGTTGAGCAAATCCAGACGCTAACATCCTCCCCTAGCCCCCCCCACCAAGGATAGGCATCTTCTAACACCAATTTTGGGGGACAGGGGGCTTCAGCTTCTCTCACTAATTTAAATGTATGCTTCTGTGGGGTTTAAGGCACGATGGTTGAGGTTGGATCAGCTGGGAGATCCCAAGGGCATATAAACAGCCTTGACTATTTTAAGTGAGACCATTTTAATAGACAGCTGGTTTAGGATACAGACAATGGAGCCCTGAGAAGAAGGCTCATTGTCATCCTCCACAGTAAATCATGTGTCTGCTCATTGGGAGGAAGGTGGTCTGTCTGAGAACGCGACAAAGACAACACTGGCTTAAATAAATCAATGTGTTTATCAGAAGTGAGGATGGGGGAGCTGCCGCTACAATGGTAGGCAGAGGGAGAGAAATTATAAAAACGCATTATTGGAATAAATCAATCGAGGATGAATCAAGTTGAGCTTTATAACCATCGAAACAAAAGGTACAGTATCAAGTGGGAAATACTGTTTACATTAATCCCACCAAGGGCAAACAAATGCCTCAAGGCAGTAGGGATGCTTGGACAGGAAGAAATATGAAAGAATAAACAGAAGTGACTTCACTGCAACTTTCAAATCCTGGTGCGACTGAGATAAGTTGTCCAAACCCGTCCTATTTGGAGACCTGACTTTCTGATAGGTGAGTAGCTCCTCTCTCTGAATGTCAGCCTCTAACAGAAAATAACAAGCAGGCAGAAACGAACGCACGTTCCTGCGGATCCTCCCTTGATTTCAGATTGGTTTTTTTTTTTTAACTGTATTGTTTTATATATATGATTAACTAAAGATGAAAAAAACATGGGTGTTGTTAAAACTTTCATAATCTCGAAGAACAACAGGTTTTACTGTCCGAAGAGAAAACTCCATTTGTTTTAAATGCTTAAAGTCAACATGTGCAAGTCTTTGAAAAATCAGTCAATCCCTGTATCATGCTTGTCCCGGTTACTGCTGTTTTAAAAGTCATCTTTGAAGCATAGTTCATCCCTAGTTTTTTGAAAATGTTTGCTAAGGCTTAAAAATTCACTGAGACTTACTTCGGCGGGGGAGGGCGGGGGGGGGGAGACTACACAGCAAAAGAGAAAGAAAAAAAAGCAGAAGAAGGAAAATGACTCTGAGCATACAGCGGGATCTTACTTCAGTGGGATGCCCACAGATGTTCAGAGAGTTGAGCTTGCTTGCCTTTGTTTACTTTTGTGATAGTTTTAACTCCTGTCCCACACCACATTCAAGGGAGCAGTGAGCATATGCATTTTTCTCATTAGGAATTTGTCCTGATTTGCAATAAGAAGGGAGGGAAGAAGAAGGCAGAGTAGAGGTAAAAGAAACTTGAATTTCCCACATAAATCGAAACAATAACCTTGAAAATGATACTATTCCTGAAAACAAAACAAAAAGCAAAGTCTATTTGTCACCTCAGAGAAAGGGCCATAAATATAAAAACTGCCTTCTTCAACCAAAAGAGGAGTACCTTCTAAATAAAACTATCAGTGATAGCAAAGTACTAAGAAGTGAGCCAATAACAATGTCTATAGCATCAATACACCGCACAGTAATTACTACATTCACCCACCCTGTGTGTTCCACTGCCTTTCATTTAAAAAAAAAAGTGCTACATAATATAGTCCAGTTTCCAGTAGGTGAAAGAACCCTAGTTAAAAATTAAGCCATGCCAAAGAAAACACCACAAATCTGACATTTCATAAACAATTGTGTCGAACAGCAAATCTACCATTAATAGTAGAGTAAAATCAAAACTCATTTTGCCTCAAGTAGCAGCTTGGCTACTGGCGAACAAATTGCAAAGATGTAATTTCAGCTCAGCAGCTAAGCAGGCCCGTTTTCAGAACTGAGTTAGGCACGATATCATATTCACTATGCTGCTCAGTTACATCAGCCCTAACTAAAAGGCAAGCACGTCCCCATGCAGGGGACTTTCTGTTGCATCTCTTCTGTCTTGAAGATCTAAAAGCCCTTCTATTATTCAAATTCCTTGGGGCTGGGTGGGGACTAAATATTTCAAGTAATTCCATATGACATTTTTCCTAGAAGCAATAAATGATATTCTACTTGGATAGTTACCGCATTTAGTACGTTAGTAGACAGAATTGACTTTGTCAACTCAGTCAGGCAATAACAATAAGATCACAAAAATAGCTAATTTATTATATGCTTAATATATGTCAATCACTGTTCTGAGGCCTTCACAGTTATGGATCTATTTATTTTCACAGCAGACCTTTGAGTTGGGTGCAACCATTATTCCCATTAATTCGATTCTAAATTCATATATATTTTAATTTGTAGCTAAAACCCAATCTTCCCTGCTCCAAAACCTATGTCATCAATTCACGCATGTCCACATCCAAACTGTCTTCATCCCCAGCAAGAAACACACAGATAGCAGGCTGTTGGTACAGCCATACGAGTTCGATAAATGCATCCCGACTAATATGTTCGTTTTTAATGCTGTTCAAACATTCACATGGAAACAGCTCTAGCGTAAATATCCCCGAACAAATGGCTGTATATTATCCAGGAGGGAGCAGTTGGGCCGCCAGACTGGGGAAGTACTAGGCCATCTGGCTCCCGCAAGCTCTCCAAAACCATCAGCTTTGTTTTCACCCCCAGACTCCAAACAACACATTTTCCACTGTGATGAGTTTACATTTTCCCAAACACAGGTCCTGATCATGCATAAAAAATTCCAAACTTCTTCATTCCTCTATGTGCAAGGAAATTTAAATCACCTGCATTTTTGACATGTTACCAAAGGAGACAGAAAGCTGTTGAAATATAGCCCTGATATAAACCTGCTCTGTCCTCTCTTGCTTGGCTCCCTGGGTATATGAAAGAGCCTCTTTGCTGGCCTGGTAAATTCCTTAGGAACTTATAGATATGCCAAAAAAACAGTGTTTCTCTACCAGGGAGCTGAAAGAGTAGTTAATCAAACCTATGCAGCCATGGTAGGATATAATGAAACAATCAATGGGCGTGACATAAAGTTTAAGCAATAACTTTAAGGACTGCAAACACCAGAGTAAATATATAAAGAAAGCAAGCTCGGAAACAAATCTGAAAACCTTCACTTTTCCTGTCCCTGCGCCCCCATTGCATCAGCACCATTCCACACCCATCCTCCACCCACCCCACCATTAAACCTATACATACAAACATGATGTGACTTCTGTTTGCCCTTCTCAAAAATAAATAGATGAAATAAGGGGGAAACACTTTGTTTTGGGGGCAGGGGACATGAGATTGGGTTTACTTTCCTTATTAAGTAGCACTTGAAAAACTTACTCTTCAAGAAAGCTAGTCTAAGAAATTGAGCTAGTTTTGTGTTTATTAACTACGTAAAAGATAGATTTGTTGATGAATGAACCACAGAGTATATCACATCTCAAGTTACTCATGCAAACCTGAAGTGAGACAGATTAAGCCTCAGGCTTCCCCAACTGGGTCCATGAGAGCTTCTACAGTTAACACTGTTTCTGGATGCATTAGCCATAAACTTTGGGATCCTAAGGGCTCTTGCATGCTCACTGATAGAATACCAAAAACAGCAACGACACAAAAACAATCTATTTTTAGGCCAGCTAAACTTGGTTTTGAACAACCCTTCCCAAAAGCAAGACATTTCTTTTCTAGTTAAACGGGTTTTGATTTGGTTGTTGTTTTGTTTTGTTTTTCAAATTTTTATATTTTATACCCTGTGTTTTACAAAGGAGGGATAGGAGAATGGGCCTCAGAGCCTTCTACAGTCACTCCTAAAATGAGATTCCATCGTACCTGGTAGGGCCCAAAATTAGGAATCCTTCCTCAGAAGAGTCTAATGAGACACTTTAGGAAGGTGTGAAACACTGTCATCCTCAGACATCTTGGTTGATTGAGTACAATTCTGTCTGGGTCTCAGTGTTACTGCTAGATGCACTCAAAATGAGGAACGACCTGTGCAGCTGCAGCCCAGCTACTTTTGCATGTGACTGGCTGACGATTCCATCGAAATGTCAACCCCAGCTTGTGAGTCAAGGGTATGACATCACATGCTCAAAGGCACATATCTACTATGGAAAGGGCTAGGGTCACCAAACAACGGAGACAAGATCTCACGGTGGCCAGGGATTCCCTCCACCAGCTCTGGTGTTCTTAGACATTGACAGTTATATTCTGCTCCACACTCTGAATATCAAAATCTGAAACGCATCAGAAAGCACTCCACAGAGAGCAATGTTACCACTTTGTCAGCCAGCCTCGGTCACTCCTTCTGGTTAAACGGGCTGCTGTATAGAACTACACAGAACCAACATTTTTAGAAAGTTCAAGTCAGACTGAGCGTTAATTGCCATAAAATAATTTCAAACTCCAGGGAGATCACTTCTGAAGCTGAATATGATCGTGATTCTGCAGCAAAGAAACTAAGGCTTCTGGTGTGTCTATCTACTGTTTTGGAGTGTATGATATTAACGAAGTCCACAAGAAGGTGACTACTTTCAAAACGTTAGCAGCAGCGCGCTATCCAACAACAAGCAACTGGATCATGAACACAGATTGCCTTTCAAAGTGAAAGTTATAGAATGGAAGGTTACCCAATCATTTTGAAAGCAAATGGGTACATCTTAAAACGTCGTTTGTCTTGATACTTTTCTACCAACTTAGATAATTGTTTGGGGTTTTTTGTTGTTGTTGTTGTTTTGGTTTGGTTTTGGTTTTTTTTTTTTCATATGGCTTCTGACTAGACTAAATAACTACATGTATCTATAACTTAAACTTTTAGTAATGTATGCCAAATGACTTTCTTATACCTGTTATTTTTCTTTAAATGAACCATTTCCCTCTCTCCCTTCCCATAGAATTTATGATGCTATCAAACAGCCAAAGATACCTTCAACTGTAGTTTTTTTAAAAGAAGGCTCTATGGCCCTGTTCATAAAAATATTTGCAGTATTGCTTTATATTTAAAAAAATTCTTCTACTGTTCATGTATGAGAGAGTTTGTTGATTTAAAAAAATCAATTCTTAGTAGCACTATTTGTTTAGGGAGGTAGGAATTAAAGTTTTGGGGAGATTTAAATCAAATGGAAACAATCTCTCCAAACATGTACCAATTTTATGCTCCTTGGAATAGAGCTTTTCATAGCTCGGCCTGCATTTCAGTGGTCAGGGTTAGAGAACCACCTCGGCCCTGTCTGGTTGTTGGTGTGCATGTTTTTCCCTTTGAAAGTAAATCCTAATGAATACATGAGGAGTAGGGTTAGGGTTCATTCTTCTCCCTCTGCCTTCCCTGTCTTCACTCCTTTCTGACTAGAAGGACAAGAAATGATATCCATCGTATCAAAACTGTTTTTGAAAAACAAAATTCCAACTAATATATTTTGTTTTGATATCAGAAAACATTAAAAACCCACTAAGTCAAGTCTTTTGTGCTTCTGCTCAGCAAGGAAAAAACATTAAAAATTCAGTGTCCAAAGGAAAGAAAACTATTCTATGTAGCAATCAAAAGAATTGAAGAAAATAACTGTAATTAGAACAATAAATGGGAATTTACTCTGAGCTGTCAACTAAGAAATAAACACAATCTTCCAGAGATGAAAATACTTATGGGAAATAACATGATATCAATTTCTTTAGACACTTATCACTTTAAAAACATACTTCATATCCATAATTCCATGTTATTTATTTGTGTCACAATAAATATGAACATGATAATCAACATGAGCTGTTATTAAATGCTTCTTGCTAAGATCTCAAACTCCCAACAGCTTATTAATGTGTATTTTGCACATTATAGCCAGGCAGATCTAAAGCTATTTTTAATTGTGCATGGACACCCTAATTCCAAACTTTCTAACCCAGTGAAGGAAGAACACCTCTTCTTGTTTTAAAAGGAATATTTAAAATGACAATCAAACAAACATATCTTAACCCTGCACTAAACTGCTACTGGCTGCACAATAGATAACTTTCCTTTTTGTTTTGAATTCTTTCCTCCTCTCAATAAAGCTGTCTTTTTTGTTTCTGTTACTTCAACTAACTAACCAGCTACTTCATTCTGAAACTATACTTTTTTCTTAAAATTAAGAAGAGGATAGATGAAAAAAAATCCCTCCTGCGCCTCATTAAAATGTCAAGCCTTACTTCCAACTCCTCTCATAATTGTATCATTTAAAACATAACTCAACCTTAATGTATACTGCCTGACACCGTGTGTTGGCAAGCTTAAGAAAATGCAGTCCATGTCCCTTTAAGACAGAAAGCCTTAGCTAGCTCTTGCTGTCTGGCTCGCAGCCAAACTTGGAGGCCAAAGCAGGAGGGTTTTTTGCAAAATACTCTTGAACAACTGTAGGCTCCTACTTCCAACACTACCTTCCAATACCATCGACTTAAAAAAAAATCTGTGGGGAGTTCATTTGCAAATTCCATCAGCTTCATTCCTTGAATTGCCTCTTACCCCCCAATTCCTCAGGCCTGGGCCTTAGAGAAGGCCTGGCTAGTTAGGAGTTCAGTCTATTCTGCCTCCCCGGAGGGGGTTGTCTCCCGGGCTCCTTTCGCTTCCCCTAGGGCTCCTTGGCCAAGCCAGGGGAAGTTCAGTCCTTTTTCCTTCACTCAGCACCCCAGGTTTTAATCATCAGGCCTGGCATTCCCAAGGAGGCAAGTGAGCCTCGAGCAGAAATGATCTGGGGAGCCTGCGCTGCTCCCACTTTGCCAGGGCCACCCTGACTTTGAAAGTTTGGGTCCCAGTCATCTCCCAGTGGCTCAACCGGCTTTTGAACTGCAGCAAATTCGGTGACCCGAGAGTCTTGGAATTCTAAGAAACTTACTTGTTTTGTCATGGAGTCGATGAGGCGCACGTAGAAATCCTGTTCTGTCCGTATCCCTGGGGGTGGAGGGAGGAAGGAAAATTAAGAGAGGGGGGATAAGCCCTGAAAGAAAAAAGAACTCCACAATACACATAACAATAGCAACAAACAAAAACTGAACGCAAAGAGGTCCAAGGTCAAGGGGAACTCCCGCTGTCCAGAAAGGGGCGAGCCAGGACGCTCCTTCCCAGAATCCAGAAAGGATCTGCGGGCCTAGTTCAAATGCTCCCCTTAGAAGCCAGCCTCCTCCAAGCACTGGAGCTAGAAAAGAGGTGGGGACACCCCCCCAACCTGGCCACTCTCCTTTCCCAGACTAGCGCCCTTCTGAAGCCGCCTGGATCCATCAGGAGCTCCTCCACTCCCAGCCTCTCCCTAGCCCACCCCCACCACCCCCCAAAAAAACCGAGGAGCCAAGCGACCTGGAATTTTGGCCAAGCAACACAGGCCTCAAGAAGTGGGGAAAAGAGGACAACCGAGTGGTCTTGTCAGGGCCAAGTGGCCTCTGGTCAGCCCTGGGCTGACCAAGCCGCCCTCTGCCTCCTCAGGTGAGAAACTTCCTAGAATGAAATTTCGGAGAGGCCTGTTCACCTGGAGGGTGGCTGACGGCTGAGCTTCGCTGGGGGGTTTTCGTCCACCTGGAGCTCCGTGAGCCCCCTGCCCTGACCCGGAGCCCCAGGGTGCTGGCACCGACCCGACAGGAGCCTCACCATTGCTGTAGAGGAGCTGGAGCCGGTAGTGGATTCCATTATTGGTCTTTTCGCTGTTGGCTTCCTGGTTTGCAGCAAGGCCCAAAGACACAAGAGAGGAGGAGAGAGGTCTCCATGAGCCAGTACACCCACCAACTTCAAGGCAACTTTTCCCAAATGGGGACCCCCCCTCCCATCCTGTAAAGCCAGTCAACCCCAGTAGTAACAGAAACTGTGGCGAACTTAATCTTTCTCCACCCTCATCCCAAACTGCTTTCTCTCTACCATTCCAGAAATTTCTGTGAGGTGCACATGGGTGAGACTCTTCCCAGAGCCTAAGGACTGCAGCCTGGGCCATCTGGGGCAAGCATTCCTGATCTGGTAACTCAGAACAATCATTCTGCAGGCTCCCAAGGCTAGACTCAAGTAGGGTTCCTCTCATTTTGGCCTGGAATCTCTCCAGCCCTGGGGGCTCCGTGCTCACTTTCTGAAGCAGGACCTTGAGTCCCAGGAGCCTGGATTCGTCCAGGGCGGGAAGTAGCTGGGGGCGGGAGGGGGGGACTCTCACAGGAGTGTGAGCAAACCTTTGCACACACGGAGGCGGCTTCCCAGGCGCCTGGGCCTGCTCTCTGAGCCCGGGACTACTGGGGACTGCCTTGTGCCCACTTACTTTTTCCTTCTCCACGAACCCCACAAAGGCCGTCCTCTCAATCTCCACGGGCTGGCCCTGTCTGTCGTAGAGGGCCAGGACGAAGTGGAAGAAGTTGGATTTCCGCAGGTTAGAAGGCGGCTGCTTCTCAAAGTGAGCCCGGGCCAGACCCACCCCGCTGCGACCAAAGACGCAGAGTTAGATGGCTAAGCCAGACTCTGTCCCGCATCCCCCTGTCACCCAGGGCACGCGAGCGAACCCCCCAACACCCACCTTCTCTGCTCCCAAAACATCCCCTGGGCTCCTTCCATGACCCATCAGGAGCTCAAGCGCGGCTGACGAACCGCACAAATGCCACTCATGTCCCTGTCCTCCCCTTCCAGAGATAGCGGGTC
Organism: Mus caroli; assembly: GCF_978045245.1. Taxonomy (NCBI): domain Eukaryota; kingdom Metazoa; phylum Chordata; class Mammalia; order Rodentia; family Muridae; genus Mus; species Mus caroli. Next base: position 78,646,404 of record NW_028227268.1, read on the forward strand.
ATCAGAACTCAGAGGTGTGGAAGTTTTGTTTGGGTTTTGGGTGTGAGATGAAACGCTACAATCTTTACTCCACTTGAAGCGCGCTGCGTGGAGAGGAAATGTGACCGTGGGTGAAATGAAACGGGGTTAAAGAGAAAGTGCGCAATTTACTACTTCGAAGGCCAGGGCGTGGGAATAGGCTCCGACTACGCCTCCAAATCTCGCAAGTAAGTGGGCAGGTGGAAATGCATGCAGGCATGCTAGGTTGCTCGCTGCTTCAGCCACCCTCCAGGAAACTCCCTAGCCTCGGCCAGCTGATAGTACCCGACCTCAGCACGCTAATTTTCTACACAAACGCAAGCAAGCGGAGAAGGGTCCCTGATTGGGACTCGCAACTATTAGAAATGATCGATCGCCTTGGAAAAGAGAACTGGGGTGTCTTGTTTTACTGTTGTAAGTGACTGTTGTTGTTTGGTTAATTTTTTTTTTTAAATAAAAGACCTGTCTTGCCAAAGTTTTGCCATTCTGAGAAATCCTCCTCACACATTCCAGAAACCCAAAGGGCCAAGGCTGCTTGGCTGAGAAGATCCGCCGGGGACTGGAGACTAGGATGCCCGGGGGCACCACAATGACAGCCCAAACTGCCGGACACTATCAGACAACACACACACACACACACACACACACACATACACACACACTTTCGCTTCTAGCCTAGTTACCCAATTCACTCTCACTACCAACCACTCCCAACCCTGCGCTCATGGGGATGGAAACAGTACAGGACAGTTGTCCCTAGCCCTTCCCCCCACCCCAAAATGGAAAGATGGAACTACTCCCCATTCCCCTTCTGCACCCTTTATGTCTAATGGAGCCTGGGCCCACAAAGTTTTCCCCGAAGCCCAGGTGGTGGCCAGCAATGAAAAGGGCAAGGTACCATTTCTCACTTGGGACTAGGAGCCCCTGGACAGGGCACTGGGTGTGTCCAGGGAAGTTCCTCAAGTTGGCCTCCAAGAGTATGGCCTCCAAACCACTCAGTGTAGGATCTGGAGAGTGGGAGAGGGACTGGGAGAGGCCAAGGTGACAGTGGATGAGAGTGGCTTTTAGGAGATGTGAAAATTAAAGTTGGAAATCACTATTCTACATGCAGACTGAGAAAAACTGAAGGCTAAGAAGTGGAGAGAGGAGAGAGTAAAGAACCAGATAGGAAAAATAAGAGGAGACTCCAAGAAGAGAAATGGAGAGAGAGAGAGAGAAACGGGGGGGGGGGGGGAGAGAGCCAGGTGAGGAAAGAGAAAAGAAAAAACGAAGAGTGAAACTGAGAAAGAAGGGGGGGAAAAGAGTGGAGAAGGACAAGAAAAAATTAAAGAAGGTAGAAAAGGGAAAGGAAAGATAGGAGGAAAGGAAAGAATTAAAGAAGGTAGAAAATGGAAAGGAAGAAAGGGGAGAGAAGAAAATTAAGTAGGTAAAAAGAAAAGAGGGAAGAAGAAAAAGGAAAGAACTGAAGCGAAATAAAGGGGAAAGGAAGCGAAGAGAAGGGGAGGAAAAGGGAAAAATATAACCACACAGAAAAGAAAACAAGCGGTCAGAAAAGCGCAGCTATCCAACACCGAGCTGCAGAGACGCCTCTTCTGGGTTAAAACAAAACGAAAACACTCGCAGATGGGGCTGCGGAAAGTGCCGGCAAAGCTTGGGCTCGGCTCCCTCCGGCAGCTCGCTGATCTCTGGCCACCCGGCGACGAGTGCTGCGCAGCCGAGTAGCGCGGAGCCCGGGCGGCGAGCGCAGCGCAGCGGCAGACGCACTCGCGTGGCCGGGCCCCGGGTAGCCGCGCCGCCGTCTCCGGGCTCTCCCGCTAGCCCGTGGCCTCTCCTTCACGGTCCCCCAGCGGTACCCACCTCTGCGCCGCTGTGTTGGCGTCCAGCACCCCGGCGCCCTGCATCCACGTCCGCACCGCGTTCATGCCGCTGCCCAGCGGCTCTTCCTTCATACTGCTTCCACTCCGTTGGATGCTTTCCTGGATCCCAAACATGAAAACAACCTTTTCTTGTGGAAAATCTCCTCCCCTTTGAAAATATTTGAAAAAAAAAAAAAAAGGAAAAAAAAAAAACGCCAACCACAGATTTTTTTTTTGAGTCGATGAGACTCGCGCTACATCAAGGCGGGCTGAAAAGCAAAATTTTTAAAAATGTAAACCTTCGCTCAAAACTGAGCGATAACAAGGAGGGGGGCGAGGGGGAAAAAAAGAAAGGGAAAATCCAACGAAAAGACCAAAATTAAGAAAAAACAGAGATATATGCCTGGCTGTTGGGGGTTGTTTGGTTGGTTGGTTTTGAGTTTGGGTGCTTTTTTTTCCTTTTTTTTTTTTTTTTTTTTTTTTTTGCTTTTTTTTTTTTTTTGCTTTTTTTTTTTTTTTCTTTTTGTAGTAATCACAGGCCGTTGGAGAACAGGAGGGGCTGGAGTTTCCTTTTGTAGCGGTACCTTCACTTGAAGAAGCAGGAAGAAAAAAAACCACCCTGATGACAATTTAAGAAACAATAGATACGACTCTCGAAGCTGGCTTGGCTACTTGAAGTGTCATTTTCCACAACCAGGCAAGTTTTTTTCTCTCTCTTTTTTCCTCCTCCTCTCTCAACCAAAGATGTTTCTTTCCTTTCCGTGCGTGTAGATGAGGACGCTGGTTGCTGTAGACAGACACACCGGAGAGGGTGGGGGGGAAGGGGAGAGAGAGGGAAAGAGGAAGGGGGGAGGGAAAGAGATAGAAAAAGAGAGGAGAGGGAGAAAGAGAGGGGTGGACCCTGCTGGATGGAGATTCTGTTTTCTCCTTGCTAAAATAGAAGTGATTTGCAGGCTCTCCCTGTGGAATCCAGTTTGACTCTCCCCAGAGCTAAACACAGGCACACTAACCCCAAAGGGAAGGAGGCGGGGCCCTCGCAGCCTAGACACGCCCCTTCTTTGCATAACGTCATCCTTCCGCCTTATCACAGCCAATCGCAGCTCCTGAGCTGGCTTGTTCACAGAGCCTGGCCACACTCCCTCATTAACATCCTTCACCGTGTGGCGCAGGGGAGCCGCCGAAGTTCCCGGCAAAGTGGCGAGCTAGGGAGCTCTGAGCACTAGCGTCTAAGCTGGAAGGAGCATGGCCTTAAAGAGCAAGAGAGAGGGCAGAGGGAAGGCGATGGAGGTATCCTGAGTCGAAGGGGTATGCACCATGGTAGTTCTTAAGCATCCCTTCAGAGCCCTGAGCGCGACGGAGGCGTACTGCCTGCGTTCTCTTTTCCTTGCCTGTCCTGGGACTTCGGGGGCAAACGTGGAGGAAAAAAAGGACTGACCAGGCAGAAAAGGCAGAATGCCCATCCCAGGTGTCCAGCTCTTCACTCTGAAGCAAGGGTGGCGGGATGAACTTTGTGTGCGCGAGATCGAGACTTGAGGGCACTCAGAAGACACTATCTCCGTGTCAGGAGAGGTAGAGAAGCCTAAAGCCCCAACCAATACGACTTTAGTAGATCGCAAGGGAATGGGAGTTCTAGACTCAGTCTTCAGCAGGCTTCTGAAATGCTTCTAAGTCTGGTGCTAACCCAGACACGAATGCTGTTGGGCGCGGTTTTCACTCGGTCACTACTCTCCAGAAGTCCCTAAGAGTGAATGGGTCTCTGGGGCTACGCAGTCTGCGACTCTAAATATCTTCAGATTCTCAGCCCCCTCTCCTGCTCCGCAAAGTAGCTTTATTTTTCTTTAACAACTGCAGCAAGGTTGATGCCTTCTCTGATTAGTTGGTTATTTGGCACACAAAGTTCTTTCTGTTAAAGGGGAAGGGGGCTTGAACCAACTTCCATTACAGCCATAGGAAAATAGACTGGGATGTAGAGAAGAGAGATGAGAGGTTGGGAGGGAAAGGGGGAGAAGAGGAAGTGGATAAGGTGGAAGAATGTAAGGGGAGGAAAGGAAGGAAGGAAGAAAAGGAGGGAGAAGAGGGTAACTTGTCTCCCATCTCAGGCCTATTGACCTTTGTGTTATGGCTAAGGAGGAAATGAGTGGAGGTTTATGGGTAATATGCCTACCCCATCATTTTTTTAAAAAAAGGTTGCAACGTTTAATAAACTCGTGGTAAATGTATCATTACTCTTAGAGGACATCCTGGATGCAGCCAAGGCTGCCAAGGACTCCATGGGGGGAAATTCTTTGCCTGAAATCCAGATTCCCTTTTCTGCTGGTCTTCCTTGGCCCTTTGATTTATAAAATGTATTGCAGTCGGTGACTGAAAGGAACACACATCCCTGTTGAATGGAACAATTGAGGCCAGCAAGCATTCTGGTTGGTGGGTCTGTCCAGGGAGGAAAGTGGAGCCCCTTTGTGATGAAAGAGTAGGTGGGTGTATTCCAAGACTACAGGTTGAATGCATGGCCACTATCTTCAGACACAACTTTATCTACTATAGCTCCCAGACTATTTATCTAGACTACACATGTGCTGGGACATTTCTTTCTGGTCCCATAATTAATGCCATCTCCTCCAAGCCATCTCAGCAGAGATCATCTGATCCACCAGGATCCTCATAGCATATGCTAGAGTTTCTAGTACACAGTAGGTGCTGTGTGTGTGTGTGTGTAAAAAGATAAGTTATATGCTGGTAGACACCAGAACATTCTCCATCCCTATAGAATTTAAATGCACAATTGAAGCTGGGCCTATTTAAACTTTTTCAAAGCTCCAAGCTGTTGCTGATGTCCCAGACCCAGGATCCTCTTAACCGTACACAGAATAAGCCCCTTCTTTAAGTTCAGTGGTGATCCTTCAAGGTAGGGGCATCAGGAAGCAGTGGCCACCCTCCTACAATGGGTCCCAGGAAGTCCTAGCTTAAGACTCAGGCCTCTCTCCTTAACTGCTTGAGTCTCCACTTTTCAGTAATCAAGACAAAACATTAAAAGTTGAATGTAGTAGGGTAGATGTTCCGGTGATGCACACAGTCAAGAAAAGATCATTGCCCGAAAGAGGAGAAATACAGTCACATTGAGGCCTGTGGTTAACAAGAGTCACAAAGAACATAGACCTCTGGAGGTTGGAGGTCATCTGCAAAGGATCCTGGTGTCAGTCAGCACATGAAACCCACTATCCAGAAAAGAGAAACTGGAACAGAGAATGATATCTATAGCAGCCCAATTCTCCAGAAACTAACTATAAAGGAAGCAATTTTATATCCATAAACTGGAGGAGGAGGAAGAGGAGGAGGAGAGAAAGGGGAGGAGAAGGAGGAGGGGGAGGAGAAGGAGGAGGAGGAGGAGAAGAAAGAAGAAGAAGAAGAAGAAGAAGAAGAAGAAGAAGAAGAAGAAGAAGAAGAAGAAGAAGAAGAAGAAGAAGAAGAAGAAGAAGAAGAAGAAGAAGAAGAAGGCGGTGATGGTGGTAAAGAGAGGGAGGCAAGAATCTTTGGATAGCCCTAATTCCCTTTGGCTTGACAGGCAGCCAACACCTCACCTGGGATAGTGGGCATATTTCACTTTCATTAAGCAAAGTGCATTTGTAGATTTTCATCTGGGGTGAATTGCCTTTTAACGTGGCTTCTGCATCCAATAATAAACGTTTAAGTATAAGGAAGCCAAAAGGAAGTGGGGGAGAGAGAGAGAGAGAGAGAGAGAGAGAGAGAGAGAGAGAGAGAGAGAGAGAGAGAGAGAGAGAGAGAGAGAGCTGTGTGTGTGTGTGTGTGTGTGTGTGTGTGTGTGTGTGTGTGTGTGAACATTCAGATTCCTGGGCCTCCTTCACAGCTGCAGGACCAGAGCCTCTGGCATTGGTACCTAGGAATCTATATTTAAAGACATTTAAAAATTCTTGCCTTCTTTTCAAACAAAGAGATAGGGAAGGAGCCACTGTAAAGGAATATGTTTCTTCTAGAATGATGTTTTCCTGTTGAACTTCTGGCAGATTCTTCAGCTGGGGGTGGAAAGATGGGGTGGTGGTCATGGATAGGTTCTCAGAGGGTCCACACTACCAAGTGGGGCTGCCCAGCTTCTCAGGTCCCTCAGTGCTGGAGGAAGTTGAGGCTAGGGCACAAGAATTCCCTCCCCCTGCGCCCTTCAAGCCCGACCACTGGCACCCAGGCCGTCTCAAACTTCTGTAGACCCAGACCCCCTTTCATGGGGCATATAAAATGATGCAATAACTTCTAGGGACTCGGGTAAAATTATGCTCCCCTGCTTGCCTTTCAGTTAAAAGAAAGACCCCCTGAATTGAATGGAACTGGGATCAGAAGGAATGTCCCAAGAAAAGAGGGGATGGCTTTTGCTTGTCTGCCCCCAGGAGGCAGGCTTGGGACTTGTCCTGAAGCGTGTTCTGCTTTTCTCTTCTTGAGGACCCCCCCACCCCGGGATCCAACAGTCGGGGAACTGCCCCCTCACCTTTTTTAGCTTTCTTGCCAGAGGTAGCTGCGACCCCAGTGGGAGAACGGGTTCTTCATTCAGTGCTGGGTAGAACTGGAAGTGGGCGACAAAGCGCCTAAGCTCAAAGGCCCTCTAAGAGCTTCTGGGGAGTCGCGGGCCACTAGACGTCTGAGATGTGTGACTGGGACAGGCCGAAGCCAGGCCACTATCAAGGGAACCCGGTAGAGTCTGTAGCGACCTGGAGTCCTGGGAAAGCGGGGTACAGCCAGGCAAGGGCGAGGGCGATGGGAAGATACCACGGATGAGTGTTGGAGCTACCAAACACTGGGACCCACGCGCCCACTAAACCCTGGTCTGTCCCCGGGTGGCAATTCACCCATCTCTGTGGGGAGCGTGGGAGCCGCAGGCCAGAACGCCACCGGAAATCCGGACTCTGATCCGGGCTTGCGACCTCGCGGCGCTCCGGAAAAGTCCCTCCTTTGCTCATCCAGTCTCTGTCCCTGGGATAACCCTCCTCTTCTTGGAACCAACTAGAAAACTGAAGAAGAGGGTGACAGCTACTCGCAGGAGGCAGAGAACGAATAAACAATCTCTAAGGCTCTGTCGCAGAGACTGCAGTCAACGTGGGTAGGACCAGGCGCGGTGCGGTTCCACAAAACTGTCCCCTCTCAGAACGAGCTGAGGCCTCTCTCGGGTTTCCCCCGGGATCGTCCCAGACAATAAATAGATCCCATTTGTTGCTAGGTTTACCGGACATGAAATTACTCAATCGCGACTACAGTCCACTCCCATTGTACAGGTGAGGAAACGGAGGGTTTTTAAGAGAAGCGGAAGCGAATGAAATCTTGTTCCTGCCACACCACTAATAAAGTTACCAAGACATTGTCTCAGGGACCAGTGCTCTTAACCTTGGTCAAACCTCCACCCGGCAGAGGCAGCTAAGGGCTATCCACCACCACTAGAACTCTTGGGTGCACTGAGTCCTGGTTACACATAGGGGGGGAGGGAGATAAGGGGAACAGAGTGAAAGAGAGAGGGGGCGCTTGTCACGGTGAGGACAAAACACACAGAAGTCAGGAGAGTGTAGTTTCAGGAAAATCTTAACGAATATGATTATTTGAATACAAGTTTGCGCTGTAATGTAAGTGGGTGCTTCTCCCCCTCTCGTCCCCGGACAGGACTCCCCAGGGACGTACCAGCTCCAGCCCTAGCTGTGTCACGTCCTCTCCCAGTCCCAGCTAAGGTCTAAGCTTGCCTAATGAAACAACCTTAAGTACAGGACTTTGCTATGATGTCCAGTGTCCACGATGTCCATTACAGGACAGAAATCAGAACAGCTGAGTATGTGTTTTAATTGTGGGCTGGGGGGACATGGTTCAGTCTTGGCCTGAGCACAGATAGCTAAAACCCGACATAATTCTGAGTTGAGAGAAAACAGCTGGTGGTGTTCCAGAAAAAGAACTCTAGGCTGGTGCTGCCCAGGGGTGGAGTTCAGCTGGTACCCCACTTTGAGAATTTTGCCTATCTGCCTAGGAGACTAAAGCTGGCTTTCTCCACATAGGAGGTGGGGTGGGGTATTCAAGGGGTTTAGAAGGGAGCTCTCCAGCAGTTTATAAATTAACACTGCTTAAGTTTTAAAACAAACTGAAATGGAAGAAAGAAAAAAAAAAGGCAGGGAGTGGGGTGGGGGTGCTATAAAGATTTAAGAGAGAAAAGGGCTTGTTTCCCTAAAGGAAAGTTAAGAAAGGAAAAGCGCATTCGAGAGGTGGGTTCAGGATACCCAAGTGAGAAAAACTGTGTGCTCCTTTTTTGGGGCACCTTTCTGGGTATTTGGCGCTGTGCGCTTCCTGGTCCTTATTGGTACCTTTGTTTAAAGTGCCTGTGGTGTGAATGCAGACACGGGTTTTCAATCAGCGACCCTCGGCTACATTATTTGAGGGTCTGCACAATGCATTCTTGGCTCCGTGTGAGCGCGCGTGCTTCAGTGCGGGGCCAAGGGGTACACAGGTGCACCTCTATCTCGAGTGTGCATGAGAGTCACGTGAAGACATAGTTTATGTGAGTACAGTGTGTAAGTACAGAACTTGGGTACCTAGCAAGATCGTACACGCGAGTCTGAGCCCGCACTTGTGTGTGTTAACTGCCGCAAAGACATCCTAAGAATCAAAGTCCAGCTAGGCGAAAGCAGCAGGCTGCGTGGAAATCGAGGTGTCAAGGGCAGCGGTGAGGCTGCAGGTCCCTTGGCCTTACGGGTGGGAGGGAGCCTGCTGGAGGAGCGCAGGGCATGGCCACAGGCCGGGGGTGGGCGCCCAGCTCAGCTCCCTGCAGACCAGGTGTAATTTCCACCCACAAATTACCCGAACTGAGAGCGCAACGGTCCCTGCTGGACAGTTCCGCGCGCTTAATGGTTCCTCGCGGACAGTTTCTGATTATTGATGCGGCGTCCAAAAAGAGACCGCTTCCGGGAGATTTGCTTGTGTGTTCATTCCCCTTATCGCTGTTGATTTGCTTGGCTGCTACAAAGACCCAGCCAAACCGACCAGCGCGACCAAGAAGTCCTGAGCGGATTCCGTCGTGCTAGGCTAATTGCTGGCCAGAATTGTCTTCCAAGGTGGAGTCACAGCGCCACCTCGCGATCCCCTAGCTCCCTTGCGGTACTGCCGCTCGAGAAGGAGACTTTGCAGGTCCCCAGCCTATAAATTCCCAATGCTGGTTCCTGTTCACACTCACCATTTCTTTATTCGGTTAATAAGTTCTTCATTTTCCCAGGCACACCTTGAACACCTCTGGACTACCCACCCGCCACGGTTCAATCTCCAAGGTTACCTAAATGAACCTCTCTCTCCAAGACAGCCCATGGGTACCTTTCCTCAGGTTCCCCTAAGGCTCAGTTCACACTGTCAGAAAATACAGTCTCTCTTCCCTCCCTGGTCAAGGTACTCCTCAATAATGTCGAAAATTGTTCTTCCAACATCAACCCAATCTAGAACTTATTGGTGAGCGTGTGTGAGGGAGTCTCTGATCCAATGTTTTATACTAAGCATAAGGCAGTCTTATTTAATCATCCCACATACCAAGCCTTGACTATTATTATTATTATTATTATTATTATTATCATTATTATTATGCACACGAAGAAGCCATTATTAGAGGGGCTAAAGTGCCCAGCCGAGGTCATGAGCCCAGGTTAGTCTATCTGATGCCAAAACACACCTTTAGCAGTTTCTATGTCTTGCCAACTTCATCAGCTCTATGGCCTCAGGTCATGTGACCAGACAAGGCTTAGAGTTAGCATTCATGTAAACCCATTGCTCTGGAGAACGGAGACAGGAAGAGGACTACTATTATCAAGCACACATCATATTACAGCCTATCACACATAGAATATTACAGTGTATTGCACACAGCATATTACAGCATATAACACACAGCACATTACAGCCTATCACACACAGCATATTACAGTGTATTGCATACAGCATATCATAGCATATAACACACAACACATTGTAGCATATCACATACAACATATTACAACACATGATACACAGCATATTACAACATATAACACACAGCAAATTACAGTATATTGCACACAGCATATAACAGCATATCACACACAGCATATTACAGCATATCGCATGCAAGGATTGCTCACAAAGCATATTACACCACTCTCTACCCAAGGGACCCTAGCCAAGCCAGTCATCCTTCCTTCATCTTTTATTTTTTAATTAAAGATAGTTTACAATTGATTTCTATTTTATGTGTATTCACATCTTACCTGCATGTATGTATGCACACCACAACCATGCCTCCTGACACAGAAGGCAGATACCCTGGAACTGAAGTTACAGACAGCTGTCATGTGGGTGCTGAGAACCAAACCTAGGTCCTTTGCAAGAGCAGCAGGTGCTTTTAACCAGTGAGCCACCACTCCAGCTCCCCAACCTCCTTATCCTTAAAAGTCAGTTTACTGTAAGGGACAAAGGAGAGACGTGGATGTTACATACCTGATGTACTGCTCCACGCTGCAACCAGCACAAATGCAGCATTTGTGAGCACTGGGCTCACAGCTCGAAAAACATAATTACTGATAGTCACCAACTAACACACCAAACAAAATGAATCTACCACCTACATAGAATTTATTATGAAACTACCTTGTGGTTATATCTTCATTTTCATTGTGGGACATGAGTTACGTAATGGGACATGTTTACTTTATGATGGTCTGAGTGTTTATATTACCCTGATATTTTATTTAAAAAAAAAAAAACATTTAAGGGATGGAGAGGGCAAGAGATAGAACTAAACAGTAAATCAGTAGGTTTTGCCTCTTGCCCTTCCCTTCCTTTGTAGACTTTTGCCAGGAAAGATTTAAAGGGAGACTATAAAAATGTTTCTTACTCTGGAGAGTACAAAATTCTGGGTTTTTTTTTCAATTATGGGAGATTCTGAGCTAGTCTGAGTTTTTCCCCCACTCAAAAAAAAAAAAAAAACACATTGTCACAGCTAACACATTAAAAGCTTTGGGATCAAGCTAAGCAAATGTGTGCATGCAAATGGTGGCACCCAAGTAAGAGAAACAAACCAGGGTTGTCGGAACACGGGCCAGCCAGCCTGTTAGACATTTCTCTAAAAGACAATATTTTAAAATTCAATGTCTCTTTCCAGAATGACTCATTCAAGAACTACTCCTGTTGAGTTTGTCGAATATGAACTCTGCAGCCTGCTCAGGTTAGACCTTCCATGCTCTCGAAAGGCAGATGAGCAGTAGAGCCAGGCTGTAGCTCTGTAATGTCTCCTCAGAGGAGGAGGCAGGACGATCCACAAGGGAGAGAAGTGTGCTTCCGGTTCTGCTGGCCCACGATCCATTTCTAGAGACTCCACTGCAGGCTGGATCGAGCTAAATTCATGTGTACCTGTTTCTTTTTCTTGGGATGCTCTCGTATGGAGAAAAGGAGACATGGGCAACTCTACCTGCATTGAAGTCGTGTGCTCAGGGGTTTAGTAGCATGGCTGGTGAGATTTTATTACCCTTGGCTGGAAATTTGGCTCATACTAATGCCACGACCCACTGACTTTTTGGCGACTTTGGATCTATTCTATTTCTCCCTCCTCTTCCCCCTCCCTCCTTTTCGAATGTTCCTCCTCTTCCTTTTCCTTTCCCTCTTCTTTCTCACCATGACAGTCATTAGGGATAGCCACCAAAATCCTAGGTCTTTCTCTTCTCGCAGAGTACTACTTCCCACATTTCCAGGTTGGGATACCCTGGGTCCTCTGTAAGTGGAGAAGAACTGTGATTTGCCTCAGCAAATGAGGAGTTAGCAGGCATGGCATGTCACTCATGGGCAAGAAGCAGGAAGAACCAGGGCAGAGTTCATCAAGCTCCCGGTCCCTAGTGACAGGAGCTGATGGATCCCCAAATGGAGTTTACAATCACCTGCCACTCTTTGTAAAGCTGATGTGTACTGGGGTCCCCTTGTACTCACAGGGGCATTTAGCATGAGTGGGAAATTACCCTGTTTCTATAAAGCACAGGCGATTCTTGACTGGAGTGTGGCCTAGCCTTCTTGACTAATGCACTTTGGAAAGTAACATCTTTTCCTCTGGGAGGAAAAAAAAAAGAAAGTTCTTCCCATGAGTGAAAAAAAAAAGTGGCTTTCTCCATCTAATGAAAAGAATTATCAGAAATCTGAATGTCTTTGCTTTAGTCAAGTCACTCTTAGAGTTCCCAACATCATTTGGAAACTCCGAAGAGAGAAAAGGAGATGTGCTGAAGACATCATTGAAAGGAAACTGGAAATTCTTTCGGGAGCCCCATAGGACTTTCCAGGAGCATTTTGTTCACTTGCAGATACACTAGGAAGAGTTTCCTTAAGGTCTGACTGGAGAAGGCGTTCTTAGCAGCTCCACAGGGGAATGCAGAAACATTTCTCAGGACAGTAAAGATGGCTCAGACATTAAGGTTGCTTGCTTGCTGCTCTTGCAGAGGACCAGAGTCAAGTTCTCAGTGCCCCATCCAGGACCACCACCCATGTAAGTTCCACTGCAGGGGATCTGACACCCTCTTCTGGCCTCCACGAGTACCCACATGCACACATGTGGCAGATCTCTCACAGATACACGTTCATTATATATAAATAAAACCAACAAACCTTTGTTAAGAAAGAAAGAAAGAAAGAAAGAAAGAAAGAAAGAAAGAAAGAAAGAAAGAAAGAGAAAAGAAAAGAAAAATTTCTTTTCCCATTACATTCACTTCTGTAATTTCAAGTTGACAACAGTAAAAATACTTAGCCAATTAAGTCTTCAAGAAACATTATCTAGGACAAGTTAGCTTTTCCAGAATTTAGTTTTTTCATCTCATGCTATGGAGTAAATGTTTGTGTTCCACCCACGAAATCATATATTGAAACGTTACACCCCAACCCCCCCATATGCTGGTATCTCCCAACAGTCGCAAACACACAGCGAGGAAGTAGCCATCCACAGGACAGGAGAGAGCTGCTTCATGGGGGAGGAGCCAAGTTTCAGATTCACCAGCCATGACTGAGCAGGAAGTTCCTATAACCCCAGCACTAGAGCATGACATCATCAATCTGACAGTGATCTCAGACTCCTAAACAGCCAGCCTGAGAAGAATAAATGTCTGATGGCTAAAACACCAGTCTGTACTGTTTTGTTATGGCAGTTTGCACAGACTACAACGTATGGAAAAATTAAAAACAGTTAGACCAGGTGGTCTGTGGGATAGCCCCATCTCTAGCAAACTGCCATTGAAGGTATTTGAGCGGCAGATTTTCAGGGACAGTATCTTCAGGAATATCTCCCAAACCCAACCCAATGTTTATTTGTTTTTGGTTTTGTTTTTTCTTTTAATGTTCTTTGTATTTTCTCATACTGACCCTGCACTGACAGCTTCCTGGATAAGCTAGTGTCTCTATTCCTCGGCCTCAGTTTAAATGTGGGGCTCTGTTAGAAAACTGAAGAAGATGGATTTGAAGCATGGATGGGGAAGGCTTTGTCACTTCCTAGCTTCTATACCAAACAAGTTTAAAGATTCTTTCCACATTTTTATGAGCTGATCCCCTAAGGAAACTTCCAGTGGATTTCCAGGAAACTTGTGAGAAATATTGACTGTGCCACTAATGTTCTGGATAAAGCCATTAAGATGTATTTTTCGTCTTTGGAGGAACATGACTGGTTACCAACAATGCAGCTTCCTTCATTTAGATAATAACTGAAAGCTGGCAGAGAGTTGTTACTGCCTTGACACCTGTCAACAGGGGAAGGGGTAAATTCAAGCTTTGCCTGCACCATGGCTGCCGAGCTTCAGTGTGGCCCACTGCTGCCTTCAACTTTCCCAGAGAAGAGAAAGTATCCGACCGTCTCTGGATTTGGTGGCACACGCCTTTAATCTCAGTACCGGAAAGGCAGCGGCAGGAGCATTTCTGAGTTGAGGCCAGCTTGGTCTACATGGTGAGTTCCAGGCCAGTCGAGGCTACATAAAGAGACCCTATGGCAAATAAACAAGGACATAAGGAAAGAAGGAAGGGGGAAGGAGGGGAAAGAAGGAACTTACCAACTCTATAGGGCACTTCTGTATAGACAGATGCTTCACGATGTTTCTGCTGTTAAACAGATACCTGGTTCCATTCTCCTGGGTGTCCAAGAAGATGGCAGTCTTATCCTGGGAATTCGATGTAGCCTTCTTATTTACTGAATACACAGCATCCAATGGGAGATGAGAGTGTGCTCAGGTCATGCCTTCCAAAGGCAGAGGTGGACACATCAGTTTGCCTTCTGCTGTGAGGACCTCCTGATCGCCAACAGTACGCAGTGGGTGGAAGGTCAGCAAATGTTGAAACCACTGAGAACCTGGACCTGCTGGGTAACACAACTCACATCAGCCTGTGCTGACGGGTGCAGCTTCCTATGTCAAATGTAAGCCTTTTGTAGAAGAAAACTACCTCTGTTGGGTAGACATTCAAACTGAACCATAGACAGACACCTTTTTAGAAAAGCTCTGTTAACCAATTTATGTGTACATTGCTTCTTTTTTAATTGATTGTGTATTTTTTGACAGGCAAGGTGAAGAACCACCCTGCCTCCATCATAGGCTTAAGAGTTATCTTTTAGTAGAGACAAACTAGGTTCATTCCTGTTTGTGATTAAACCTCTGATTTCCAAGAATTGTACTATACCCCCACCTGTCATCTTAATGAAAAATGGTTCTGTACTGCATGGTCCAGGAATGGCAATCATGCCATTGCTTCAAAATGTTTGTAATTTGTAAGGAGCCGTCCTCACATTCGCCATTATAAGATGGCACTGACACCTGTGTTCTAAGTAGTAAACAAACCATCTGCACATGCGCTGGGGTAGTTTCCCACCCCATGTGCTCTGCCTTTCCCGTGACGACAACTCTGGCTGATGGGCTGCAGCCAATCAGGGAGTGACACGTCCGAGGCGGAGGACAGTCCTCCATAAAAGGGAGGGGGCTCCGCCATCTCTCTCTCTCTCTGGCTCTCTTCTCCACTGGCTCCTGATGGGGTAAGCAATAAAGCTTGTGCCGCAGAAGATTCCGGTTGCCCTGAGTGTGTTCTTACCAGGGGGAACAAAAGCGGCGGGCAATAAATGGTGCCAAAACCCGGGAGCTACTACATCACGGGGAAGGAGCGGTTAATGAAGTGTTCCCGGAAAACAGACTGTTGAGAAGGATCCGGCGTGGGTTCAGAACTCTTCAGCTGGGGAACTGTGGTAATGAAGTGTTCCCACAAAACAGACTGTTGAGAAGGATCCGGCGTGGGTTCAGAACTCTTCAGCTGGGGAACGGATGCGCGTTCGTTACAGCTTTACAAGGTATGTCTGGTCTTGAACTTTCTCTAGTGTTAAAAGCCCTTTTATTTCTTTTCACATGTCAACAAGTGGTTAAGGCAGGGTGGAGAATTCTGGACAAAATTCAAGACAGTCTATCAGAAGTAAAGCAGGGAGAGAGAGCAGGAGCAAAGAGGAAACATGGCGCGCCAAATAAGTACACAGGCCTTTCCACGGGTCTTGAACCCAAGGAAAAGTTAATGTCAGGGAAAAATACCTGGGGAGAGATTAGAAGAGGAGAAAAGAGATGAGTTTAAAGAGCCAGTTCTTAGTAGCTGTGAATCAGATAAAAAAAATTAGCTCTTCTGAGAAAACAGACTTGGAGGAGGGAGCAGCTCGTTATGAGAGAGAAATGCGAGCTTATAGGTCAAGGAAAAAGCCAAAAGTGGCTGGCAAAGGCCAGCTTGCTGCTCGGCCTCAGGGCAGTCGGCTTCAAGGTCATAGTGCACCTCCGCCCTATGCGGAGCCCACGCCCTGCGTAGTGCGTCAGCCCTGTGCAGAGAGGCAGTGCGTGGACTCGTTCATTTCAAGAGAGGCACAAAGGAAGATACAACAGGCATTTCCGGTCTTTGAAGGAGCTGAGGGTGGGTGTGTTCACGCTCCGGTAGATTATACACAGATTAAAGAGCTTGCCGAATCGGTCCGTAAATATGGAGCCAATGCTAATTTTACCTTGGTGCAGTTATACAGGCTTGCTGGCAAGGCATTAACTCCTGCCGACTGGCAAATGATTGCAAAAGCCGCTCTCCCCAGTGCGGGCAAATATATGGAATGGAGAGCTCTATGGCAAGAGGCTGCACAAACGCAGGCCCGAGCAAATGCTGCCGCTTTGACTCCAGAGCAGAGAGATTGGACCTTTGACCTGTTAACGGGTCAGGGAGCTTATACCGCTGATCAAACAAATTATCACTGGGGAGCTTATGCCCAAATTTCCTCCACGGCTATTAAGGCCTGGAAGGCGCTCTCCCGAACAGGTGAAGCCACTGGACAATTAACAAAGATACAGCGGCTGAACGTCATTGTTCAGAGCCAGATAGGCCCAAAGAGATGGTTAAATGGAAAGATGTTTTAAATAACAAATGGAAAGGCCCGGATCCTATTTTGATAAGATCCAGGGGAGCTGTTTGTGTTTTTCCACAGAATGAAGACAACCCATTTTGGATACCAGAAAGACTCACCCGAAAAATCCAGACTGACCAAGGGAATACTGATGTCCCTCATCTTGGTGATGTCCAGTGCGATAACAACAAAGGGAGAGCAGCGTTTGGGAGATACAGAATTGGACGGCTAAATTTGAACAGACCCTTTGAAAATTGAGACTTGCCCCACGCACTTGGACCTGTCCCTGACCTAAGGACTATCTTTTCAACATTTTCCTTCTTTAAAGAATGGGTGGGGGTGGAATTATTTGGAGCTGTTCTTTGCTGTGGATTAGTGTTGCTTCTCTGATTGGTCTGTAAGCTTAAGGCCCAAATTAGGAGAGACATGGTGGTTATTGCCCAGGCGCTTGCAGCACTAGAACATGGTGCTTCCCCTGATATATGGTTATCTATGCTTAAGCAATAGGTCGCTGGCCACTCAGCTCTTGCACCCCACGAGGCTAGTCTCATTGCACGGGATAGAGTGAGTGTGCTTCAGCAGCCCGAGAGAGTTGCATGGCTAAGCACTGCAGTAGAAGGGCTCTGTGGCATATATGAGCTTATTCTAGGGAGACATGTCATCTTTCAAGAAGGTTGAGTGTCCAAGTGTCCTTCCCCCAGGAAAAACGACACCGGAGCAGACCAAGACCCCTTCGGGTGATGAGCCTGGGAGGAGGTTTTGTGTAAAGCCCCTATTTTACACACTGGGGATTTGACCTCTATCTCCACTCTCATTATTATGGGTGGCCTATTGCTCTTAAATAAAAGAAAAGGGGGAGATGTAAGGAGCCTTCCTCACATTCGCCATTATAAGATGGCACTGACACCTGTGTTCTAAGTAGTAAACAAACCATCTGCACATGCGCTGGGGTAGTTTCCCACCCCATGTGCTCTGCCTTTCCTGTGACGACAACTCTGGCTGATGGGCTGCAGCCAATCAGGGAGTGACACGTCCGAGGCGGAGGACAGTCCTCCATAAAAGGGAGGGGGCTCCGCCATCTCTCTCTCTCTCTGGCTCTCTTCTCCACTGGCTCCTGATGGGGTAAGCAATAAAGCTTGTGCCGCAGAAGATTCCGGTTGCCCTGAGTGTGTTCTTACCAGGGGGAACAAAAGCGGCGGGCAATAGTAATTCTCTTGCAACTCTACCTGAATTTGGAAGGATTGTATGACCACCACCTAGGACTACTTTGTTGGGTTGCTATGGCTACCTTGTTATTCCCACCTTGCAATCAGGTCTTTGTTTCAGGAGAGATCAGCTTGTTGGGTTTCTGTTCTGCCCCTGGAACTCTGCCTATTTTTCCCACCAAACCTTTCATTTGGAAACCCCAACCACTGAGATATAAAAGCCTTCTCTTCCTCACATCCAATGCAGACTTCAAAGCCCCCACCTACGTGGGAGGCAGCCCAATGCACAGGAATTTTTAAAAGCTGGCTTTCATTAATTTGGCCATGATGATTGGGTGGGTGATCTTTCTCCTCTCATCTTTGAGATTAACATTAAGACTATGAATTAATTCTTATATAACTAATGAACAACTGTGTAGGGTGAATGCATGCCTTCAGTTCTGGGTCGTGCCAGAGCTCAGGAAGCAGAGGCAGAGGCAGGGAGATTTCTATAATTTCAAGGCAAGTCTGGTCTACATGAGAAGTTTCAGAGCAGCTAGACCTACAAATGATACACTAACTCAAAAATCAAACAAATAAATAAATGAACACAACCATGAAAACCAAATTCTAAAGTAAATTACAAGAGAAATCCCACAAAATTAAAGATGTAAAAATAAACAATAAGATGTGTTCAATATCATGTTATTTTGTGGAAATGAAATTGCCACCAACCAAAATGTCAACATAGTTCTGATTTCAATTAAGTAGGTTCCTTGGGGGTGTGGCGTGTTTATATAATATATCTTCTGAGATGGCCCATTTTCTACTATTTTTCTGTTGTTTTTAACTACTGCAAAAAATCTTCCTTAATTTACATTGCATAGAAAAAGCTTAAAGTGATCACTTTAGCATAAAAAAACTATGACAATTATGGATCACTGTTAGCACCAATAAGCACAGAATAAAATTTGAGCTTGAAAATGCTGGGCCAATATTCCGTTTTCAACTAATTGCCTAGATGAGTCTAGCGATGTTTAACCTTTTAAGATTATGGCTGAAATGAAAATATTGTTTTGGAATTCTTTTTTTTTTTTTTTTTTTTTGGTTTTTCGAGACAGGGTTTCTCTGTATAGCTGGCTGTCCTGGAACTCACTTTGTAGACCAGGCTGGCCTCGAACTCAGAAATCCACCTGCCTCTGCCTCCCGAGTGCTGGGATTAAAGGCATGCGCCACCACCGCCCGGCTTATTTTGGAATTCTTATTCAGCCAGGGGCTGGGGATGTAACTCCAAGCAGAGTGCTTGCCTAGCTTAGCCCCAAGGTCCTGAGTTAGATTTCCAGCATCACAAATAAACAGGAAAACAACCAACAACCTAGAAACATCACACTCTCAAAACGTATTTTAGATAGCACTGAAGTGTACAGTTACAAACATTAAAAACCAGTAAATGTTACCTATATTTTCTTCTTTATCAGAAAAATGTTTTTCCAGGGGACTAAAGAGATGGCTCAGCAATTAAGAGCACATACTGCTCTTACAGGATCCACGTATGGCTCATAGCAGCCACGTGGGGCACCATACAACTGCCTATAACTGTAGCTCCAGAGAAGTCTAATACCTCTCAACTACAGACACCTGCACTCAGATACTCATATCCACAAACTAGAAATAAAAATCTATAGTGTGGACACTCGCCAGCTACCCACAACACCCGCCACAGGATCTTAAGACTTCTGGTGAGTGGAGCACAGTTTCTTCTCCAATCCAATTGCGCGGGACCTGAGACTGCATTAGTTAGGGAAGCAGAAACCGGCCTGAGTAGGACCACAGGCCTCATCCGGCTGGATCAGCACCGGGGTAGCGGGAGCGCAGGGTTGCCTGACACCCGCCAGCTACCCACGACCCCCGCCGCAGGATTTTGGGACTGCTGGTGAGTGGAACACAGCTTCTGCTCCAATCCAATTGCGCAGGACCTGAGACTGCATTAGTTAGGGAAGCAGAAAACGGCCTGAGTAGGACCACAGGCCTCATCCGGCTGGATCAGCGCCGGGGTAGCGGGAGCGCAGGGTTGCCTGACACCCGCCAGCTACCCACGACCCCCACCGCAGGATTTTGGGACTGCTGGTGAGTGGAACACAGCTTCTGCTCCAGTCTAATCACTCGGGACCTGAGACTGCTCTGGTTGGGGAGAGAGAAATCCGGCCTACATAGGGCAACAACCCTCTTCCGGTCAGAAAAGCACCTGGGCAGCTGGGGCCCAGGGTCTGCTGACACTCGCCAGCTACCCACAACACCCGCCACAGGATCTTAAGACTTCTGGTGAGTGGAGCACAGCTTCTGCTCCAATCCAATTGCGCGGGACCTGAGACTGCATTAGTTAGGGAAGCAGAAACCGGCCTGAGTAGGACCACAGGCCTCATCCGGCTGGATCAGCGCCGGGGTAGCTGGAGCGCAGGGTTGCCTGACACCCGCCAGCTACCCACGAACCCCGCCACAGGATTTTGGGACTGCTGGTGAGTGGAACACAGCTTCTGCTCCAATCCAATTGCGCGGGACCTGAGACTGCATTAGTTAGGGAAGCAGAAACCGGCCTGAGTAGGGCCACAGGCCTCACCCGGCCGGATCAGCGCCAGGGTAGCGGGAGCGCAGGGTTGCCTGACACCCGCCAGCTACCCACGACCCCCGCCGCAGGATTTTGGGACTGCTGGTGAGTGGAACACAGCTTCTGCTCCAGTCCAATCACGCGGGACCTGAGACTGCTCTGGTTGGGGAGAGAGAAATCCGGCCTACATAGGGCCACAACCCTCTTCCGGTCAGAAAAGCACCGGGGCAGCTGGGGCGCAGGGTCGGCTGACACTCACCAGCTACCCACAACACCCACCACAGGATCTTAAGACTTCTGGAGAGTGGAACACAGCTTCTGCTCCAATCCAATTGCACACGGGACCAGAGACTGCATTAGTTAGGGAAGCAGAAAAACGGCCTGAGTAGGACCACAGGCCTCTTCCGGCTGGACCAGCACCGGGGTACCATCAGCTACCCACGACCCCCGCCGGAGGATTTAGAGACTGCTGGTGAGTGGAACAGAGCTTCTGCTCCAATCTTTAAATAGTGACAACGATAACAACTAACCCCAGAGATTACCAGATGGCAAAAGGTAAACATAATAATCTTACTAACAGAAACCAAGACCACTCACCATCATCAGAACCCAGCACCCCCACTTCGCCCAGTCAAGGGCACCCCAACACACCGGAAAAGCTAGACACGGATTTAAAAGCATATCTCCTGATGATGATAGAGGACTTCAAGAAGGACTTTAATAACACACTTAAAGAAATGCAGGAGAACACTGCTAAAAAGGCAGAAGACAATAAAGAGGAAGCACAAAAATCCCTTAAAGAATTGCAGGAGAACACTGCTACAGGGTTACAAACCCTTAAAGAAAAACATGATAACATAATCAAACAGGTAGAAGTCCTTACAGAAAAACAGGAAAACACATCCAAACAGATGATGGAAATGAACAAAACCATACTAGACCTAAAAAGGGAAGTAGACACAATAAAGAAAACCCAAAATGAGGCAACACTGGAGATAGAAACCTTAGGAAAGAAATCTGGAACCATAGATACGAGCATCAGCAACAGAATACAAGAGATGGAAGAGAGAATCTCAGGTGCAGAAGATTCCATAGAGAACATCGGCACAACAATCAAGGAAAATGTAAAATGCAAAAAGATCCTAACTCAAAACATCCAAGAAATACAGGACATAATGAGAAGACCAAACCTACGGATAATAGGAGTGGATGAGAATGAAGATTTTCAACTCAAAGGACCAGCAAACATCTTCAACAAAATTATAGAAGAAAACTTCCCAAATCTAAAGAAAGAGATGCCCATGAACATACAAGAAGCCTACAGAACTCCAAATAGACTGGACCAGAAAAGAAATACATCCCGACACATAATAATCAGAGCAACAAATGCTCTAAATAAAGATAGAATACTAAAAGCAGTAAGAGAAAAAGGCCAAGTAACATATAAAGGCAAGCCTATCAGAATTACACCAGACTTTTCACCAGAGACTATGAAAGCCAGAAGATCCTGGACAGATGTTATACAGACACTAAAAGAACACAAATTCCAGCCCAGGCTACTATACCCAGCCAAACTCTCAATTAACATAGATGGAGAAACCAAAGTATTCCACGACAAAACCAAATTCACACATTATCTCTCCACGAATCCAGCCCTTCAAAGGATAATAACAGAAAAAAACCAATACAAGGACAGGAACCACGCCCTAGAAACAACAAGAAGGTAATCCCTCAACAAACCTAAAAGAAGACAGCCACAAGAACAAAATGCCAACTTTAACATCAAAAATAACAGGAAACAACAATTACTTTTCCTTAATATCTCTTAATATCAATGGACTCAACTCCCCGATAAAAAGACATAGACTAACAAACTGGCTACACAAACAAGACCCAACATTTTGCTGCTTACAGGAAACTCATCTCAGAGAAAAGGATAGACACTACCTCAGAATGAAAGGCTGGAAAACAATTTTCCAAGCAAATGGCATGAAGAAACAAGCTGGAGTAGCCATTCTAATATCTGATAAGATTGACTTCCAACCCAAAGTCATTAAAAAAGACAGGGAGGGACACTTCATACTCATCAAAGGTAAAAATCCTCCAAGAGGAACTATCAATCCTGAATATCTATGCTCCAAATACAAAGGCAGCCACATTCATTAAAGAAACTTTAGTAAATCTCAAAACACATTGCACCTCATACAATAATAGTGGGAGACGTCAACACACCACTTTCACCAATGGACAGATCATGGAAACAGAAACTAAACAGGGACACAGTGAAACTAAGAGAAATTATGAATCAAATGGATCTGGCAGATATCTACAGAACATTCTATCCTAAAACAAAAGGATATACCTTCTTCTCAGCACCTCATGGTACCTTCTCCAAAATTGACCACATAATTGGTCACAAAACAGGCCTCAACAGATATAAAAATATTGAATTTATCCCATGCATCCTATCAGATCACCATGGACTAAGGCTGATCTTCAATAACAAAATAAATAATAGAAAGCCAACCTTCACGTGGAAACTGAACAACACTCTTCTCAATGATACCTTGGTCAAGGAAGGAATAAAGAAAGAAATTAAGGACTTTTTAGAGTTCAATGAAAATGAAGCCACAACATACCCAAACTTATGGGACGCAATGAAAGCATTTTTAAGAGGAAAACTCATAGCTCTGAGTGCCTCCAAAAGGAAACTAGAGAGAGCACACATTAGCAGCTTGACAACACACCTAAAAGCACTAGAACAAAAGGAAGCAAATTCACCCAAGAGGAGTAGACTGCAGGAAATAATCAAACTCAGAGGTGAAATCAACCAAGTGGAAACAAGAAAAACTATTCAAAGAATCAACCAATCAAGGAGCTGGTTCTTTGAGAAAATCAACAAGATAGATAAACCCTTAGCCAGACTCACTAGAGGGCACAGGGAAAGCATCCTAATTAACAAAATCAGAAATGAAAAAGGAGACATAACAACAGATCCTGAAGACATCCAAAACACCATCAGATCCTTCTACCAAAGGCTATACTCAACAAAACTGGAGAACCTGGATGAAATGGAGAAGTTCCTAGACAGATACCAGGTACCAAAGTTGAATCAAGATCAGGTTAATGATCTAAACAGCCCTATATCCCCCAAAGAAATAGAAGCAGTCATTAATAGTCTCCCAACTAAAAAAAGCCCAGGACCAGATGGGTTTAGTGCAGAGTTCTATCAGACCTTCAAAGAAGATCTAATCCCAGTTCTTCACAAACTATTCCACAAAATAGAAACAGAAGGTACTCTACCCAACTCCTTCTATGAAGCCACAATTTCTCTGATACCTAAACCACAAAAAGACCCAACAAAGATAAAAAACTTCAGACCAATATCCCTTATGAATATTGATGCAAAAATCCTCAATAAAGTTCTTGCTAACCGAATCCAAGAACACATCAAAACAATCATCCATCCTGACCAAGTAGGTTTCATCCCAGGGATGCAGGGATGGTTCAATATACGGAAATCCATCAACGTAATCCAGTATATAAACAAACTCAAAGACAAAAACCACATGGTCATCTCGTTAGATGCAGAAAAAGCATTTGACAAGATCCAACACCCATTCATGATAAAAGTCTTGGAAAGATCAGGATTTCAAGGCCCATACCTAAACATGATAAAAGCAATCTACAGCAAACCAGTAGCCAACATCAAAGTAAATGGTGAGAAGCTTGAAGCAATCCCTCTAAAATCAGGGACTAGACAAGGCTGTCCACTTTCTCCATACCTATTCAACATTGTACTTGAAGTCCTAGCCAGAGCAATTCGACAACAAAAGGAGATCAAAGGGATACAAATTGGAAAAGATGAAGTCAAAATATCACTTTTTGCAGATGATATGATAGTATATATAAGTGACCCTAAAAATTCCACCAGAGAACTCCTAAGCCTGATAAACAGCTTCGGTGAAGTAGCTGGATATAAAATTAACTCAAACAAATCAATGGCCTTTCTCTACACAAAGAATAAACAGGCTGAGAAAGAAATTAGGGAAACAACACCCTTCTCAATAGTCACAAATAATATAAAATATCTTGACGTGACTCTAACTAAGGAAGTGAAAGATCTGTATGATAAAAACTTCAAGTCTCTGAAGAAAGAAATTATAGAAGATCTCAGAAGATGGAAAGATCTCCCATGCTCATGGATTGGCAGGATCAACATTGTAAAAATGGCTATCTTGCCAAAAGCAATCTACAGATTCAATGCAATCCCCATCAAAATTCCAAATCAATTCTTCAACGAATTAGAAAGTGCAATCTGCAAATTCATCTGGAATAACAAAAAACCTAGGATAGCAAAAACTCTTCTCAAGGATAAAAGAACCTCTGGTGGAATCACCATGCCGGACCTAAAGCTCTACTACAGAGCAATTGTGATAAAAACTGCATGGTACTGGTATAGTGACAGACAAATAGACCAATGGAATAGAATTGAAGACCCAGAAATGACCCCACACACCTATGGTCACTTGATCTTCGACAAGGGAGCTAAAAACATCCAGTGGAAGAAAGACAGCATTTTCAACAAATGGTGCTGGCACAACTGGTTGTTAACATGTAGAAGAATGCGAATCGATCCATTCCTATCTCCTTGTACTAAGGTCAAGTCTAAGTGGATCAAGGAACTTCACATAAAACCAGAGACACTGAAACTTATAGAGGAGAAAGTGGGGAAAAGCCTTGAAGATATGGGCACAGGGGAAAAATTCCTGAATCGAACAGTAATGGCTTGTGCTGTAAGATCGAGAATTGACAAGTGGGACCTCATGAAACTACAAAGCTTCTGCAAGGCTAAAGACACCATCAATAAGACAAAAAAACCACCAACAGATTGGGAAAGGATCTTCACCTATCCTAAATCAGATAAGGGACTAATATCCAATATATATAAAGAACTCAAGAAGGTGGACTCCAGAAAGTCAAATAACCCCATTAAAAAATGGGGCTCAGAACTGAACAAAGAATTCTCACCTGAGGAATACCGAATGGCAGAGAAGCACCTGAAAAAATGTTCAACATCCTTAATCATCAGGGAAATGCAAATCAAAACAACCCTGAGATTCCACCTCACACCAGTCAGAATGGCTAAGATCAAAAATTCAGGTGACAGCAGATGCTGGCGAGGATGTGGAGAAAGAGGAACACTCCTCCATTGTTGGTGGGATTGCAAGCTTGTACAACCACTCTGGAAATCAGTCTGGCGGTTCCTCAGAAAATTGGACATAGTACTACCGGAGGATCCAGCAATACCTCTCCTGGGCATATATCCAGAAGATGTCCCAACCGGCAAAAAGGACACATGCTCCACTATGTTCATAGCAGCCCTATTTATAATAGCCAGAAGCTGGAAAGAACCCAGATGTCCCTCAACAGAGGAATGGATACAGAAATTATGGTACATTTACACAATGGAGTACTACTCAGCTATTAAAAAGAATGAATTTATGAAATTCCTAACCAAATGGATGGACCTGGAGGGCATCATCTTGAGTGAGGTAACACAATCACAAAAGAACTCACACAATGTGTATTCACTGATAAGTGGATATTAGCCCAAAACTTAGGAAACCCAAGATATAAGATACAATTTGCTAAACGCATGAAACTCAAGAAGAATGAAGACCAAAGTGTGGACACTATGCCCCTTCTTAGAATTGGGAACATATCACCCATGGAAGGAGTTTCAGAGACAAAGTTTGGAGCTGTGATGAAAGGATGGACCATCTAGAGACTGCCATATCCAGGGATCCATCCCATAAGCAGCTTCTAAATGCTGACACCATTGCATACACTAGCAAGATTTTGCTGAAAGGACCCAGATATAGCTGTCTCTTGTGAGACTATGCCGGGGCCTGGCAAACACAGAGGTGGATGCTCACAGTCAGCTATTGGGTGGATCACAGGGCTCCCAATGGAGAAGCTAGAGAAGGTACCCAAGGAGTTAAAGGGATCTGCAACCCTATAGGGGGAACAACATGATGAACTAACCAGTACCCCGGAGCTCTTGTCTCTAGCTGCATTTGTATCGAAGGATGGCCTGGTCGGCCATCGCTGGAGGGAGAGGCCCATTGGACTTGCAAACTTTGTATGCCCCAGTGCAGGGGAATGCCAGGGCCAAAAGAATGGGAATGGGTGGGTAGGGAAGTGGGGGGGGGAGGGTATGGGGGACTTTTGGGATAGCATTGGAAATGTAATTGAGGAAAATACGTAATAAAAAATATTAAAAATTAAAAAAAGAAAAAAAAAATCTATAGTGTGTGTGTGTGTGTGTGTGTGTGTGTGTGTGTGTGTGTGTTGTGATGGTTTGTATATGCTTGGCCCAGGGAGTGGCACTATTAGGAGATGTGGCCTTGTTGGAGCAGGTGTGTCACTGTGGGTGTGGGCTTTAAGACCCTCATCCTAGCTGCCTGGAAGTGAGTATTCTGCTAGCAGCCTTCAGATGAAGATGTAGAACTTTCAGCTCTGCCTGCGCCATGCCTGCCTGGATGCTGTCATGCTTCCTGCCTTGATGATAATGGACAGAATCTCTGAACCTGTAAGCCAGCCCCAATTAAATGTTGTCCTTGTAAGAGTTGTCTTGGTCATGGTTGTCTGTTCACAGCAGTAAATCCCTAACTAAAACAGATACATGTATGTACATCCCCTGAAAGTCCTCTCAGCCAATCTTGTAATCCTAGCTGCTCTGGAAGTTACAGGAAGAAGAGGAAGAAGAAGAGAGGAAGAGGAAGAAGGGGATTGTACTTCCAAGGCCTGCCTGGGCTATGGAGTAAGTTCAAAACCAGCCTAGGCAGCTTAGTGAATCACAGTCTTAAAAAAAAAATTCTAAAAGGGGCTGGGATATAGCTCAATGGTAGAGTATTTGCTTAGCATGATCTAGATCCTAGTTTCAATCTCTAATAACTCTCACCCCCAAATAAAAATAGATGACTGTTCACTGCAGTACTGTTCTGTGGAGAACTTCGAAGCACTTTTATTCTGGACCACAGCTAGCCAGAATTTCCTGGCAGCCCTTGCTGAAAGACACTCCCAGATTAGTCCATAAATCCTCCAACACAATCTTCAGTCTGCTAACTTCCACTGATGTGGACTTAGCCAGAAGCTCCACATTGGTTTCCGGGCTCCCTGTTATAAGGGCAAGCTGCTCCATGGAATACAAAGCCCCCTGTAAAGTCAGATCTAGAACTGGTTCAACTACTACAGTCACACTCATGATCTGCCTCCCATCAGCCTGATGCCTCCACCACCGTAAAATGGTATAGTTTATCCCAAATTTATGCTTAAGGAATCAGAAACCCAGAGGGTTAAAGAGCTTGCCTGAGCCCTGGGTGTCACTGCTATCCTGCCTGTGGATGGTAAGACCTCTAGGGTCCTACCCACTTTCCCTATTTGAAACCTGTTTGTTGGGGGAACAACTGACCTCACCAGAGCGAGTTTCACATTTTCCCATTACAAAAGGAAAATGAGAAAAATATGTCCCAGATACCACAGAGAAAAATGCTTCCTTCTGTTAATTGGCTTTCTATTTCAATCAAGGAAGACATTTAATTATTTCTGAACTACATTCAAAACTCTCTCTCTCTCTCTCTCTCTCTCTCTCTCTCTCTCTCTCTCTCTCTCAAGCATATCCCTCTCCCTAGGTGAGTTAACAGAGTTTGTGCCTATGATTTCTAAGGACTGAATAGTATCATTGGGTGATGGTTGAGCACTTTGTATGTGTCACCGACTGTTCTTAAAGTCTTTTCGGTACTGGTCCCGTCTGCTCCTCACAGCAGGCAGGTCTGTGGTATGAGCAGGGTTATTATTGTCCTCTAAACAGATGAGGAACAGACTCCTCTCTTCACTAGGCTGCGACCAGACACACACTTGGCTTCTCCACTGTGGCACCCATTGCTGGGTATGTGTGGGGACCATTCAAAGGGACTGGGTGGGTACAGCTGCTTCAGAGGCAGTTGAGGGTGGCAGGCTCCTGGAGATTGAGGGAGGCGCTGTAGTGGCTAGAGGGACAGCAGGAACAGTGCTTAGCTGGCTTCTCACACATGGAAGGAAATTTTGTTTTCTGAGTGGCACTACGCTGCGGGGCTATGCACTCAGTCACCTCCACTGACTTCATCATGACTGTGAAAAAGGGAAAAAAAACACCTCTCTGTACTTGATGATCATGACTGTTTCGTGGCTCAACTTTTTCAGACTTAAAGTCCACTGG
Source organism: Mus caroli (assembly GCF_978045245.1). Classification (NCBI taxonomy): domain Eukaryota; kingdom Metazoa; phylum Chordata; class Mammalia; order Rodentia; family Muridae; genus Mus; species Mus caroli. The sequence goes on from NW_028227268.1 coordinate 78,674,743, forward strand.
CCTGGAACTCCTATCCTCAGCTCACCTGACCCGTGAAGGGTGAGTTGCAACAACTCTGACGGAGGCCTGAAACCTAAACAACCCCAAGCGTCATATTGCTCAGGTTTGTTTCCCATACATTTATGTGTGCCTACGCTAAAGCTAAATCCATCATTAATTAGATGAGACAAGATACTGACAAATAACGAATGATGGAATGGAGCAAGTAACACTATCCTGTAATTAAACTGCCAGCATCACTACCCTTGCACCCTGGAGCCATGGTTATATAAAACAGGAGTCAGCTGAGCATCAGCATCAGCACGGTGATGCTGTGACAGTCAGTTGGATATCTGAGGTGGTTGCTATGGGACCAAAGGGTGGGCAGCACATAAGCATGGATGTGTGGATAAACGAATGAGTCATGTCCAGCTCAAGAGGAACAGGGCGGCAGGAAGCCTGCTGGCCTTACCACTCACAACAGTGTGCAATTTAACACTCAGCAATTGTTTAGTTCTAGAATTTTCTATTTATTATTTTCAGCTGACCCCAAGAAACTGAAACCACGGAAAGGAAAACTGTGGATAAAAAGGGGACCATTCTAAAACTGGGTGGCATGATACGTGTGTTATATAAGTAAGAACAAAATATCTTCTGGGATAGGCTGAACATTCAAAACACCTTGTATCAAGCATATTTAGGAAATTGATTTTTCAAATTGTTCACAAGTTCTTTAAACTTAATAATCAGTAAAGTGTGGGTTATTTCATATTTACAAATCAAAGGGTTTTATAATCTAAGTTGGCAATATTTTATACTTTGAAGTATCCTTGATTCTAGTAGCACCCTTCTTAAATATTTTAATAGAAATATTCTATTTTTGTTAACTCTGCATGTGTGAGAAACATTGTTCTTTTAAATGACAAAAATATGGCATTGTTTTGAATATGCACAGATACTATGCGTCAACCAAAAAGTTGATCATGTATTCATAGATGGAAAATGTTACCTCTCTGCCTAAGAAGCCAGAGAAATTATGAATTCTTTGTATGTCTCTGAAAGCTCCTATTGCCTAGGATGAACACTTGCTTGAAACAACTTATTCCTGGTAGACATGTTAACATATTGCTAAAACTGCACATATGCTAAAGAAATGGCACAGTGGTTAAGAAACTGGTTGTTCTCCCAGAGGACGCTGGTTCTATTCCCAACACTCACCCAGCTCCTGTCTGAAAACCAAGGAAGACAGCATCTTCTTCTGGCCTCTGCCAGCACTGCATGCATTTGGAACATGGACATATATACAGGGCAGAGCACCCATATATATAAAATAAAATAAAGGTTAATTTTTTAAATAAAATAATATCTTAAAAATGAAAGACTGAATAAATTCAGGTGTGTGTGGTATGTATAGTATTTGGTATGAGTGTGTGCTTGTGTGTATAGTATATGGTATGTATGTGTTTTTATATATATATATATATATATATATATATATATATATATATATATATGAGGGTTGAGTATGTTTATGTATGTGTTTATGTGTATGGTATATAGTATGTGGTATTGAATGAATTTTAAGTATGTGTGGTAGAAAGAGCAAGAGAGGAAGAGAGCAAGAGGGGACAATGTGGTGGGGGAGTTGCATGATCTATTTTGAATCCACTTTATGGTAAGGTATATGTTCTTCTACCAGTCTACAGCCCCAACATCAGTTTCTTTCTTTTTCTTTTTTTCTTTTTTGTTTTGTTTTGTTCTGTTGTTTTTTCCAGACAGGGTTTCTTTGTGTAGCCCTGTCTGTTCTGGAACTCACCCTGTAGACCAGACTGGCCTCGAACTCAGAAATCTGCCTGCCTCTGCCTTCCAAGTGCTGGGATTAAAGGTGTGTGCCACCACTGCCTGACTCCAGCATCAGTTTCTTATATTAAGACTTGTGGGATCTATAGAGCTTGGAAGACACAAGCCTATATTGCTTGCTACAGGAAGGGTTTATACTGTGTTTTGCTCTTTGTTTTGGTTTTTTTTTCCTTTGTTTTTGCTTTTCTGGACAGGGTTTCTCTGGGTAGCCCTGACCATCTGGAACTCATTCTGAAGATCAGGCTGGCCTCGAACTCAGAGATACACCTGCCTCTGTCTCCCAAGTCCTGGGATTCAAGATGTGCACCAAGACCTGACTGACATATCTAAAGAAATAAATGTTAAATTTGCTAATATCTGCCAGACAGGTGGGAAAAATCCTGTCAAAGTTACTTCAACTTTGACAAGATTCGAAAAGAAACAAATAGAACTTTAAAAAACAAAAACAAAAAAATCATTTGTGTGTGTGTGTGTGTGTGTGTGTGTGTGTGTGTGCTCGCTCTTGGAGGCCAGAAGAGAGTATCAGGTAAAACACATCACTAAACCCAAGAGAGTTGGTCACCCTGGCAGATTCGTTGCAGGAACTCATCGCTGTGCCTCAGACAGCATGAGATGGCAATCATGAAGAGATCCTAGACAGGATTGTTTGTGGGATGAAGAAAGCAGAGACTATGGGCATAGAACAAACCTGCCCGAAAACTTTGTTGATGCTTTCCAGATCCCAAAATCCCTCTCAAAAGATAGCATGACCTCCCTGTGTGACAAAATAAAAAACAAAGTGGGCAGCACCTGCCAGGAAAAGAAAACCCAATCTAAGGAGCAGATGGAAAACTAGGAACAAAAGAACAGAGACCCAAGTTCTGGTTTGGGGTCCCATGTGTTCCTTTTTGAGCCACAAGACTTAACATAACCTTGTGTAGGTGAGTTACAGAGCTTGACTTTCTAAGACACATCAGTGTCCTGAGGCTGCCATAATAGTGTAACACAACTCCCAAGGCTTAGGAAGCAAAGGCATTCTCCCACCCTTCTGAAGGCTAGAAATCCAGGTTGGAGACATCCACAGGCCATGCTCTCTCTTTTGGGTTCTCAGGAAGATCTTCCTGCCTCCTCTAGTGTACAGCAACTTGGAACAACCCTTGCCTTGCAGAAGAATCGCCCATCCCTGACTGTCCCACGGGTCTCTCTCTTGTAAGAACATCGGTTTATATTGAATTAGGTTGCAGCCTAATGACTTCATTTTCATCTTGTTACATCCACAATCTCATTGCCAAGTCAGACTATATTCACAGGTACTGGACCAGGTGTGGGAGTCTTAGACTTGTATGTGTCTTTTGGAAGAAAATAACATGGTTCAACCCATAGCATAAAGTAACAAGTGAAATGATGAAACTAGGGCCAGAAGATGGCACAGAGGGCAAAGTACTTGCTGCATAGCTATGAGGACCCAAGTTCAAATCCCCAGCACCCACATAAAATTTATACATGTACACACACAGAGACACACATACACACACGAAAATGATAGAACTAGAGTGTGTTATTTCTAAACTAATAAAGAAGTATATTCAAATTAAAATAATATCAATCAAATCCTATCAAAATCAACATTAAAAAGAATACTAGCAACAACAAAAAAGTGAAAGCCAGGCAGTAGTGACACATGCCTTTAGTCCCAGTACTTAGGAGGCAGAGGCAGGTGGATCTCTGTGAGTTCAAGGCCAACCTGGTCTACAGAGAGAGTTCAGAGATAGCCAGGGCTACACAAAGAAACCCTATCTGGAAAAAAAAGCAAATAACAACAAAAACAACGAAAAGAACAGTATCAATTAGTCTTTATGAATACAATTAAAATATTCTAAAGAGCCTGTCAACAAACTGAAGCCACAATATATAAAAAGGGTGGTAGAAATCAACTGTGGCCATGAGCATCCAATAACCCCTCAGTGTTCCAATAGCTGAGGCAAGATGACCACAAGTTTGATACCAGCCTGGGTACATACACATGGAGACACTGCCTCTAAAGTCAATTTTTTTAAGGGGACAAGTCACGAACAAGTAGCGTTTACCCCTGATGGTAGTGTTGCTGTAACAATGCAAGTGGAGTGGCGTCATTGTTAATATTTATGAAAGGATGTTAGGGTGTAGAGGATTACACGTGAACACATGTGTGCCTGGGATGTCCTGGACCTTATACTCAAGAAGAAATCTCTCACTGAAGTTAGAACTTGCTACCTAGTTGGCCTGGCTGGAATTTTCACCTCCCCTTCTCTGGGAGGACTGCGCTTAGCTTCACATGAATAAAGTAACAGAGAATAAAAACACTAGCACCATCACCAAACTGGAACAAGATGTCAGTTTCTGTACCTCCCCCCAAAGCAAGAGTTTAAATATCTATACCACCAAATGGCCCCTTCTCCACAGAGGAGCTGCCATGTTCTACTGGACACACCTACCATGGACTGGCACCGACTGCTCACTTCCTGTCACTTCCTGTCACTTCCTGACATCCCAGGAGTCCCACCTCAAGTGTGCACTCCACAGACTTGGTCACTTGGCCTCCTAACAACTCAGGGCTAAGTTCCTTTTGCCACACAGACTCATCTCATGAAAATGTTGCTAAGCTTGACTTTCCAATATCTTGCCACAAGTTCCTATGTCTGTATTTCAAGATGGAAATCCATATGTAGTTTTATTTCACAGTGAGATCTTTGACTGACTTTAGAAGGAGGGTTTTGGGAGCCTCAATGAAGAGTTCCTACATAGCCCCTCAGAAAAAATACATAGCAGATTGACATTTCTTCATTAAAATTTGATAGAATGTTCCGGAAAGTCATCTATACTGTTCTCTGTAGAAATATTGTTATTGCTAATTCATTTCATTTCCTCCCTCCCTCCCTCCCTCCCTCCCTCCCTCCCTCCCTCCCTCCCTCCCTCCCTCCTGCTGCTTTTGGTTGTTGTTTTGTTTTAATCACTTTATTTGTTTGTTTATTTATTTATTTATTTATTTATTTATTTATTTATTTATTTATGGTGAGGAGGGCGCTGCGGAATTAAGAAGACAAACTTACTTTCTTTCCACCAGTGTCCCAGGTTGCAAACGCAGACTGTAGGACTTAGCTGTGGGGCTTAGTCTTTACCTAGCTGAGCTCATGCCCTAGCCCTCATTCCAGACTTTTGACAGTTTGTTTCTTGCTTTATTTCTTCATCAGACTTAGCAAACGACATAATCAGTTTGTCGATACCTTCAAAAGAACCACCTTTGGTTTGATGAACTTTCTCTGTGGGATGCCAAGGCTATCCCATTGATCTCTGCTCTAATATTTATTCTTTACCTCCTGAAGAGGGTGTCCTAAGGAAAGAGCTATTGATCCCAGGCCTTTCTTCTCTTACAAAACAGAAAGTACTCCTTGCTTGTACTTATTCATCCTGTCCCATGAACTCTGATCTTTTTCTTATTCAGTTCCAAATGTAGTTTTGTATTTCCCCTGAGATTTCTTCCTTGACTAATGAGTTATTCGGGGGTGGTTTTTTATTTCCAAATATTTGAGGTTTTCCCAGAATCCTTACTGTGGTGGGCCCTTCATTTAATTTTGTTGCGGTGAGAGAGCAAACTTTGTATGACTGCAATCTTCCTAAATGTATGGAGAGCTGGCTTTTGGGTGATCTATCTTGGACAACGTCCCATGTGAACAAGAAACTTGAAACTTCATGGTTTATTTTATTTATTTTTGTCCTATAGTTAAATCACGTTGATTAATTGTGGCATTGAGCTTTTCGTGTTCTGCTTAATTTTCTGCCTAGCTGTTTTGTCAATTATTAAGTGTGGTGCATCAAGATCTCAATGTATTCTTCCTGCGCATCTACTTCTTTTCATGTTTTCAGATTCTGCTTTGTGTGTCCTAGGGCTCCACGTTGGTAGCATAGAGGTACATAATTGACATATCTTCCTTATGTAGTCTCTATTACTATTTTTCCAAATATCCTTTGTCTCTGGTAAACTTCCTTAAAGATTATTTTGTTTGATGTTAAAGTAGAATTCATTCCAGACCTCTTGGAGATGCTGGTTGCCTGATGTACATTCTCCAACCTCTTCTTCAAACCTAATTGTGCGTTTGAATCTTACAGAGGTCTCATAGATAACATCATTGGATTTTGCTTTTTTTACCCAGCCCTACCGTCTCTGCTCTTCAAGAAGGGAATTTAGTTCAATCACACTTAATATGATTGGTTTATTCCTGCCATTTTCAATGTCATTTCTATTTGTTTCTTAAATTCTTCTGATCCTTATATACTGCCTCCTTTAGAGCTAAAATATTTCCAGTGTGTTACTATCATTAGTCTATTTCTTCGAAAAACATTTTGTTGAATATAACACAGGGGCACAGGTCACAGTGTGCATGTGGAAGTCAGAAGATAGCTAAGTGGTTCTCTCGTTTCACTTTTGCATATGTTCCAAGGACTAATCTTAGGTCCTTAAGCTTGGCAGCAAGAGCCTTTACCTGATAAGCCACCTCACTGGCCCCCTGTTTCTTTCCCTTTTTACTGCATTTTGTTTAGATATTTTCCTACTGACTGCATAAGAAATTTCAGTATCACCCTAACTCACCACAGTCTACTCCAGAATAATATTGACTTAATGTGATTAAACTACACAAGCATTTCTCGGCTGAGTCCTGCTCACCTCCTCTTTCTCTGCTGCTATGTATTTGGTACTACATGTATGTTATAAACTCTGCAATATGGTGTTATAAGTGTGTCCTTATACAATCTTGGGTCTTTAAAATAAATCAAGGCAAAGTGAGAAACATCTGTTTTCAAAGACTTGTATTTCCTCGCATGCTCACATCTCTGATGCTCGGCATTCAGCCTGCACTGGAGTTGTCATGTGGGGCCACTTACTCTCAGGCAGACGGCTCTTCTCTTGTGTTCCCACGTTGGTTGAGTACTGGTAAATATTGTCTGGCCTTGCCAATCTGTGGGACATCGTTGTGTTCACTTTTGAATAAGTCTACTTTCTAAAGCATTCTGTGTTTACAGGGTTGGTTTTTTTTTTTCCTTCAGGATTGTCTGTCTGTTTGTGTGCATATGCCTTTGTGCTGTTCTTGAGGCTTTTGAGGATATTTTCTTACTATATTTTAAACACATTGGTTCTGATATATATATATATATATATATATATATATATCTTTAAAGGTTGATATTGTGTATACGTGTGTGTGTGTGTGCGCGCGCGCATGCGCGCGCGCTCGCACAGAAAGTGAATCATGTGACTGCAGTGCCCACAGAATCCAGAAGAGGTCATCAGAGCCCCTACAGCTGGACTTATAGGTGGTTACAAGCTGCCTGAATGAGTGCTGGGAACAGAACCTAGGTCTTCTGCAAGAGCAACAAGTGCTCTTAGCCACTGAGGACTCTCTCTACCTCCATAAGAGAATCTTTGTTAACTTTAGCTATGTAATTTGGATCCTCATAGCTCTCTGGATGGATGTTAGTATATTTTCATGAATTTGAAGAAGCTTGGGGAAGATAGAATCAATATTTCTTCAAAAGTTCCGACCCCACTTTCTTGTTTCCAGCTCCATCCAAGACTCCATCACAGGCCCGTCGGTCCTTCTGCACCACAGGTCCATCAGTCCTTCTGTGCCACAGGTCCATCAGTCCTTCTGTGCCACAAGTCCATTGGTCCTTCTGCACAGCAAGTCTGCTGATCCTTCTGCACCAAACATCTGTTGGTCCTTCTGCTTTCCTTCCCATGAGCTGCTAAGGATGGCTGTTTCTCTTTCCTTCTTCCCACCTTTAGACCGGGTAATTTGTACTACTTGTCTTCTAGCTCTTTGTTCTGCCACCTTGAAACCATTGCTGAGTCCTTCTGGTTTATCTTTCAATTTTATAATTTCCACTTGGCTCGCTGTTTCTACCATTTTACCAGGCAGAGGTCTATGTGCAATGCTCAGGACATTTGGCTTCCACTTCTATTCCTGCTGGATTTCTTGGGTTTCTTCTGCTTGGGTTCTTTAGCTGGATATGTGGGAGTCACTGGGGATCAATCTCACCACTGCTGCACTTGAACACAGTCTTCAGACAACACTGGCTGTGATAGCAAGTGTTCTCGGGCATCTACTGTCTCCCATCTGAACACCCCTCAGCTAGTCTGCTGCTTCCACAAAACAGAACCATAAGCTCAAGCTAGAGGATCACCAGCCATCCCTGCCCCTGTGTCACCAAGATTTCCACTTACCCAGTAACATACTGTGTCAAGGACGACATCTGGGCAGCAGCAACAAGAACTGGTTTTCATGCCCTGGTTTTTCAGAACCCTTAATTTTCAAGTCCTAACCAGCTTAATAGTGACTTTGCCATTGTATTGTTTGTTTGATGTTAAAGGTGGGGGCAGGGGGTAGGGTTAGCTGTTTAGCCTTGAAGTCATGATCTTCCTGCCTCAACCTTCCAAGCACTGGGTCTGTATGTAGCCTGCACCACCACACCTGGCTTACTAGTCTGTCCCTTTTTGAAGAAATGATTTATCAGACTTCTTGTTGCAGCATGCCGGCAGTTGGGGGGGGGGAAGACAATCAAAACCAATCTCAAGCGAAATAATTAAGGTGTGGAAAACACATATTGTATAATTCCATTTCCATTTGTATCTGGTTCTAGGGACAGGAAAAGACCAAGCCCTGTGGTTTGAGGATGAGTAAACCCATGGTAATATGAGCAAAACAAGCTAGTAAATATTCCACAACGGAAGACAGCAATTACGGCTGCAGAAGGGATCATGTCTGGAAAGAGATGCAAGAAAGACAAGGTCAGGGCCTGGGATCCCATCCCTATCCTGTTTCTTGCCTTGGGTGGTCATTAACAAATGTTCATCTCAGAACCATTTAAACAGAAAAACAACACACACAGGATGGGGCATGATGGTTTGTGACTGTCTCCCCAGGAGTTTGGATGCTAAGGCCGGAGAATCACCCCCAAGTTGAAGGTTAGCCTTGGCTACATGGTGAGTTCCAGGAAAATCTGGGCTACAGAATGAGACCCTATCTCAACTCCTTAAGCAATTACACATGTGATGTCCTTGCATGTATACTGAATATTACAATAGAGTGCTCAGTGGAACATAGCACTCATTTGTTTGTTTAATTCATATTTACCGACTGACTCTAGTGCAAAGTGCACAATTCCAGACAGTTATCAAAAGAAATAAGAAGTCAGCGGTTTCTATTCTCATTTGTAGTTTAGTATATGGATACACAAAACATAAACACCTCACAGTAAAAGGTAATTTATTCTATTTTATTTTTTAATGTATGGGGAGCATTGTGGATGTAGAGACCAGAGAGCAATAATGGGTGAATTCTTCAATGGCTCTCTTCCCTTTGGATATTGAGGCAGGGTCTCCTTCTGAAGCCAGAACTCTAGTTTCTGCTAGTCTGGCTAGCCAGCTCTCTCTGAAGATGCCCAAATCATTGTATGTAAAGATTGGGATGAGAGCATCCCAAGCAGAGAAAATAGCGAATCAGACCCTGGAACCCCTGAAAGAGGAAGCCGAAATTGGCAAGTTGACCTCAGAACCCCCAGAGGATCCCCCTTGTAATGCCCTCTGGAATATGGAGCAAGGACCAACCATTAGAAAAAAACAAAAAAACACACGGGAAGCTAAATTCTCCTCAGGGAAAGATGGCTTTGCAACCACAGAACTTGTCCAGAGCCCCTGAAGAGTGCACACAGTCCCTATCGCTTGAGTTGGTACTCCTCTCACGTTAATCTTGGCTGTCAGCGTAATGCCTCTGGCTGAAGTCGTCTGACCTAAGACTAGCCACACAGATCGCAGCTCCCAACCCCAAATTTAAAACACCTCTCTGCAGCAGGGTGTGGTTGGGAAGACTGTGCAAAGTGGGTGCTTCTATGGCAACCTCGCTGTTTCTATGGAGGAGGGGAGGGGTGATCTGACTGACTGTAGGATTTTTGGACCACTTCAAGTCACCTAGCGTAGCATTTTGCCTGAGGGTGTGAAATGTTGGTGTGCTGCCCAGAGAATTGCCTGGTGGGTTTAAAGTCCATAAATATCCCGTTGGAGGGCTAGCGTGAGTAATTGTCCAGGTCTCTCTGGGTCTTGAGCTCATCAGTCTGGTTTGTAGCTATTTTATTCTGAAATAACTATTTTGTCCATAACATTGACACCCTTCGGATTTCACCGGCTCAAGGCTGGTTTCTGTTCCTTGCAACACAGCAAGCTGATATGGCTGGGAACTGGCCCGCAATGAGATGATGATGGGACCATTAGACTCTCCATCAGTGCTGAGGTTCTCGGATAAATACAAATCTAATCAGTCTTCCTCGTCAGAAGCCATAGACACAGATGCACTGCAGAGACCCTGCAGGGCTCCACAGTGTAAGCAGGCACTTGAAAACAATGAGATAAAGTTTAACTTGCAGCCCCAAAGATGGGATTCCACAAACAAGCTCAATAGAACTTACAGTGATGTTCAGAAGACCTCTGCAAGGGATGTTGCCAGGAAGGCTGTCACCTATTAAGACGATGTCCATCCATAATGAATTGCTGGAGTCAAGGTGTTGGAGAAGGGTAAGGACCAGAAATACAAGGAGGATCGTGAAGTCTTAACATGGCTCCTCTTCGGTAACAAACTGGACTCAAGGAAGCCTGAAGAATTCTTCATAAAAGCTTAATGTGCTTTCTGCTAGAAAACACTTTTGTTAGGGAATGGATATTTAAAGATTTATTTTATTATTCATTTATATGTGTGTGTACTAGTGTGTGCCTGTCTATGTACATGTGTGCATATGTGTGCATGTATGTGCATATGTGTGTATGCATGTGTGTGTGTGCATGTGTGTGTGTTCCTGTGTGTCTATGTGCCTTCAGAGGCCAGCAATAATGGGCGGCTGTGAACCGTTTACTCAGTTCTCTACAGGAGCAACAGGAGCAACAGGCAACCTTAACCAATGAATGAGTCGTCTCTTCAGCCCTGGTCTTGGTGTTTTTTGTTTTGTTTTGTTTTCGTTTGGTTTGGTTTGGTTTGGTTTGGTTTGGTTTGGTTTGGTTTGGTTTGGTTTGGTTTGGTTTGGTTTGGTTTGGTTTGGTTTTTTTGTGGGATGAGGTCTCACTGTGTACCCCAAGTTGATCTGAAACTCATTATGTGGCCCCAGGATGCCTTTGAACTCACACAGATTCTCCTGTTTCAGCCTACCTAGCACTGGGCTTACATTTTTATTTCCATATTCAGTGCCTCGGATGAACCCTGGTATCTACTCCTGCATGTGTGAATTTGGCAATGATGCTGGGGGTGGGGGTAACTTGGGGTTCTCCACCTAATTCAGGGCATGAAGGAGAGTGGATTGAGTGTTGTGTGGAATTCAAGATAGGAAAACGTTCTTACTCATTTACAATCAACCTTTTTGCAGAAAATTTCTTCTGCAAAGAAGCCCCCATTTCTTTATATCTCTAGCTAGAAGGAAAACATGCTGTTTTGTTGAACAGGAAGACCCTCCTCTCAGCTTTGCTAAACCCATCGGGCTGGGAAAGAATAGCGGTTTTAAAAAGTCACTTTTATAAAACCAGAAATCATTGCTGCATCACATTTCTTACCTTAGAATGGTGTTTCTTAGTAGCATAAAGAAAACACAGCATATTTGATGGGAATCCATTGTCTTCCCCCTCTTTAAATTATTTAGTAACCTGGGGTAGCTAAGAAATTGTCTCTGCTCCGGTAATTTGCTATGCTAATTGTGGCCAGCAAATGAGTAACTATAACCAATTACTCAAGGCTGGAAAGGGTTGAGCCGATGTCGGGGGTTAAGAGTGCAATTCGGTGGCTCGGCCTCCCAAATCTTCACTCAGAATCTCTCTGAAGACTCAAGAAGAAAAGCTTTGCAACCAGAATCAAGGGGGACCAGTTTTCTGATGGTGTCCTGGGGGACTCAAATGAAAGCCAAGCAATTTGAAGAATCCCCTCAGGTTGTACTCAGTGGAATTCCTGACCTCTGCTTCGTCCTATCTGTCATAAGCCTTTATCAGGAGGAGATGCCAAATCACAAGCCATTTGGTGGCGTATAATTGCTTGACACTGACAGCGAGGGCTATATATCTTCTGTGTAGACAGAGGAGTGGGCACTTTAAATAGCAGAAGACAGATGACAAACACACATCACCATAAACATGAAAGGAAATCAAAGCAACACAACACCAAGACAGATACCAAACTAAAGCAAAATATGGATTAAGTAGAGATGGAGGGACATGATTAATAATGTACTGCTTCTAATCACATCCTCCCATATATACCAGAAACACTGAAAATTATGGAGGAAAGAAGGAGTGGAGGGGAGGAAAGAAAGGAGTTAGGTGAGGAAGGAGGGAGAGGGAAGAAGGAAGACAAGAGAACTGGGAAGGATAATCCAGTGAAGCCTTGATGTGGTCTGCGATGGTGTATAAGCTCTGAGATAAGCATATGACATGCAGTGATCAATGTATGAAGCACTGTGATTGGCGTATAAAGTGCTGTAATGAATACATGAAGTACTGTGATCAGTGAATAACACATTGCAATCAGCACATAGAACGCTAATCAGAGTATGCAGCGCTGTGATTGGTGTATGCAGTGCTGTGGTCAATGTATGAAGCGCTGTGATCTGTCTTGTATTCTTACAGTATTCAGTGATCCTGAGCTGTCCTAAGAGAAAGATCTTCAGTCTCCACTTTCTTGCCTACTGCCTAAGGAAAGTCTCAGGGTTAGTCTGTCTGTAAGTATTCTTTAATACTCCGTAATTCTAAACACAGGACAAAAACACAGCAAGTGCCAGGCCCTGACCTTCAGCACATAGTGCCTAGGTCAGATTTAATTACCCCATTCTAATATATATATATATATATATATATATATATATATATATATATATATATATTGGGAGGGGTGTGTATTTATACATGTGTGTGGAGCCAGTATGTGTTTATATTTTCATGGTCACATATGTGTGGCTGCACATGTATGGTGGTGCATGTGTGCGTATGAATGTGGCAGTCCAGAGTCAAAGGCAAATGTCTTCTTCAATCAATCCCCTTTACTTATGGAGGCGGGGTCTCTCTTTAACCCTAAAGGTCTCCAATTCTAGCTAGTCTCACTAGCCAACTTGCCAAGGGGAACTTTACATCCCGGGTTCTGGACTTACTGGCAGCCAGTCCTCTTGCCTGGCTGATCCACTGGATCATATCTGCAGTCTCTAAGTTATTTCCTCTGGGTACCTTCTACTTATGCAAGGGAAATGATTTACATTTGTGATTGTAACATTATTGGGATCTCTTTACTTCCATTTACATAAGCAGAGATAAACACAAATGAGATAAATAAGGGGGTGTGGGCCTGGAGGTCCATCCCATATACAACCACCAAACCCAGACACTATTGTGGAAGCCAACAAGAGCTTGCTGACAGGAACCTGATATAGCTGTCTTCGGAGGGGCTCTGCCAGTGCCTGACAAATACAGAAGTGAATGCTCACAGTCATCCATTGGACGGAGCACAGGATCCCCAATGAAGGAGCTTGAGAAAGTACCCAAGGAGCTGAAGTGTTTTGCAGCCTCATAAAAGGAACAACAATATGAATTAACCAGTACCCCCAGAGTTCCCTGGGATTAAACCATCAATCAAAAAAAAACACATGGTGGGACTCATGGCCCTAGCTGCATATGTAGCAGAGGATGGCCTGGTTGGTCATCAATGGGAGGAGAGGTCCTTGGTCCTGTGAAGGCTCTATGCCCCAGTATAGGGGAATGCTAGGGCCAGGAAGCAGGAGTAGGTGGGTTGGTGAGCAGGGGGAGGGAGGGAGGGGGAGGGGGAGAGGATGTTTTTGGAGAGGAAACCAGGAAAGGGGATAACATTTGAAATTTAAATAAAGAAAATATCTAATTTTTTAAAAATGAGGGGGTGTGGGGCAAAGGGAGGGGCAGGCTGACAGAGTAAACAGTAATGGGTTCAGAGTAGTGGTCCAGAGAAAAATTTCTCGTAAGAACACTGAAACACTTTCAATCAGAAAATATCAGTTTAAAGGCTACCCTAATCATTTTACACATAAGGAAACCAGGGTCTGGGGGTCAGCAGGAATCACCAGTCCACAGTATGAAATGGTAGACACAAACTTAATCTAAAACTTTGTTCTCCACCTCCATTACCTCTAACCTTACTTAATTTGTAGGTCTCTCCAAGTCTGTGTATGTTAGAATTCCTTAAATGTATCTGCTTTAGGAATCCAAGAACGATGCACCCACAAAGGCAGTTGGAAAACTGGACAAACTGCAGGACCATGGTGACATCTAGTGGTAATCTGTGGTAGTGCAACGTCTAGAAGACCTTTGATTTAATCAGGCTTACAATGAAAGTAGAAATATTCTTTTGTACACTGTTCCCTAGTTTGAGTTTGTCTGCTATGGTTACGAGATATACTTGAACAGTAACCCACATATAGGATTATGTGTTGAAGAAAAAAATATATATATATATATTCATATCATAGCACAAGGCACATGGCAAAGGCTTGTCATGGCACTGGTTATATTGAGTAATTTGGTTACAGTGGTCCTGACCACCAAGATTCCATCTTAGAAAGTGGCTGTGAATTCTCTTCTAATTAATAAGGGATTCATGGAGTAACATTGTTCAAGTTTGCAAAGCTGTTTTTTTGTTGTTGTTGTGGTTTGTTTTTTTTTTGTTGTTGTTGGTTTTTTTTGGTTTTTGGTTTTTCGAGACAGGGTTTCTCTGTGTAGTCCTGGCTGTCCTGGAACTCACTCTGTAGACCAGGCTGGCCTTGAACTCAGAAATCCGCCTGCCTCTGCCTCCCGAGTTCTGGGATTAAAGGCATGCGCCACCATGCCCGGCAAAGCTGATGTTTTTGCTTGAAACCTCAATGAAGTAACAGTTGCAAAATAGTAACCTAATGCTGTCGGTTTTTACTCTAATTTTACTCAGTAGGATTTTAACATAAAAGGGAGCCTTCCCTATACTCCCATTTTTTATTGATTAATTCTTACATCATCCAGAGTAGATTTCATGAGCTGACTCAGGTATACATGACATCATCTGTGTCTGAAGTGTCAGACATAGGTTACAGTTCTACATTAATTACAGAGTAGATCTAAAGCTTTCTAATTTGCTGCAGTGGAGATTGGACTAGGGTGTCATGCATGTGAGGCTATTGCTCTGCCTCTGAGCCCCAAAGCGAGCCCTCTGAACCTTTATACAACCTGTATCCAGGCCAAGACCTTGCCTTGACCCCAACTATCATGCTTAATTTTGAATAAAGGAAGTGTAGTGTGAACCAGAGAAATGTCCTGAAATATAACCTTGTCTAACCAAAAAAAAGAAAGGAAAGGAAAGGAAAGGAAAGGAAAGGAAAGGAAAGGAAAGGAAAGGAAAGGAAAGGAAAGGAAAGGAAAGGAAGGAAGAAAGAAAGAAAGAAAGAAAGAAAGAAAGAAAGAAAGAAAGAAGAAAGGAGAAAGGAAGGAAGGAAGAAAGAAAGAAAGAAAGAAAAAAGAAAGAAAGAAAGAAAGAAAGAAAGAAAGAAAGAAAGAAAGAAAGAAAGAAAGAAAGAAAGAAAGAGAAAGAAAATGGAGTTTCAATTGGGAAGTTGTCTATTGGCACTGGGGTTTTTTTCTTCAAAAAGTATAAATGTTGTGCAAGTTATAAAAGTATCAGAAAGTAGTCTAAGCAAAGAAGATCACAGGACTATGACAGTTCTGTAATACAAGTGGAGACCCTAAGGGACACATAGTGTGTTAGTCAATGTTCACAGACATACTAGGGACAAAGGGACATTATGTTTGTACTTATTCTCAAGAGGTTCTGTGTGTTTTGTTAAGAAACAGAAAGCAAATATGAGAACTGGAGAAACGGCTTGTGGCTATGAGCACTGGCTGCTCTTGCAGAGAACCCAGGTTCAATTCCCAACACCCACGTGGGGGTCCATAAGCATCTGTGACTCCAGTTCCAAGGGATCTGGCATCCTCTTTTGGCATCTGTGGGCACTTGTCTCTCTCTCTCTCTCTCTCTCTCTCTCTCTCTCTCTCTCTCTCTCTCTCACACACACACACACACACACACACACACACACCACACATACAGGCAAAACACTCATACACATAACATCCCCCAAAAAAGATTCTTTTAAAGCAAGCAAGCAAATGTGTCTAGATGTCCATCACAGCTGAAGGATGGGTGAGGGTTTAGCAACTTTCCTGTAAGTTTGAAATTATATAAAGTAAAAGTTGGCCAATGAGGAAAAAAATGAGATTTTAAGGAATTTTAAAATACTTTGTTAGAAAACAAACAAACCAAAATAAAGGGGGGTTAAAAACTACACTCGTGTCTAGAGACTTGAGAATTTCAAAGCAGCAGAGCCTCAATTTCTTTTCATGACTCTGAATAGTTTGAGGTAAAGTGTGACTCTTTTCATTAGGGAATTACCCTGCTAGTCAAGGAAATCTACTATACATTATTAGTTGAGATTCCCAGGCTGTCTGAAAAATCCCTCAAAGGCACACACGTGTGTATGAAAGCTCACACGGATAATATCGTGATGTACAGAAGATGACATCCAGGCAGAGTCCTAGCCTTGAACCCAACCACCTTTTATTTTGACTAAGGGGATCTGGGAGCGAACGTAAAGTTTGCTCTGAAGTACAACCCTTGCCACCTTACAAGAAAAGGGAATACTAGTTGGGAATGGGATTTATTGGACGTGGGGATATAGGGTGATGACCCAAAAGAGAACTAATTTGGCCATCAAATACTGGCTTATGTTACATTCTCTTAAATGACTCTACCCTCCCGTAAGTCTGGTATATCATCAGCATTTAAATCACCCCCACCCCCAAACAGGAGCAAGTGTGCTGGCTGACCTGTCTCTAGGCCAGACATGACATTTGGGGTCGTTTGGGACCAATGCATGATGGGGCTCAGTGTTCTGCTCTCAAAGAGTTGGCTTCCACCCCACCCCACTCCTCCACACGGACGGAGACTCTCATTCTCCATTGCTTGTTCTTGTTGTTGCTTCCAGGGAGTAGGTATTGTTTAAGAAAAAAATGGTCTGGGACTTATAATTCAATAGTCATGAATTAAAATGACCATTTGGGGGCCTGAGAAGACGGCTTCATGGGTAAAGAACTGCAGATGTAAGCATGAAGCTGTGAGTTCTGATCTCCAGAATGTAGGGACTCTGGCCAGAGTCATAACATGGGGTCTCCCCTTGTACATTTATAAATTGCCATTTTCCTATTGCCACATCTCTCTCCTTTCTATCCAGAGGCAGTCCTTTGTTCTTTGCCTTCAGAGACAAATACCCCTGCCCCTTTCTCCCTCCCCTTCTCCCTCATTCTCTACCCCGGGTATTTGTCTCTTATTCCTACCCTCTGTCCCTCAAGAGCAAAAAAATGTCCTCTGTGCTGAGAACTTGGTCTTGAGGGTCCTGAGCTGATATTTTTCCTAACATTGAACCCGTGTAAATCTGAGAGTATTGGCCTGTGTATTTAACCCCAATGCATTTACACTTAGACAGGAGACAGAGGCAGCAAAATCCCTGGACGCTTGCAAGCCTGGTACATAAAGGATACAGGAGACTCTGTCTAAAACAAGGTGGGAGATGAGAAGTGACCTCATATACACTAATGTGCGCACACACACACACACACTCACATACACACACATTCTCACACACACATATACACACACATACACACTCACACACTCTCACACACACATACACACACTCACACACTCGCACACTCACACACACACTCACACACACAATCTCACACTCACACACACACACACACTCAGACACACACTCAGACACACACACTCACACTCACACTCACACACACACACACACACACACACACCTTTACATTTTTAATCTTCCAGCTTATTTAACCACTGTGAAAAGTCAGTTTCTCTGGCTGCTGTTCTGAGCAGCTGCTCTGTAGGTGGCGCTATCATACACGACGGAATTCTGGGTACTAACAGAACACCTGACCCACCTCTTGCCTAGCCCGCCAGAGTTCGTCAGCAGTCCTAGCTTCCAATCAATTGGAAGGGCTGCAGGCCTTACATTCTCCACCAAACAACAGGGACCTCCTAAGAACCCAATCTTCTACATCAAGCTCAGATTTCCTAACACAATACCCCAGTTCCTCCATGACCTCATAGGCCCCGACTATCTCCACTCTGACAAGAAGTCCACCCTACACCACGCCCCCTGCTTCCTTCCTTTTGCCTTCTCTCCCCTCTGTGCCCTAGTTTGTCTATGACGTGTTCTGAATCGGAGGATGTACCTTGCATCTGTAGCATCAGGACCAGGGGCTTGAAACACGACTAAGGTGGATGATGAAATGAAGTTTTGATTTTTGAAATGGTATTTAAATAGTCTTATGATTTAGTGGCTGTCATAATGAATGAGCAAACACCTCCGGGCCTCTGGCTGTTCCCCTGACTGTGCCTTAGTATGTGTGTACTCTTTCTTCTTTCCTGAAGGTTCAGACTGAACTCCAGTTGCTGTGCACTTCTATAGGATAATGAGACAGAACAGGACAGTGTGGGGCAGGATGTACATACACTTTGCCAGGACAAACATTTAACCAACCATCTCTCATTGGTGCAAATAAAGTGACATACACTTCAGGGCAACTGTACCCTCTGATTCTCACCAGCATCAGTGCTTTCATGAGATAGATGAGTTAGGCCAGGCTAGCCCTCAGCTGCCCTTGAATCCATGGTAGAAAGCAGCCGCAGATGGTCGCAAGTCACAGTTTATCCCACCAAAAGTATCCCAGTATTGTTTGGATTTTGCAGCATTTTAGAAGTAGAGCCAACATTTTAAATGAACAAAAGGGATTTCACTACACTCAATATTCCCAATTTTTTAATTTAAAAATAAAATCAGAACATCAAATCACACTGACCCCATAACCATTTCTGCTCAGTGATAATCAGGACTAATAATTCTGATATGGCAGCCAATAGCCACATACAGCTATTGCCACTAAAGGAAAATAAATTGTAGAAGTTAGTGTCTCAGTCACATATGTATGCACACATGCACATACACACACATAATCCTCTTTCCAGATTTATTATCTCCTCATTCTTAATCATTTTCCAGGAGATATCCCAGCTGTTGCCAACTTCTGTCTGTCTGTCTGTCTGTTTTTCTTTTAATCTTCCCATGGGCTTTGTTTTGGTGATGATTTTCAAAACATAAAAAGCTAAGACGAGCCAGACATCGGTGGCACACGACTTTAATCCCAGCACTCGGGAGGCACAGGCAGGTGGATTTCTGAGTTTGAGGCCAGCCTGGTCTACAGAGTGAGTTCCAGGACAGCCAGGGCTACACAGAGAAACCCTGTCTTAAAAAACAAACAAACAAACAAACAAAGCTAAGAAGAAATCCCAAAGCATGTGGAAGACTGACTTTTCAGATTCCAATGTTACAGGTAACAGAACAGAGCAAAGAAGAGTGAATGGGGACCATGGGGACCTGAATGGCGTCCATCTCTCCAGACTACAGGAGAGAGTCCTCATGATTAACCTCTCAACAGCTTGGTAGAACATTCTGGTGACCGACATTTGCTCCTAGCGGGTTTTAGTTACTTTTCATGTTGCTAGGATAAAATTCCCTGACAAAGCAACCTAAGGAAGGGGAGGCGCATATTTTGATCCACAGTTTGAGGGGTACTCTGTCATGGTAGGCAACTCAACTGTATCTAAGTCAGGAAAGGAAAAAAAAAAAAACAAGAACAAAACAAAACAAAAAACAATGGATGCCTGTGCTCTGATCACTTCCTCTGTTATACAGTCCTGAATTCTAGCCTAGGAGATGCTGCCACCCACGGTGGGTGGATCGTCCCACTTCAGTTAACCCAATCAAGAAATCTCCCACAGGCTTCCCAGAGGCCCATCTCCCAGGTGACTCTGAGTTTCATCAAAACAACAACTGATATTAGTCACCAGAGGCTGCTGAACACTTGGAATATGTATGTGTGTAATAATCAGTTCTTTGTATGACAATACAATTGTGCTAAAGAAAAGGGATGTGTCTATAGGCAATGCCTAGGAAAGGATGCAGAAAACAACTGTGGGATGAGATCGTTCCTGGGTGTGTGACCTGCAAGGAAGGGTATCAGGTGACATAGGGGTTAAGGCCTCAACTGGATGTTGGGAGCAAGTGTCCATCAAATGAGATATAGCCATCAAACTATTATTTTTTTTTTCAAAGAAGCAGATTCTTTTTTAATGTGAAGTCTCTCCACTTTTGAATTTTTTAAAGAAATCTTTCCAGATTAGATATATCTGCTAGTCTGTAAACACACGGGTGCCAGCTTGTCGTTCTGAGAGTAAGCAGGGGTATGAGAGTCCGTGGTTTTAACTGGTACTGATTCGGGTGGAGATGGAGTACCGAGAACAGAAAGGTTCAGTGTGGAGAGAAACTGTGTGATGACCCAGGGACACTGGACAACGTGGGGACCTACTATGAGACATCAGGAGTGTTGATCCTGGAACTGCAATTCCCAGATTTACGTGCTCTGGGTACTCACCAAAGAATCTTTCAAAAATTCCCATTTCTAGGTCTCATGGCCGCCTGGTGAAACTATAGTAACTGACGTGGGGTGGGACCCCAGGCGATTCCACCATGTTACACAGTGTAGGAGTGAGACCTAGGTCCCAGGGCTAATGCAACTGAGCTATGTAAGAGCCCGTGTCTCACAGAAGGCAAGAGGGAGACACTTGAGTTTACTGAAACCAAACTACCTCTGTCCTTAAAGTAGGCTTCATATGCACACCTGTGACAAGATAGGATGAATATTCAGTTTATTTGAATAAGGACATATCTGTGACGTTACATTAAAAAAATAGTCAAGCTGGAGAGATGGCTCAGCGATGGCACTGCTCTTCTAGAGGACCTGGGTTCAATTCCCAGCACTCACATGGCAGCTCACTGATGTCTGTAACTCCTGCT